>NC_044978.1:181669531-181969531 GCF_008728515.1 Papio anubis | reverse complement strand
TGAGGAATGTACTAGGTAAGTGGTTCATGCCGAGCCCTGCATATATTGTCTGTGACTAACCCCGAGACAGACAGCTTACAGGAGGTTTCTCTGCATAAAACAAGTTCTTGGAGTGTAGTTGACCCTTGAGCAACATGGGCATTAGGGACGCTGATACCACCCAACCCTCTGCGCAGTTGAAAATATGTGTATAACTTTTGACTCTCCCCAAAGCTTAACTATTACTAGCCTACTGTTGACCAGAGGCCTTACCGATAACATAAACAGCGATGAACACATATTTTATATGTTATGTGTATTATGTGCTATACTTTTACAATAAAGTATGCTAGAAAAAGAAAGTGTTATTAAGATAATCATAAGGAAGAGAAAATATAATTCCTATTCACAAAGTAGAAATAGATCATCATAAAGGTCTTCATCCTCGTCATCTTCACATTGAGGAGGCTGAGGAGAAGGAGGAAGAGGAGGGGCTGGTCCTGCTGTCTCAGGGGTGGCAGGAACGGAAGAAAATACACGCATAAGTGGCTCCTGGCATCTCAACTCGAATTGTCCAAGGGTCAACTGTACTTTACCCATTAAAATGATTACTTTCTCTAGAAAGAGGTGAATGAAGAGTAATAATTCCGTGTACACATGAGGCACACTGAAAGGGGTCCCATCATTTAGCGCCAGTATCCTAGCATCCTAGGGGAGTGGCACACCTAAGCCTGTGCAGCCAGAGCATGGTGGGGCTGGGGCTGGAACCCGTGATGCTTTAATGATGCGACTGCCTTGAAAATAACAAACAGGCCAGGCTTGGTGGCTCATGCCTGTAATCCCAGCATGTTGGGAGGCCGAGGCGGGCAGATCGCTTGAGGCCAGGAGTTCAAGACCAGCCTGGTCAACATAGAGAAGCCCCATCTCTACAAAAAAATACAAAATTTAGCCGGGCATGGTGGTGTGTGCCTGTAATCCCAGCTACTCAGGAGGCTGAGGCACGAGAATCACTTGAACCTGGGAAGCAGAGGCAGCAGTGAGCTGAGATCACACCCTGGGCAACACAGTGGGACTCTGTCTCAAAAATAAATAAATAAATAAATAAATAAATAAATAAAATAAAAAACAAGGCTTTCTCTGTCTATCTGGCTTTCTCTTGAGGTGTCGGTACTCTGCACACTGAGGAGCTGGGTTAGATACTTATTCCTTTAGTGAGAATTCAGTGGCCAATTCTATATCCCACAGATAAATGGCATGCATCCCATCTTTCTCCTAGCCAGGTGTATGGCACTGGACTAGAACCCTTCCCTCTGTCCCTCAGCCCCCTCCTCTGAAAATGGATTAGAGTAAATGGATTAGAGTAAATGTAAATATTTTCAATTTCAAGTCATCTTTTACTTATTCTTGTTGGATATTCACATTAGTGGTATTCTAGTGTTTGTGATTTGAACTGTTTTGCAAGAAGATGTTGTCTCTGGCTGGGCACCATGGCTCATGCCTATAATCCCAGCACTTTGGGAGGCCAAGGCAGAAAGATTGTGTGACCTCAGGAGTTTGAGACCAGCCTAGGCAACATGGTGAAACCCTGTCTCTAATACAAAAATTAGCCAGGCATGGTGGTGCATGCCTATAGTCCCAGCTATTCAGAAGGCTTGAGGTGGGAGGATCAATTGAGCCTGGGAGGTCAAGGCTGCAGTGACTGACCTCACCACTACCCTCAAGCCTGTGTGACAGAGCCAGACCAAAAAAAAGAAAAGAGATGTTGGCTTCATGGCTCCATTTGATTGCTTCTCTGGTGTAGCAGACAGGACAGGCTTAGTCTGTGCTCTCTGATACTGATCCTGGGACATTGTGGTAAGAATCAGATTTCTTCCTGTCTTCATCTGGGATGTCACAGAAGCCAGGAAGGGCCAATCTTTCATTCCACACTTTTATTCTTCACATCCCTCTTCTGGGCATGTACACAACCTAAACTCTTTCTTGTACATGTGCACTAAGAGACATGTAATAGTAATAACACAACAATAATAAAGCTAGGCTTCGTGGCTCACACCTGTAGTGCCAGCGCTTTGGGAGGCTGAGGAGGGAGGATTGCTTGAGGCCAGGAGTTCAAGGCCGCAGTGAGCCATGATTGTGCCATTGCACTCTGGCCTGGGCAACAGAGTGAGACCTTGTCTCTAAACAACACCACCAACAAAAAATAACAAAACAATAATAAATGTTTGGAAGTATTAATGCGTTTACCTGCTCACAGTAACCCTATGAAGTAGGCATGATTATTATTTCTGTTTTACAGAAGGAGAAACTGAGGCCATAGAGGTTGGGTAAGTTGGCTCAGGTCCCTCAGCCAGTGAGTGGCTGAAGCAGGACGTGCAGCAGCCCATGGCTTTGACTTCTGTTCTGTCCTCCAGGGGACCCTTCCACTGTGCCTTGCACATGGGAAGCGTGCTGCTTGACAACAGAGCAGCTGACGCCCTCACTCCCAAGAAGGGAATGCATCCTTCTATTTCACTGCTCTTTTCATTCATTCTATTTCACTTCTATTTTCTTTCTTTTTTTTTTTTTTTTTTTTGAGATGGAGTCTTGCTTTGTCACCCAGGCTGGAGTGCAGTGGCTGGATCTCAGCTCACTGCAAGCTCCTCCTCTCGGGTTCACGCCATTCTCCTGCCTCAGCCTCCCAAGTAGCTGGGACTACAGGCACCCGCCACTTCGCCCGGCTAGTTTTTTGTATTTTTTAGTAGAGACGGGGTTTCACCGTATTAGCCAGGATGGTCTCGATCTCCTGACCTCATGATCCGCCCGTCTCGGCCTCCCAAAGTGCTGGGATTACAGGCTTGAGCCACCGCGCCCGGCCTTCACTTCTATTTTCACTTACAGCGTTAGAACCTAATGTGGACTTTTATAATTGCAAATTCAAACTATTGAATTGTGTGTAATGATTGCCTTTCCCATATTCAGTGCCTATTAATGCACTAAAACATACTTGTTTTTACTTCTTAATACAGCAAATGTATATAATTTTGTAAAATCTTTTTCTAGAGTTACCCATAACTACTTAAGAGGGGAACCATTTGAAGAATACCAAGAAAGCTCATATTTTTCTCAGTTTTTACAATGGAAATGGCTGGAAAGGTATGTTCTAATTTTAAACTCAGTAAAAGCCAGTTGAAGTGGCACATGCCTGTAGCCCCAGCTACTCAGGAGGCTGAGGCTGGAGGATTGCTTAAGCCCAAGACTTGAAGGCTATAGTATGAGATGATCATTCCTGTGAATAACCACTGCACTCCAATCTGGGCAATGTAGCAAGACCCCATCTCTAAAAAAGAAAAAAAGAAAAGAGACCTCAATAAAACAAGTGTTAACTTCTCACGATACATACTGATTGACATAGACTTTTCCATCTGTCAAAATACAATTAGAAATTTTGAGTTGTATATGATATTTTTATACAGAAATTTTCATAGGTGTTAGTATTGTACAATTTCTTCTAATTTAATAGACTCTGTTCTCTCTTTTTAAAATGGCAGGTATCCCTGTTGTTTCAGTGACTAGAAAATAAAACTTAGCTTAGATTTTTGGTGATAGAATAGGATAAAGTGGGTGGCACCTGGCAGTTAAAACCTGCTCAGCCTCTTACTGTTTATGTGGCCTCAGGTAAGTGGCTTAGCCTGTATGAATGGCAGGTCCTTGTTCTGTAAATTAGAGGTAATTATAGAATCTGCCTCCTTGCACCATTGCTAGGATCACCTGGGAAATGTGTGTACAACGCTTATAGCACAATGTTTGGTGCACAAAATAAGTACTTAGAAAGTGTTAGCTGCGGGCCGGGTGCAGTGGCTCATGCCTGTAATCCTAGCACTTTGAGAGGCCGAGGCGGCTGGATCACCTGAGGTCAGGAGTTCGAGACCAGCCTGGCCAAAATAGTGAAACCCATCTCTACTAGAACTACAAAAATTAGCCAGGCGTGGTGGCGTGCACCTCTACTCCCAGCTACTTGGGAGGCTGAGGCAGGAGAAATCGCTTGAACCCGGGAGGTGGAGCTTGTGGTGAGCTGAGGTGGCTCCACTGCACTCCAGCCTGGGTGACAGAGCAAGACTCTGTCTCAAAAAAAAAAAAAAAAAGGGTTAGCTGCTACTAGTGTTATTATTAGTACTATTATTATTGATCGATTAAATTTCCAGTTCTTGCTTATACATGCTGTTTTTGAGGCATTGGGTATAAACATCTTTGAGGTTCTTTTTTCAAAGGATGGCACAATGTATATATGTCATCTTCCTCACCTGCTTTCTGACAGGTTGAGAGGGGTCTACCCAAGTCTACACTGGCAGTTATGAACATACACATTTCCTAGTGTCAGCTGGTTTCAGACCTGTCTTTAGTTAGTAAGGATAATTGGACTGTTCTGCCTTTTGCTTCAGTGTCTTAAATGTTAATTAAGATTAATTGGCCGGGTGGTGGCTCACACCTATAATCCCAGCACTTTGGGAGGCTGAAGCAGGCGAATCACAAGGTCAGGAGTTTGAGACCAGCCTGGCAAACATGGTGAAACCCCATCTCTACTAAAAATACAAAAAATTAGCTGGGTGTGGTGGCGGGTGCCTATAATCCCAGCTACTCGGGAGGATGAGGCAGGAAAATTGCTTCAACCCAGGAGGCGGAGGTTGCAGTGAGCTGAGATCGTGCCACTGCACTCCAGCCCTGGCGACAGAGTGAGACTCCATCTCAAAAAAAAAAAAGATGAATTAATTGCTCTTAGAGCAAGTCAAGAGCTGTCCTGCTAGAGGGAGCCACAGTCCCTGAGCACAGACACCCTTTGTCCTGGGCATCCCCTTTGAGCAGAATGGTTCAATAAATGAGGCGAAGACAAGCACTGATTAGTCTTTTCTGTTTTAAAAGAACAATGCAATGTGGACCTGAAACTTGTTTTTCTCATTGATTAGGCAGCCCGTAACCAAGAACACATTTAGACATTACAGAGTTCTAGGAAAAGGCGGATTTGGAGAGGTGAGTAATGGGAGCCAGTTCCGAGCAGCGCTGCTAGCTGGGTGGGCAGCAAGGTCCTGAGAACACGGCTTCAGGTAACGCATCAACTCTCCCAGTACACTGTTGCCTTAGTGGGCGTTTTGGGAATCATCTTAGCCGACTGTGAGAATCCACATGGAATTTTGAGCAAAAGGTTTTGAAGAATCCCTTCTCTTGGTGACTTCACCTTTTACCTCATAGTTCTGAAGAAGCTGGTTTCCATGCTTGATGCCCCAGCTCAGTCACTTTGCCCAGATGGAAAGATGATTCTGCTCCTGTATTGTGGAATTTCCATGATTCTATTTCCGTAAATTTAAGACTGACCCCAAATTCACATAGTACAGAGTGAATTATTAAATATACTTATGTAACCCTGCTCTGTTTGGACATGTATGTACCTCATACCTACATCAAAAGGTGTTTGGAAATGTGTCAATTTGGGAAAATCCTAAGGAAATGACTCACAGACTCACGAGGGATTTTTTGTTTGTTTGTCTGTCTGTTTGTTTGTTTGAGATGGAGTTTTGCTCTTCTTGCCCAGGCTGGAGTGCAATGGCGTGATCTCGGCTCACCGCAACCTCCGCCTCCTGGGTTCAACCGATTCTCCTGCCTCAGCCTCCCGAGTCGCTGGGATTACAGGCATGCGCCACCACACCTGGCTAATTTTTGTATTTTTAGTAGAGGAGGATTTCTCCATGTTGGTCAGGCTGGTCTTGAACTCCCGACCTCAGGTGATCCGCCCTCCTCAGCCTCCCAAAGTGCTGGGATTACAGGCGTGAGCCACCGCGCCCGGCCTGGGGTGTTGTTTAAATATGATGGGTCTCCTAGATGGAGACCACTGTAGTTGGCGGATGGAGAACAGCAGCAGTTCTGGTCTGGGGAATTTAAAAGAATGTTAATTACCTTATTAGTTACCTGGAGTGATCATATGGAGTTCAAGAACTTACAAGCCCCTAAGAGCCAGGCAAGCCATTGCCAAACTAACACTGTATGTTTAACTCAGAAGCAGGTTACACTGCCTGGGTGTGACTCAGATATTATTGCTCCCATATCACATTCAAAGCAAAAGCCACTAGCATTGGCTTGAAGTTAATTAGAAAGCTGACCTAGGAGGCAGCACACTGCAACCGAGATCTGTCATGCACCTGCAGCTTGACATGACAAGAAATTGGCCAACATAGTCATGACTTCAGTAACAGTACTGTCCCTCTGCTACAGTTCCAGAGGCCATGAAGAATATTTTGCCTAATCCAGTCAAATGCTTGCTCTCGTCCCTCCATGACAGATATTTCTGTAAGAAATCCGCCCTCTGTTTGAGTTTGTCCTAGAACAGGAGAGTCATTTTCTCACTTCGAGTCTTGCTAATCTGCCTCTAATGATCTGCAAAAGTAAAGACTCAGATTTTGTGAAAGAGCAGAGGAAACATTTCTGGAACGTAGGTCATGTGTTTACAAAGGAATGAAAGTCTAATTATAGCCACATGTCAGTTTATAAAACATGTCAGTCCTGATAGGATTCAACAGGGACATGTTAGCAAATTTTAGCTATTGTGAAAGACCTGGTGCTGGGTGCGGTGGCTCACACCTGTAGTCCTAGCACTTTGGGAGGCCAAGGTGGGCGGATCGCTTGAGCCCAGAAGTGCCAGACCAGCCTAGGCAACATGGCAAGACCCCCTCTCTATTTAAATATTTAATATAAATAAATACATAAAAAAGAAGACAAGAAAGACTTAGTATAATTATGATTGTATAGATTACTTTTTAACAGATTTACTTGGGTTCCCAAACGAATGACCGGCTGCACGAATCAAGCGTGGCGGTTTTCAGCAGACTTGCTCTGGAGGCGGTGTGTTCTCCGTCAAGGCCCAGAGGCAGTGAGCAGTCAGCCCACTCCTACTCTGAATGCCTGTCGGAAGGAGCCCTGCTCGCCCTAATGCGGGGACAGCCTCGGTGCCCTTTAATCCAGATTCTAATCGTGCATTTGCTTTTTCCAAGTGCTAGCACTTCCTCTAGTGGTCTTGAGAGAGCAAACGTAGTCGGTTTTATTTTGTCAACAGTAATTCTTTTGCTTATGCTTGAAGTCCTCCGAAATTAATTTGTAGGGTCCTGAGTGAGCACAATGGTAAGGGAATTGAGTAGACATCTCTGCTGTCATGGTGTTAGGCCGCAGACTGTAGTGGAAGGAGCACGTACTCAGACGTGGACAGACCTGAGGTCAGGGTCCTGTCGTATCACTTCCAGCAGTGTGATCTTGGGCCCGCCATGGCGATCTCATCTCTCGCAGGGAAATAATCGGCCCTGCCCGCCAGGCTGCTGTAAGCCGGTGAGTGTTCACCCCCAGCTGTTAGCACAGTGCCTGACACTCTTGTCCGCTTTCCATTCCCTGTCTCTGATTGGCCAATTCCACTTAGAATAACTTTTTAAAAATTAATGATAAAGAGAGATGAAGAGATTTTTATGCCAAGTCTTAATAGTAAGAAAATAATTAAATACATTTTGCGATAGTCACATTTTAGGAAAACATTTCATGATAGGAAAATGGTCACATAATAAGATTTTTTAAAAGGAGGTTAAGAAATATTACCTATTTTACAATATGAGACCAGTTTTGCCATCAAAGGCTGGGGTGGTGGGGAACAGGGTATGTATTCTTGCATACCCATGTAAGAAGGTGGGCCTAGAATCAAATAGAACAAAATATTAACAGTGATTATCTTGGAATTGCAGGTGAGTTTTTAATCACTGTCCTTCTTTCTTCCAATATTTTCCACAATTAACTTTGTATTTCTTTTACCACCAAAATTGTTTTATTGGTAGATAAAATTATATCATGTCTTACGTTTGCTTTTAAAGCAGTCCCCTGTGGGGTGTGCAATGGATGGGAGTTGGAAGAAACAGTAGCCTAATGTTGATGACACAGAGGCAGGGAGACCAGAACCTGAGGCTCATGATACTATTTTTTCCACTTTTGTATGTTGGAAATTTTTCATGACATAAAGTTAAAATAATACATAAATACTACTTTAAGAAGTAATAGAATAAAGATAGGAAAATTGTGAATTATATGAAATATATTTCCTTATACTCTTGACTTTTTAAATTAAAAATTCAAGAATCTTTTCAGGCCAGGCACAGTGGTTCACACCTGTTAATCCCAGCACTTTGGGAGGCCAAAGTGGGCGGATCACCTGAGGTCAGGAGTTCTAGACCAGCCTGGCCAACATGGCGTCTCTACTAAAAATACAAGAAAAATTAGCTAGGCATGGTGGCGGGCACCTGTAATCCCAGCTACTCTGGAGGCTGAGGCAGGAGAATCCTGAGATGGAGTCTCACTCTGTCACCCAGGCTGGAGTGCAGTGGCACGATCTCGGCTCATTGCATCCTCTGCCTCCCAGGTTCTAGTGATTCTTCTGCCTCAGCCTCCAGAGTAGCTGGGATTACAGGCACCTGCCACCATGGCTGGTGAATTTTTTTTTTTTTCATATTTTTAGTAGAGACGGGGTTTCACCATGTTGGCCAGGCTGGTTTCAAACTCCTGACCTCAGGTGATCTGCCTGCCTTGGCTTCCCAAAGTGCCGGGATTATAGGCATGAACCACCATGCCCAGCTGAAAAAAGAATCTTTTTAGTTTTACTTTTTAAAACTTTTGCACTTTTACAAAAAGTAAAATAGACATATGGGAACATTTAAAAATTAAACAGATGTACCGTGATCACCTATGCCAACTAGTGCCGTTTGTACACTGTCTTAAGAGTTGATAGAACGCAGCGCGTCACTGAGAGGAGGAGCCGACTCACACTGACAACGCCCACCTTTGAGACGGTCTCCTCATGCGCTGCTGCTGGTCTCTGCCAGTGACGGCCTCATCAAGCAAAGGGTTTCCTTTGTGTGGCCTAAGAAACGTCAGGTGGACATAAACCTCCTTTACTTTGCTGTTTAAACTAGGTTTGTGCCTGTCAAGTGCGAGCCACAGGAAAAATGTATGCCTGTAAAAAGCTACAAAAAAAAAGAATAAAGAAGAGGAAAGGTGAAGCTATGGCTCTAAATGAAAAAAGAATTCTGGAGAAAGTGCAAAGTAGATTCGTAGTAAGTGTCTCCTCTTAGTCTTCACTGTGCCTCGTGTGATTCGTAGCACTTATGTCAGCCGACATGCCGCTCAGCTCACTCTCACTGAAGCTGTGGAAGTCATTTCTTGTTTTCTGAGTTTATGTGGGGTTTTGCTCCTTTTAGTAACAGTTTTGTTTTTAGTAACAGCTCCTTCTTATTCAAACCTTAGAAAACATGAAAGTAGTGATACTGCTTCTAACTTCTGGTTTGTTATAAATCTGTAGTCTCCCGCCTCCCATTCTGTCCCTCTTGACACCTGCCAGCTTGCAGAGCTTGTCCAGGTCCGTTAGTTACCTTGTGTTTCTTGGTGAATTTCCCTTATCACAGCCAGCCAGAGCTTATCTCTGTTTGCCGTCGGTCTCCAGTCAAGTTTCTCTGGCCCCCGGGACACTGACTTGGCTGTGCTTGAGGAGACCTTCTCTGTCTCTTTTTTTTTTTTTTTGACACAAGGTCTCGCTCTGTGGTCCAGGCTGGAGTGCAATGGCACGATCTTGGGTCACTGCAGCCTTGACCTCCCAGGCCCAAGTGATCCTCCTACCTCAGACTCCCAAGCAGCTGGGAGCACAGGCACACTCCACCATGCCCAGCTAGGTTTTAATTTTTTAATTTTTATTCTTATTTTTAGAGATGAGATCTCTGGCCAGGCGTGGTGGCTCACACCTGTAATCCCACTACTTAGGGAGGCAGAGGAGGGTGGATCACCTGAGGTCAGGAGTTTGAGACCAGCCTGACCAACGTGTTAAAATCCCGTCTCTACTAAAAATACGAAAAGAATTAGCTGGGCCTGGTGGCGCCTGCTTGTAGCCCCAGCTACTCGGGATGCTGAGGCAGGAGAATCACTTGAACCTGGGAGGCGGAGCTTGCAGTGAGCTGAGATTGCACCACTGCACTCCAGCCTGGGCAACAGAGCGAGACTCTGTCTCAAAAAAAAAAAAAAAAAAAGAGAGAGGGAGAGATGAGATCTCCTTATGTTGCTCAGGCTGGTCTTGAACTCCTGGACTCAAGTGATCCACCTGCCTCAGCTTCCCAAAGTGTTGGGATTATAGGCGTGAGCTACCACATCTGGCTGAGAATACTATCTCTAGCCCCTCTTCTCATGTGGGCCTCCGCCCTCTGGCCTCAATCTGTTTTCTGTCTTTTCCTTTTTCTGGGAAGTTTACTGCTAGGCCCTCAACTAGTATATCCCAATTGTATGAAGCCCAGATCCCACCTTCCCACCTTTCTGGGGAGGACAGAACATTGGGTGGACTGGTATGAGTTCAGGGAAGCAGTTCCAGGCTTTACAGTGTGCATGGTATAGTGTGGTTCTCATCTCCAAACCCAGTTTCTCTCTACCTAGTTATGTATGTCCTGTAGCAGCTACTGAAGTATGAAGACTGGTTGAAGGGAGAGTGTGAATGAGAATTTATAAAATGATTTGTCATGTTAGAGCTATTTCCTCCAAGCCATTTATTTCTTAGCCCTGAGGTCAGCTGCTTTGTGCAGGGGGACAGATGTTCCCAAACAGTGTACCTTCACAGCCAGCACCTGAATTTAATAGCACAGTGTGTATATGATATGTCACTCTCACCTGCAATTACATGAAAATCTTTAATACAGTGGGCTTCTCTGGGAGTTGCTTTAAACATATTTTTTGGCTGGGCTTGGTGGCTCATGCCTGTCATTTCAGCACTTTGGGAGGCCAAAGTAGGAGGATCACTTGAACCCAGGAGTTTGAAACCAGCCTGGGCAACATAGGGAGACCCCCATCTCTACAATTTTTTTTTTTTTTTTTTTTTTTTTGAGACAGAGTCTCGCACTGTCTCCCGGGCTGGAGTGCAGTGGCGCGATCTTGGCTCACTGCAACATCCAGCTCCCGGATTCAAGTGATTCTCCTGCCTCAGCCTCCCAAGTAGCTGGGATTACAGGCGCCCACCACTACACCCAGCTAATTTTTTGTATTATTAGTAGAGACTGGGTTTCACTTTGTTAGCCAGGTTGGTCTCAAACTCCTGACCTTGTGATCCACCCACCTTGGCCTCCTAAAATGCTGGGGATTACAGGCGTGAGCCACTGAGCCTGGCCTCTACAAAAAATTTTTTTCCCAAAAAGGCCAGGCACTGTGGCTCACGCCCTGTAATCCCAGGCCTTTGGGAGGCCGAGGCCTGCAGATCACCTGAGGTCAGGAGTTTGAGACCAGCCTGGCCAACATGGTGAAACCCTGTCTGTAATAAAATACAAAAATTAGCTGGGTGTGGTGGTGGGTGCCTGTAATCCCAGCTACTCGGGAGGCTGAGACAGGAGAATTGCTTGAACTCAGAAGGCAGAGGTTGCAGTGAGCCCAGATCGTGCCATTGTACTCCAGCCTGGGTGACAGAGTGAGACTCCATCTCCAAAAAAAAAAAAAAAAAAAAAATTAGCCAGGCATGGTGGTGTGTGACTGTAGTCCCAGCTACTCAGAAGGCCGTGGTGGGAGGATCGCTTGAACCCAGGCGGTCCGGGCTGCAGTGAGCCATTATTGCCCACTGCACTCCATCCTGGTGACAGAGTGAGATCCCATCTCAAAAACAAAACAAAGCAAAAAAAAAAAAAAAAAAAAATCCCTGTGTAACTACCTTGGAACATAGAAATCCACAGTCTAGCTTTATGAAAAGAACAGATGCAGTTGTTACAGTTTCTTTTGCTTAAATGCTTTGATTTCTGTATTGTCGGCCTCTCCCAAGGAACCTAGAGGCATTTTTCTGCTTCTGTATTGGTGTTTTCTCCCTGCTTACAGCGGCATGTTCATCCCTGCTGCGTCCTGACCCATAGCAGTAACGCCTCTCCCTGGAGCCCCCGCCCCTGCCTGCACCCCCGCCCCCCACAGTCTGTTCTCCGCGGAGCAGTGCAAGGCAGTCTGTGGAAAAGTTAAGTTAAATTAGTCATCTACTTTCCAGATTAAAAACTCCAGTGGCCACCTGTCACTCTGAGAATAAAATGAGACTCAACTCTGGCCTTTCAGGCACTGAGGGACCTAGCTCCTGCCGCCTCTGCCACATGAGGCCGGGCGCCTGACCGCGCTCTGCGCTCTGCGCTCTGCGTGGAGCATCGCTGCCTTTCCCTGTCGCTCTTGGTCTCACTCCCCATAGGCAGTCTGCGAGTCACCCGTCACTCTGTCGGATGGTTTCTTTGCATTGGTTTATCTGTCATCTGTGACTGCCCAGGCCTCCTCCACCACGATATTAGGACAGAGCTCCTCAGGGCCATGCTCACCACTGCGTTCCCGCTGCCTACAACAAGGCTGGCGTGGTAAAAGATTCTCAATATTATTTTAATATATATTGAGCAGATGTTGAATGAATATTCACAAGAGGAGAGGAAGTAAGGGATCCTTACTAATTCAAGGACCACTGATAATTCCTTGTGGTTTAATCTGTGTTCTATTGCATGCCAGCTGGGGCCTCCTCTCCTCCACCTCTCTTACTTTTTTAACACATTGTGACCAAGTTGGATTTATTCCAGGAATGAAAATCGAATAATGTAATTTATCATATTACCAGAATCAAGGGAAGAACCGTATGGTCATCTCAGTGGTTGCAGGAAGAGCTTTGGATAGGAGCTAATGCCCAGGCATGCTTAAAAACCCGAAGCAAACCAGGTACAGAAAGGAACTTCCTTCAGAAAATCTCTAGCACAATCATACTTAATATGAAAATATTAAAAGCTTTTCCCCATGAGATCTGGAATAAGGCTAGATACCTGCTGACCATTTCAATTCAACATGATATTGGAAATTCTGGCCAGTGCAGTAAGGTAAAGGAAAAAGTGAAAGGGATTAAGGTTAGAGAAAAGAAGAAAAAAGGTTGAAAAAAAACCCTCATCATTTTCTTTTTCTTTTTTTAAATTTTTATTTGTTTATTTATTTTTAGATAGAGATGGGGGTCTCACTATATTGCCCAGGCTGGTCTGGAACTCCTAGGATCAACTGATCCTCCCACCTAGGCCTCCCAAAGTGTGGGGATTATAGGTGTGAACCACTGTGCCTGGCCAAAACTCATTATTTTCAAACAACATCGTTGTACGTGGAGACCTTCCTGGATTTTTAGATAACCTATTAAGGATTGAACGAAGTGATTAAATATGAATCAGCCCCTAACAATTAGAAAATGGAAATGTTACTGATACCATTTACAATGGCATCAAGAAACATCAGAATCTAAGAAAAGGCCTGGCGGGTGGTGTGCACCTGTAGTCCCAGCTTCTTGGGTGACTGAGATGGGAGGATCACTTGAGCTCAGGAGTTTGAGTCTAGCCTGGGCAACATAGCAAGACCTTGATCTTAAAAAACAATTCTAGGCAAAGAACTGACAAAAATGTTCAAGACTTCTACAGTGAGAACTGTAAAATGTTATTATAAGAAATTAAAGAAGGAGGCTGGGTGCTGTGGTTCACGCCTGTGATCCCAGCACTTTGGGAGGCCGAGGCAGGTGGATCACTTGAGGTCAGGAGTTTGAGATCAGCCTGGCTAACATGGTGAAACCGCATCTCTACTATAAATGCAAAAATTAGCCAGGCGTGGTGGTGGGTGCCTGTAATCCCAGCTACTCAGGAGGCTGAGGCAGGAGAATTGCTTGAAACCTGGGAGACAGAGGTTGCAGTGAGCCGAGATGGCACCACTGCACTCCAGCCTGAGCGACAGAGCAAGACTCTGTCTCAAAAAAATAAAGAAGGTCTAAATAAATGGGGGGAGACCACGTTCCCAGATTGGAAGACCCAATGCTGTAAAGATGCTGGTTTCCCCTAATTGATCTATAGATTAAATGAATTGAATGCAGCCCCAATCAAAATCCCAGCAGGGTGTGTGTGTGCGTGTGTGTGAGAGTGTGTGTGTGTGAATTGACATACAAACCAATAGAAAAATGGGGGAAAAATAGACTAGGCATTTCACAAAAGAGGATCCAAATGGCTATTAATTACATGAAAATGTCCCCTATATTTTCATATATACAGAAATGCAACTTAAGACCACAGTAGGAGACTACTTCATCAGCAGGATTCAAACTAAAAAGGTTGACAACGCAAAATGTGGGAAAGAGGTGGTGCAGTGAGACCTCCCTTGCGCTGCTGGTGGGGCATAGCCTATGTGCTGAACGTGGTTGCCCGGGAAGTACAGACTGTCAGGGCTCAAGTGATGAGAGCACGACACAGAGGAGTCATAAGCCCAAGTGTCTTGGTGAAGTTTTGCCACTTCTTTGCTTAGCTTTAGGAAGTTCTCTCTTTTGGCGACACAGCTGCGGTAAAATCTTCAGTATGCCAAGGTCCAAGAGGCACGTGATGTGTCCTGTACATTTCTCTGAAACATAATAGTATTCGCATGTTCTGATTATAAACCTAACATGGATTGTTTGCATATTAGCAAATAGAGGAAATCACCAGTGAAAGAGCAAGTTCGTGTTCTGTCTTTATGATGTTGCTATCTTTAGGTTAGTTTAGCCTACGCTTACGAAACCAAAGATGCCTTGTGCTTGGTGCTCACCATTATGAATGGAGGGGATTTGAAGTTTCACATTTACAACCTGGGTAATCCCGGCTTTGATGAGCAGAGAGCTGTTTTCTATGCTGCAGAGCTGTGTTGCGGCTTGGAAGATTTACAGAGGGAAAGAATTGTATACAGGTAAGAACGGTGCTACCTAATGGAGCCTGCAAGTCTTGGAGCCAGTTTCTCCCAGCTGTAGGCTTCCCTGGCTCACACTGGCTGCTTCCAGGCTGAGCAGGAGAGTAGCTGGGAGCCCCTCGATGGTGATTTATAGGGGTGGTCACTTACACTATTGGGAATATGGCCAGTCAGAGGGCCCTGGGTGTTTTTTTGTTTTGTTTTTTGAGATGGAGTCTCACTCTGTCATCTAGGCTGGAGTGCAATGGCGCAATCTCGGCTCACTGCAGTTCAAGCGATTCTCCTGCCTCAGACTCCTAAGTAGCTGGGACTATGGCACCCACCACCAAGCCCAGCTAATTTTTTGTATTTTTACTAAAGATGGGGTCTCACCATGTTGGCCAGGCTGGTCTCGATCTCCTGACCTCAGGTGATCCGCGGGCCTCAGTCTCCCAAAGTGCTGGGATTACAGGCGTGAGCCACCGTGCCCAGCTTACATTTCTAATAAATTGTCTTTTTGAAGCAGAAGTTTGTTTTTTACTTGTTAGGTTGATCAAATAAAGGTAGTGCTACTCATGTAAACATAAGAAGAGCCTGTTTCCAAGGTTCTTAGGTATTTTGATAGTTCTGATAAGGATGTATTATGTCCTGCCATATAACATATCGATTTAATGTCTTGAAGTAGTAGTGGTTTTTTTTGCATCTTAGAATTTAGTAAAGAAAATTAAACTTAATAGTTTAGTGTAATCAATGTATTTAGTTTTAGGAAAACACAAAACCCCTTCCTATCCCTTAAATGCTGGAGTTCCTGGGCTCTGAGTCTCTTCTCAGTCACTCTCCCTGGGCAGTTTCATTTCCTCCCTTCTGTGGGTTCATCTACCAGTTATAGTCGGTCTCCCACTGGGGTCCATGTTGTAGATTCAACCAGCTGTGAATCGAAAATATTCAGAACATCCTGCTCAGTGGGGTGAAAAGGGGAAAAAAAGAGAAAATATTCAGAAAAAAAGGATGGTTGTGTCTGTATTGAGCATGTAGACTTTTTTCTTGTCCCTATTCCCTAAATGATATCGTATAATAACAATTTACATATCATTTACATTATGTCTGGTAGCATGTGTAATCTAGAGGTGATTTAAAGTAATTGGGAGGATGTGTGTAGGTTATACGGAAATTCTACATCATTTTATATCAGGGACTTGAGGACCCTTGGATTTTGATATCCAAGGGAAGGGGGCCTGATATGGGACCTGATGGTGTCTCCCTTGTTACCTTGCAAGCCTGGCCTTCATGGCCTTTGTGATGCAGCTCCCCACGGAGCCCTCCAGCCTTGGGTCCTGCTCCTCCCACACGGGCACCTCCTGCCCTTGTCATGCGAGAGTTTCAGCTGCTCAGGTGTCCTCACCTCACTGCACCTTTGCACAAGGTGTTCCTGTATGGGTGCCACTCTCCACCTAGTCCCTCTTCCTGTCATTTTGAGAGACTCCTGCTCATCTGTCCAGAGTTAGCCCACATAGCACGAGGGTGTGAGGATGTGCCCCCTCTCCCACATCCTCCAGGTGCTGCCCACGTTGTCTGCTCAGATGGTCACGCCAGACAATGAGCTTCTTGGGAGTCCTTGATCTCACTTCTCCCTGTTCTGATGGACCTTTGGCTTCTCCTTATCTTCTATATCCCACAGCCAATATGGGATAAATATCTCTCAAGGATCAGAGACCAGGCTTGGCAGTGGGGCTGACACCTCTGCATCTTGAGCATTGAGCAAGGGGTGGATTGCTGCCCTGGCTGTGAGTCCTCTAGACACAGAGGTGGTCGCCTGAGTTGAGGAAGCCTTGTTGCCATTGCTTAGATGTAAGAGTCTGGTGGTATTGGAGCATGGAACATACCCATGGAGATTGGATTCTTTTGTTACTCCTGGAGTAAATCACACTTCACAGGTGACTACGGCTGAGCTGCTGTGTTTGGCTTCAGTCTTAAGATGAGCTGGATTTTCTCATATAAGCTTTGGCTCCTCTAACCTCTGGTACCCACTTGCCTCACCCACCTGCACTCAGTGGGGGCTGCCCATGGCTGCCCCATCCACCGCTGTGTCCACAGGATTCACCATCAGTAGCTGTTACCAGGCATTTGTTGAATGAATGACCGATGGCCCAAGTGACATTCCCACCTCAGCCCCCTGAGTAGCTGGGACTACAGGTACATGCCACCACACCCAGCTTGAGGCATTCTAATATGGGGAATTTTCAGTTTTTGAAACTCTTAAAAATATGTTAATGGTTAAGAGAAATTGAGCCACGTTCATTAAGGACTAGTTGCTTTCCTTACTACTGGGCTGCATATTTAATCACTGAAATGTCTTCAAATCTGTATAATTATGTAAAACAGTTCATTTTATACTGTCGTCATATGTGAGCTGTTTGCTGAGATGAATTTTGTAACATTCTTGTCCTGCCATGTGACAGCTAAAGACAGTTTCCATGGCTCATGAAGGGTGGTTTTGCTTTCTGCCATCCTGGCCCTTGCTCATGCTGGTTGTTCCCACTGGGTGCTCCGGAATCACAGTGCCAGATTCTGAATCATTGAGCCTTCTGTTGTTGTTTCTTTCCTTGTAGAGACTTAAAGCCTGAGAATATTCTCCTTGATGATCGCGGTAAGTGGGCAAGCCTTTCCCATCTAACGGGTAGACTTTGTTAAGGGACTTGGATACAGAAAGTTGGATGCAGAAAGTGGACTTAATAATTAATAGAGAATGGAAACAACAACAAAGAAAAACTCTGTGGTATGTGTTCATTTTAAAAAGATAAAATACTGACAATTTGGTCATTTCCCTGTGTTTAGGCAAGAAGCAAAGCTGGTCATAATTTTCAAGTAATGATTGAGTTCAAAAGCATTTTTTTTTTTTGAGACAGAGTCTTCCTATGTCGCCCAGGCTGGAGTGCAGTGGTGTAATCTTAGCTCACTGCAGCCTTGAACTGCTGGGAACAAGCAATCCTGCCACCTCAGCTTTCTGCAGAGCTGGGACTACAGGTGTGCGCCACCATGTTTTGTAGAGATAGGGGTCATGCTATGTTGTCCAGGCTGTTCTCAAACCACTGTCCTCAAGCAATCCTCCTGCCTTGCCTCCCAAAGCACTAGGATTATAGGCATGAGCCACTGTGCCCTGCCTAGAAGCATACTAAAGTAAACACAAAGTCAGAACGTTTTCTCTCTCTTGTTTCTTGCTGTTGACCCACCTCTTGCTTTATTCCTTTTTTATTTCCATTCCCCTCTAAACTTTGTCATGCTGCCCCTGGTGCTGTCCTCTTGTCCCATAGCATGTGTCACAGAGCAGGGTGCAGATGGCTGTTTGGAGACCCTGTAATAGTGGAGAGGGAGTGGCCCTTTTCAGCAGGCTCCTTGTCAGCAGCATGGGTGCGCACTCCACCTTGGTTCCTCTAAGGGACAGTCATACCCAGAATGCAAGGATGGTTGGACTGCTGGGGTGTGTGCTTGTGCTCACACATAGCTCGCAAGCAGTGCTGGGAGAGAGCTTCTTTCAAGTGAGTTTTCTTGGCAAAGAAGGGTCTTACGCTGGCCGGGCACGGTGGCTCAAGCCTGTAATCCCAGCACTTTGGGAGGCCGAGACGGGTGGATCACAAAGTCAGGAGATTGAGACCATCCTGGCTAACCCGGTGAAACCCCGTCTCTACTAAAAAATACAAAAAACTAGCCAGGCGAGGTGGCGGGTGCCTGTAGTCCCAGCTACTCGGGAGGCTGAGGCAGGAGAATGGCGTAAACCCGGGAGGCGGAGCTTGCAGTGAGCTGAGATCCGGCCACTGCACTCCAGCCTGGGTGACAAAGCGAGACTCCGTCTCCAAAAAAAAAAAAAAAAAAAAAAGAAGGGTCTTACAGTCTGGTAGAGCGCATATGGCAGGGTCATAGTGGCTCCTGCCAAGAAGAAGACAGGCATCTAATGCGGAGACTGAGGGCAGTTGCAGGGGACTTGGAATGCTAGTCTCCTTTTACACCTCTGCCAGATGCTTTCATGCTTATCTAATTCATGTATGACATCCCGCCCTGTGAGGAAGGAGGGTACTAGAATTCTCATTTTACTGAAGGTGATACCAAGATTTAGGAATCAAACTTGTCCAAGATTGTGTCTGTAGCTCCTGGCTTAGCCTGTGGTTCATTCCTGGTGCGGTGCTGCTAACCAGAGGTGGCTTGAGTGGGGCGAGCGCTAAGCAAAGCTGCTCACTTATTAAGTTGTTAGGTGACTTAACAAGGGTAGGTAGAACATGCTTTGTATGTAAAATGGAGCGATATCCAAGCTATGTGGTTGATTGGAACAGGGTGCGGTACAGAGCGTGTGTGTAGTGTGCTCCCTTTTGTGTAAACAAAGCAGGGAATTGTGTGTATGTGTGATTGCTCAGAAACATAAACAAATATGAAGGGAGAATCATAAGAAACGATCAGAAGTGAAAACAAGGCAGGGGAGCACAATGATAACCTTTTTCTGTGTTTTTAGGAGATTTTTCTGTGTAGCTCCCTCTTCTTTAGAACTTTACCCCACACATTTGAGGTGAGCCATCCTTCCCCAGTGCTGACCCCTGCCTAGCTAACTTAGCAAGACCCCTGCTCTGCCCAGGTTCCCCTCCTGTGCCACCATCTGAAAGGCACTCCCAGGTGGGACGCCAGGATGGTTGCTGGGCCAGTTCACTGTCTCTTCTCTCGGGAACCACAGTCCTCTGATGTCGATGACCATAGTTTTCTTTTTTTAATATTCTTTTTAGGGTCAGAGTCTCTCTGTGCTACCCAGGCTGGGTGTGGTAGCTACTCATGGGTGTGACTGTGGCACAATTACAACCTCAAACTCCTGGGCCTAAGTGACCCTCCTGCCTCAGCCTCCCGAGTAGCTGGAGTTTCAGGCATGCACCACCACATCCAGCAGCGATTAAGGATATGTTAATTGTTATGGTGTGATCATGCCTCACTGCAGTTTTGACCTCCAGGGCTCTAGTGATCCACCTTGCCTCAGCCTCGTGAGTAGCTGGGAATACAGGCATGGGGCACCATATCTGGCTAATTAAAAAAAATTGTAGGCCAGGCATGGTGGCTCATACCTAGCACTTTGGGAGGCCAAGTCAGGTGGATCACTTGAGGTCAAGATTTCAAGACCAGCCTGGCCAACATGGTGAAACCCCGTCTCTACTAAAAATACAAAAATTAGCCGGGCATGGCAGTGCACCTCTAATCCCAGCTACTCAGGAGGCTGAGGCAGGAGAATTGCTTGAACCCGGGAGGCAGAGGTTTCAGTGAGCCAAGATTGCGCCACTACACTCCAGCCTGGGTGATAGAATGAGACTCCATCTCAAAAAACAAACAAACAACGACAAAAACAAACAAAAAAACAGTAAAAGATCTCTTTGCAATTATTTTAGTCATTAGCAAAAGTTCTTTGGTTCTCGGGTTGTTCACTCAAATTAATTTAAAGTCACTCAGAGGCTGGGCACAGTGGCTCATGCCTGTAATCCCAGTATTTTGGGAGGCAAAGGAGGGTGGATCACCTGAGGTCAGGAGTTCAAGACCAGCCTGGCCAACATGGTGAAACCCTGTCTCTATTAAAAATACAAAAATTAGGCAGGCGTGGTAGTGCATGCCTGTAGTCCCAGCTACTTGAGGGGCTGAGGCAGGAGAAACGCTTGAACCTGGGAGGTGGAGGCTGCAGTGAGCTGAAATCATGCCATTGCACCCCAGCCTGGGTGACAGAGTGAGACTCTGTCTCAAAAAAAAAAAAAAAAAAGTCACTCAGTATCATTCCTTTCTATGTGGTTAAACCACCAGCTGGATACACCATTAGGTTCGTTTTCTTAATTTTGCTTTCAATTTTTAGCAATCTAATTTTTTAATGTTATAATTATGTAAAACATTTATGTGGTTCCAAAGATAAAACCACAAAATAGAATGTATTGAGAGATGTCTAAATTCCATCCCTCCATCCCTGACCACCCCCAAGTAATTATTTTAACTCATATTTTATTCCTTCATTTACATATGGTATATGTATAGACATACACATATTCTATATAAACAAGTTCCCCACTTGTTTCTTAAATAAAGTGGTAGACCACACGTATTGTCCTCCACTTGGCTATTTCACTGAATATGTGGCAAAGATGGCTCTGCAACACTCGTGAAGCGCTTCCGCTGTCTGCTGTGCCTCCTGCAGGCGCACCTGTCCTGTTTGCACGGCCCTTGCTGGTGGGCATGTCATCTCCAGTCGTGCTGTTTCCATTAGTGCCGCGATGGAGAGCCTTGTGCACATGTTATTTCCTAGTTTGTTGAATGTATCCTTGATAGCGGCCTAGAAGTGGGTGAATTCATATGCAATTTGCCAGATATTGCTAGATTCCCCTCCAGGATGTTGTCCTGTCTGCATTCCCACCAGCAGTGCCCAAGAGCACCTGTTTCCCCACAGCCTCGCCAGCAGACCGAGTTCTCGAACTTTGGAGCTTTTGTCAGTTTGTTAGCCGGGAATTGGTATTTCAATGTAGTTTTAAGTTGCATTTCTCAGTTTAAAAATCCATTTTTATAAGAAAAATAAGTCAATGATGCCAAAAAAAAAAATAAGTCACAACATGCTAGCACTCTACTTAAATAAAAAATACATGAAAGCTGGCCAGGCACAGTGTCACATGCCTGTAATCCCAGCACTTTGGGAGGCTGGGGTGGGAGGATCACTTGAGCCCAGGAGTTCAAGACCAGCCTGGGCAACATGACCAAACCTTGTCTCTACAAAAAAAAAAAAAAAAAAAAAAAAAAAAGAAAATGAAGTCTGGATTATTGAAAGAATGCATCTGTACGAGGGGAGGAAACTGAGACGTGATAGTAAATGGCAGAGCCAGGACTCAGACCCACTCCATGTGGCTACAGAATCTGTGCTCCTCACCCCTGTACTCTCCCCCCTCCCAGGGTGGGCACGCAGCAAGGGCAGGGGGTGGTGTATTATGTGCATGCAGCCGAGTCAGAGGCCGGCTTTCCTCTCTAAAGCATCATGTAGACTGTTTTAAAATGACTACAGTGCCTTGGAGGGCATGTTGCATATTTTTAGTTTTTAGCAAACATTTATTGGTTGTTCATTCATTTTGCCAATAAATATTTATTGAGCACCTACTCTAGGCCTGGGTACTAGAAGCTGAGGATAAGTGGTGGATAAGTTGACGATAGTGTCCGCTTCCAGGGCTGGCTTATTTTTCTACACACTCAGCAGAATGTTTTCGATAATTTCTTACTTTCTTTACAGTTTTTTTGAGACAGGTTCTCACTCTTGCCCTGCAGTAGTGTGATCATGACTCACCACAGCCTCACCCTTCCGGACTCAAGCGATCCTCCTGCCTCAGCCTCCAGAGTAGATGGGACCATAGCCATGTGCCATCACACCCAGCTCATTTTTAAAAACATCTTTTTTTTTGTAGAGACAGGATCTTGTCATGTTTCGCAGGCTGGTCTCAAAATCTGGGACCCAAGTAATCCTCCCACCTTGGCCTCCCAAAGTGCTGGAATTACAGATGTGAGCCACCATGTCTGGCCTAATTTGTTAGTTCCATAGGAATTCAACAAATATTTAAATCCTCCTATATACAAGGCATTAACACGTAATATAGTTCCCTAAGTACCTTAATTTTGTTTGTTATTTCCCCGACTCTATTACCATTTGTTCTCAAGAGAAAAACTCCGTATCATTCATGCATAGCTGTCCCTGTATATAGTACTGGTACTCTGACAAAGTGTTTATTTACTCTTCTGTAGTTGATATAATATTCATTATATTTTTATTGATATATCTGGAAGCTGTATGACATAAAATAATAAATCCAGTGCTTCTGTCTTGTCAAGGGTTTATCTATGATTAAAGAGCTTCCTGATCAATAGCCAGGCAAAAATCAAATTTTCCTGCTACTAGTGAAACTGAATGCACTGTATGGAATTTTACTAAACATGAAAAAGGTTAAATATCATTTTATATTTACTGTTCCAGAGTATGAAATACTATTATTTCCATCCATGGTTTCTGAGGGGCCTTTTTTCCCGTTTTAATTGTTGTTAAAGTATCACTACTGCCCCCGTGACCTGTGTAATAACATATTTGGACACACAGGACACATCCGGATTTCAGACCTTGGTTTGGCCATGGAGATCCCCGAAGGGCAGATGGCTCGAGGAAGAGTTGGAACAGTCGGCTACATGGGTTCGTGAGAGGCTTTCAGCATCCTTGTCCTTTCTCTCCGGGTGCCTGAGTGCCTCAGAACACAGAGAAAGCCACCCTGAGGGGACCAGGGCCTCGGTTTGGGCACTAGTAGATGCCACAGTGGTGTTTTGAATCTCTCACCTGTCAGAGTGTTGAGGCTGCTGGGGATCCTGTAGGCTGCCCTCACCTTCTTACAGATGAGGGGTGAGGCCCGAGAGGTTGTGAGTCCTGAGGTCACTCAGCAAAGTGAGGGCAGAAGCGGGATGACACCGCAGGTCTCCTCACTCTGCCAATGTCCTCCCCTGTGCACGACGGCCTCTCAGAGCCTCAGGAAATCACCCCACTCTGGTTATTCCAAAGATCCAGGGGCAGTGCCAGCCAACCCCCGGGGTGGCCTCTGAGGGTCTCGCAGAGTCCTGCAGGAAGACCCCAAGGTCTTGTGGCTTTCTGCTCCTGCGTCTTCTGGGATTTTTCACTGACCTGGGATAGATGGCAAGACATGACACTTGGGGCGCTCTGGGCATGGCTCTGTGTGTCTGGAGGGAGCCCCTTCAGGAGGTGGAGCCTTCCCTGGACCACCATTTCCCTTGTGAATGTGACTCTGTGGCAATTCAGCTCATCCTGGATGAATCATACAAATCTTTAAAAATATTAGTTTTATTGGGATATAATTCATATGTCATAAAGTCCATCAGTTTGAAGTGTGTAATACAACAGATTTTAGTATTTTTACAGAACCATGCAACCATGACCACCATCTAATTTCAGAACTTTTTTTTTTTTATTTTGAGACGGAGTCTCACTCTGTCGCCTAGGCTAGAGTGCAGTGGCATGATCTGGGCTCACTGCAATGTCCACCTCCCAGGCACAAGCGATTCTCCTGCCTCAGCTTCCTGAGTATCTGGGACTACAGGTGCCTGCCGCCACACCCGGCTAATTTTTGTATTTTTAGTAGAGACGGGTTTTACCATGTTGTCTAGGCTGGTCTCGAACTCCTGACCTCAGGTGACCTGCCTGCCTCGACCTCCCAAAATGCTGGGATTATAGGTGTGAGCCACCGGGCACAGCCTTAACGTAATGTTTTTAAAGGTTCATCCATGTTGTCACACACGTTGAATGTATACTGTATTATTGGAAAATATAAGAAAATTTAAAATCAAAATTTAACTTAATTTCCATTTCCTGTATTTGTTATGTAGCACCTGAAGTTGTCAATAATGAAAAGTATACGTTTAGTCCCGATTGGTGGGGACTTGGCTGTCTGATCTATGAAATGATTCAGGGACATTCTCCATTCAAAAAATACAAAGAAAAAGTCAAACGGGAGGAGATCGATCAAAGAATCAAGAATGATACTGAGGAGTATTCCGAGAAGTTTTCAGAGGATGCCAAATCTATCTGCAGGATGGTAGGTCAGGCTCTGTAGAGGCTGGGAAATGGCACTTCTCATTCTAGTTGTTTTCACTGGCAGCTATAACAACAGGTGTTGGTCTGTCATCTTCAGCAAACCCTGGCCACCCACCTCCCAGGCCCTGCCCCTGCCCCGGCCCCCACGGCCCAGCAGGGAGGACACGTGTGCTCAGGAGGCTCACACCAACTGTCTCCTGGCCCAGCAGGCAGGACACGCGTGCTCAGGAGGCTCACACCAACTGTCTCCTGGCCAGCAGGCGGGACTGCAGCGTGCTTGGGAGGCTCCGTCCCACCCCTGTCTCCTGGCCCAGCAGGCAGGACCGCAGCGATGCTCTCAGGAGGCTCCACGTCCACCTGTCTCCTGGCCCAGCAGGCGGGACAGCGTGCTCAGGAGGCTCACGTCCACCTGTCTCCTGGCCCAGCAGGCAGGACATGCGTGCTCAGGAGGCTCACATCTGCCTGCCTCCTTCCCCATGCTCCTGCCACTGAGATTTCATCAGACAAAAAGGGCCAGCGAAAAAAGTTTCCAGACATGATCTGGAAATGACTTAATTGGGTTTCAATTAGAGCAAAACAGAGTAAAATTCGTGGTTTGATTTCTCAAACGATGCTATTGAAAGGGAAGAGTGGTACCAAGGCTATTAATTCAGCTTTCAGAAAACAGCCGAGCCTTGTTTCATTGACCAATTTTATATGAAGTTAGACATAAAACCAATCTTTCATGTAATTTGAGATGGTAAGGGTTTAGCCACCTGCCAGTGATTGTAGTCCCAGAGACACTCTGACCTGAGGGCCTGCTGTGTACCTGGCTCTGGGCCTGGTGCTAGACGGACAATTCCCTTAATTGTGCTAAGGGCCTCTGAGGCTGACAGTGGCACCTGCGAGTCACAGGAAGGAGACGAGCCCTAAGCAGTGGAGACCCGGCCCCTGGTCCCAGAATGTGCAAGGGGCTGTCAGGGTCCATCTGCCTCTGGGACCGGACTGTGTTACCACCCCTCACTGCCCAGACTCTCAATCAGTGAGGGAAACTCTGTTACTTATTTCAAACCAGTATTTTTTGAGCACATTTTTTTTTTTCATTTATTTTCATTCAACGAGGATTTATTGAGCATCTTGTACGCTCCAGGCACTGTCCTAAGCATTGGGGAAAACAGCAGCAAGTAAAACAGAAGTCCCCACCCTCCCAGTGAGAACTGACAGGAAACAGAACAAATGCATAGACATGTGGGCTGTGGGGAGGACCCGCACTCTGGAGGACAGGGAACGGCCTGGAGGGGCGGCAGGCTCTGGGGGAGAAAGGGAGTCGCCTGCTGGGCAGAGCAGGCCGCTGGCAAGAGCGGGAGGGGGTTAGAGAGGGACAGGACAGAGAGCGGCAGGCCCAGGCCATACAGAACCACCTGTCACCTGTCATTGTCATCATTGTCAAGCCTTAAGTGTTGCTTCCTCTGATGGCCATGAAGCCATCGCAGGGCTCTGTGAAGAGTGATGTGATGGGACCAGGCTTCCCGGCCGCTGGGAGAAAAATGAATGGACAGGAAGGAGGAAGGCCATTGGGGGCTTTGCAGCTATTCAGGTGAGAGTAAAGGTGACGCAGACCTCAGTGGTGGCAGAGCAGGTGTGAGAAGTGATGGCAGATGACCACTGTCAGATTCAGGATGGATCCTGAAGGCAGGTGGTGGAGAAGACTTCAGGCTGACCCCAAGGTGGGCTGGAGGGAAGGGGATACTCACTAGAGCCAAGTCCTTGCGATGGGGAGGACAGCAGCCCGCGCACAGGGAGTGTGTGGACAGTTCCTCCAGCGACCGGAGAGGAGGCAGAGTCTGTGGCCAGCGCAGCACAGCTGGGGAGACGTGAGCAGGGCTGTGAATGGTCTCTTAACGGAGCTGCTTTTTCTCAGATGGTCAGCCCAGTGGGGAGCAAAGGTGGGAGGCGGGTGTGAGGAGAGGGGAGGCTTGAAGTCCTAGAAAGCAGGGTTTTCCTCAACAGCATCAAGAGCCATGTGGACCTGAAGGGAGGGGAGTGGCCGTGGTTGTGTGCTGGGCTCCTGCCACAAATGGGTAGTGCAGGCTCAGAGCCAGCAGGGAGCTGCACTCGCCCAGCTCTGGTTTGGTCCAGCAGCTAGAGAGAGGCCGGGGAGCTGGGCTGCATGTGGAGGAGTGACTAGAGACAGACCATGGGCTCGATGCTGGCTCCAGTGGACGAGGAAAGGGGCACAGGGAACAGCAGGTTCAACAGAGGATGGGCCAAGCGCAGTCCAAGTTGGGAGTCCAGGCCCCTCCAGGCCAGAGTTAGAAAGATTAGAGGGATGCTCAGAGAGGTAGCTGCTTGGAGTGGAGCTGACGGAGGGAGCTCTTGCTGGCCAAGAGTCTGGAGTGTGACCGGGAGAGAGTGGCTGGGGGTCACTGCAGGGATGGAGGATAAGGTCACTGGAGAAGAGAAGGCCACAGGACCAAGCAGCCAGGCATAGGCCCCTGCCTGGGTGAGGGCATTCCTAGCAGCCGTGCCTGGGTAACTGACGTGGGCTGGCAGTGGCTGGAGAGGAATTATTCTGATGTCCTTTTCCTGTGTTTCCATATATGAAGCCATGGGTGCTACAGGCTCGTCCCGGAGCCAGGGGTCACCCTGGAGTTCTCCCGGTTAGCTCACTCTGCTTAGAGCTGACTATTAAATAATGGAGTCTTCTCACGACACTGACAGGGCTGCAAGAATGGATAAATATGTACTAGAAATGGAATCTGCCCTTAAGAGCTCACAGTTTAATGTTAGGCCTAAAACAAACAGAAATGACTACAGTGAAAAAGCAGAATGGGCCGGGTGCGGTGGCTCACGCCTGTAATCCTAGCACTTTGGGAGGCTGGGGTGGGGGATCCGAGGTCAGGGGAATAGAGACCATCCCTGGCTAACATGGTGAAACCCCATCTCACTAAAATACAAAAAAAAAAAAAAAAAAATTAGCCAGACGCGGTGGTGGGCACCTGTAGTCCCAGCTACACGGGAGGCTGAGGCAGGAGAATGGCGTGAACCCAGGAGGCGGAGCTTGCAGTGAGCTGAGATCGTGCCACTGCACTCCAGCCTGGGCGACAGAGTGAGACTCTGTCCAAAAAAAAAAAAAAAGAATGAGTTATATGGGTTAATGACGTCACATAGCAATTACTGGCAGCTGGACCTGAGCCCAGCTTTTGGACCAAGCCCCTCTCCTCTGTTCTGTGCTGCCTGGTCAGGCCATCTGTCTTAGTCCCTTCGGGCTGCTATGACAGAATCCCTTAGACTGAATAATTTATCGACAGCAGGAGTTTATTTTCTCAGTCAGGAGGCTGGAAGTCCTAGACCAAGATGCCTGCAGATTGGGTGTTGGTGAGGACTGCTCTTTGCTTCAAAGATGGAGCCTTGGCTGGACATGCTGGCTCATACCTGTAATCTTAGCACTTTGGGAGGCTGAGGTGGGAGGATCACTTGAGCCAAGGAGCTCGAGACCAGCCTGGTAACACAGTGAGACACCGTCTATATTTAAAAGAAGAAAGAAAAAGAAAGAAAGATGGAGTCTTCTGACTGCACCCTCACAGGGCAGAGGACAAACCAGCTCCCTGGGGCCCCTTTTCTAATGGCACGAATCCCATTCAAGAGGGCAGAGCCCTCATGACCTCACCACCACCAAAAGGTCCCACCTGTCAATACTATTGCATTGGGGATTAAGTTTCAGCTTACAGATTTGTGGGGGACACACACATTCAGACCATCGTGGCCCTCAATGGGAGTGGAGTATGCTGGCAGCAAGCTCAAATCATGGGGCTGTGGAGTCCCTGAGATGCAGAAATGGTGTTTGCATTACAGTTAATTTTCAGATCTGTTTTATTTATGTATTTATTGTTGTTTCTTTGAGACGAATTCTCAAGAAACAGATCTGGCCCAGGTTGGAGTGCAGTGGTGCGACCTCAGCTCACTGCAACATCCGCCTCCCGGGTTCAAGGGATTCTCCTGCCTCAGCCTCTCGAGTTGCTGGGACTACAGGCACGTGCCACCACGCCTGGCTAATTTTTGTATTTTTAGTAGACTTGGGGTTTCACCATGTTGGCCAGGATGGTCTTGATCTCCTGACCTCATGATCCACCCGCCTTGGCCTCCCAAAGTGCTGGGATTACAGGCGTGAGCCACCGCACCCAGCCTTCAGATCTCTTTTAAATCAACAAAGCATGCAAAGAATAAATGCACTGAGCAACTGTTACTGAGCGCCTGCTCTGGCTAGATGCTGGGGAATCACAGTGGGCAAGAGTCACACAGCCCCAGCTTCAGGAAGCTTTGAGTCTAGCAGGACAGCCTGGCAATAACGGTACATTCAAATGACTCATTCTCAGCATGAAATATTTGTCATCAAGGAGAGGTGGAGGATGCCCTCGGGCTGTAGCAAAAAAAGTTGGGGAGCCTAATTTAGTGCAGGGATGAGGGCTAGAAAGCTAAAACCTGAAGAACTGAGCAGGAGTCAGGGAGCCAAAGAGCTTTGTAGACACAGCCCTGGAGCAGGCACAGCCCAGCAAGGAGCTGAGAGGTGGGAGATAGAAGCACAGACCAGAATGCTTTCTGGTCTTTGGGACGTTGAGTTGGCCAGGGATCAGCATACTTTTCTGTAAGGCCAGATGGTAAATAGCGTTTAGACTTTGCAGGTCTCTATTACAGCTATTCAGCTCTGCCAATACAGTGCAAAAGGCTGGTGCCGATAAAGCCTTGTTTGCAAAACCAGGCAGCTGGTGCCTGTGGTGGCTGGACTGTGGTTTCCCAAGCCTGGGTCTAGGTCACATTTCAGGGGTTCAGGTCTTTCATGTGTTGCTTCTGAGCACAGCCCTGCTTTTTCTGATTGATAAGAATTGTGGAGGAAGGCTTATTTGACTTTGTGATGATTGTAAACGTGTATGTAAGGAATACTTTCTAAAGAGATAGTTTCTGGTCATTTTAAGAATACACTGGATTACCAAAGTATTAAGAATATATTTTTAGAACTGGGTTTGCTCAATGTTTGCCTCATCTGAGGTCCTTAGTGGTATTTCTGAAATTCACAACAGTTTCTGTTTCCTCTAAAAATCCCCAAATTTTTATGATTAATTTTTTTAAGCTTAAAGAATAACATAGCCAACCCCTTATTTATTGATAGCTCAAAGGCAAAACCTTAGCCCCTTTCCTCTGTGAAGCATCACATAATTTAATCAGTAAAGTCTGAGTTCCTGAGGTTTGGCTGATGCTTTGAAATTATTTGTTAGATGCACCTGCTTTCTGCCCTCCCGAGTCCTTTGGTTATTATTATGGAGGGGAGTTCTGAGTTTTCATTTTTATCCAGAGGCTTAAGTGGATTCTATTTCTGCCTCTTGCAGTTACTCACCAAGAATCCAAGCAAGCGGCTGGGCTGCAGGGGCGAGGGAGCGGCTGGGGTGAAGCAGCACCCCGTGTTCAAGAACATCAACTTCAGGAGGCTGGAGGCAAACATGTTGGAGCCCCCTTTCTGTCCTGATGTAAGTGCATTGCCAGGACGAGCAGGGCCCTGGGAACAGTGATCCACACTGCACGGGTTTTCTCTTTCTTTTTTTAAAAATAGCAATGGGGGATCTCACTGTGTTGCCCAGGCTGGTCTTGCACCCCTGGCCTCAAGTGGTCCTCCACCTTGGCCTCCCAGAGTGCTGAGATGATAGGCGTGAGCCACTGTGTCTAGCTGCAACAGTTTTTTGTTTTTTTGTTTTGTATTACAACAGACACAGAATCACCAGGCACAGCCAGCATGTGGCTTTTGCTCATGGTGCCTATCCTACCTGGTGGTTCTTCTGTCACCCCAGTGTCCTTTGGCCACTCACTGGGCCCCTCACAGGCCTCAGCGGTGCTCTGGCTCCCTGCCTGGTGTCACTTTCAGCCTCAGTGCTGGTGAAGCCCCCTAAGTAGCTGAGACCACAGGCACACGACACCCAGCTCGTTTTTAATTGTTTCCTAGAGACGGGGGTCTCCCTATGTTGCCCAGGCTACTTTTGAACTCCTGGCCCCAACCGATCCCCCTGCCTTGACCTCCCAAAATGCTGGGATTACAGGCATGAGCCACCATGCCTGGCCACCCATGTCCCCTTTCTGGTCTCAGGGCTGGCTTTCTCTCTCGTTTCTGTGTTTCCCACGGCCGTGAGCCGCCCCTACTTCCTTTGTCTGGAACGCGTATCCCCACTCCGCTTCTCATGAGGTCCTGGGACTGTGGCCTGGCCCCATACTGAGGACCCTGAAGTGGTCACTGTACCTCCTTGTGAGCGTGCTGTTGGGACACCTTCCTCTGGACTGTCCCCTAGGGGCAGGGCCTGCCAGTGTCCTTCCACCTCTCCACCCCGAGGGGATGAATGAGTGAAGAGCAGCTGCTCTAACAGCAGTGCTGACCGTCAGCGCGCCTTTGGAGCGTCACTGCTTCACTGTAGTGCACAAGTCCTGGGTGAAAAGTGTTCTCAGAACTGCGGGTGCCTCCGGCATGAGCAGATGAGGGCCCCACAGCTGCCGACTTCCATGCTTTTTGTTCCTTTGCCCTGAAAGTGCAAACAACGGTACTGGCGGCAGGTGGAGACCCGGGCCTTGGCACTCCCTTCTGCCTGCCTGACCCTTTGCCTCTGAGGACAGCAGTGCTGGGATAGGAGCTGCAGGCCTGGGCTCCTGTCCCAGAGGAGGGACCTGCCGACCCAGGGAGCTGAGCCTCTTGCAGCCTTGGAGACCACTCGATGGACCCGGAGGAGGGCGGGAAGTGGGAGCTGCGGCTGTTCCTCAGGTTTTCTCCAGGCGCTTTGCAGGGAGCGCACCTAGAGTTGGAGGCAGGTGCGAGAATTGTCACTAAGGGATCCCACTGCTGGTGGCCTCTATCCCTGCTTACACTTCTCTGGTGCTGTGCTGCATCTTCTAATATTTGCCCTGCATCCCTGGCCTTTGTTTGCAATCCATTTTCCACTACAGAAAAGAGAAGGGCATGGCCCTCAGAAGGGGTGTGTGTGTGTGTGTGTGAGAGAGTGAGAGAGAGAGGGAGAGAGCCAGAGCAGCTGACACAGTACCCACAAGATTGGTGACACTAAAAGCTGGTGAACCACCTCTTCAGAGGACACATTCTCTGATTTAGAAAATGCCTCAAGTGAGGGAGGGGCCTGGCAAAGAAATGGAGAGAGGAAGAATGGCAGTGTTTATGCGTCAGTTTGCTGGGCGTTTCGTTCCTGGGAACTGAGGGAGCTGAGAATTGCTGTAGTGACCTCAGAGGCTGCCTCTGTTCTTGCTGTACAGCCTCATGCCGTTTACTGTAAGGATGTCCTGGATATCGAGCAGTTCTCGGCAGTGAAAGGGATCTACCTGGACACCGCAGATGAAGACTTCTACGCTCAGTTTGCTACAGGGTGTGTCTCCATCCCCTGGCAGAATGAGGTACTGCCCTTCTAGCACAGCAGCTTTACGTTAGTTCCAGCAATGACCCAGGAAAAGGGTGTGTGTGTGTGTGTGTGTGTGTGTGTGTGTGTATTTGGGAGATAAAATTATACAAGACAGCTGGGCGTGGTGGCTCACGCCTGTAATCCTAGCACTTTGGGAGGCTGAAGTGGGCAGATCACGAGGTCAGGAGATCGAGACCAGCCTATCCAACAAAGTGAAACCCCGACTCTACTAAAAACACAAAAATTAGCCGGGCATAATGGCAGGCGCCTATAGTCCCAGCTGGTCAGGATGCTGAGGCAGGAGAATCGCTTGAACCTGGGAGGCAGAGGTTGCAGTGAGCCGAGATTGCGCCACTGCACTCCACCTTGGGTGACAGAACGAGACTTCGTCTCAAAAAAAGAAAAAAAAAAAAAAAAGATTTTATAAGACTTTTGACCACAGGACTAGACCATGGGCAAGCCAAGGACCATATCAGCAGTCCAGAAGCACGGTATGTCCCTGGTCCCAGTGACAGGAAGTGGACAGGAGGTAGCTATTTTGGGTCTGATGGGTGCTTGCCTGCCACCCCTGAGCCCCCCTCCCTAAGCAGGGCTGACTGGCAGCCAGGGTTCCCATGGTAGTTCCCCACTTTGGGGGGTACACTGAGAGACAAGGGGAGAGGAGACCATGTTACTTATCCAAGAAGAGGTCAGGAAGCAGGGAAGGAGGAACCCAGGAAAGGGGCCCCACAGTGGGTGCGGGAGCTCTGAGGTGCCCCACACGGGACTGGGTAGGAGCTGCTCCGCACGGGGCTGGGCAGGAGTTGCTGGCGCTGGGAGACACCCACTGACCTGGAAGCTTCTCTGAGACTTCTCTGTCCTGCTCTTCTGTGCATGCAGATGATCGAATCTGGGTGTTTCAAAGACATCAACAAAAGTGAAAGGGAGAAAGCTTTGCCGTTAGATCTAGACAAGAACATACATACCCCGGTTTCCAGACCAAACAGAGGCTTCTTCTATAGACTCTTCAGAAGAGGGGTAAAAACACTTAAAAACTAACATATGTATGTGTATGTGAAAAGAAAAACATACTGACTACCAAGGTGAAAACATCACACTTTTTCTGTTTGCAATGGCTCCTACAAGCAGTTTTATACAGTTTGAGAGCCACGTGGTGCTAGGTAGAGGCCAGCCAGAACAGTGAGAACATCCTCGCAATGAGGTTTGTTGCTGTTGTGTATTTGGGAGATAAAATTATATAAGACGGCTGGGCGCAGTGACTCACGCTGGTAATCCCAGCACTTTGGGAGGCTGAAGTGGGTGGATCATGAGGTCAGGAGTTCGAGACCAGCCTAGCCAACAAAGTGAAACCCCAACTCTACTAAAAATACAAAAATTAGCCAGGCATGGTGGCAGGCACCTGTAGTCCCAGCTAGACAGGATGCTGAGGCAGAGAACCTGGGAGGCGGAGGTTGCAGTGAGCCGAGATTGCATTGTTCTGATCCAAAACAGGATTGCCTTCCAACGTTCACAAACAGGCTCCCGTGTCGATAACAAAATATTTTACACTGGGCTCAGAAATCGGCATCCTGTGGAACCTTCGTCAGGTGGCACCCACACGTGCATCTCTCCCTGCTCTGGCTCTTAGACTCTCACCTCCTTTGCCCGCCGCATGGGGAAAGCAGATTCCTTTTTGAAATGGCATCCTGGCCGGGCGCGGTGACTCACTCCTGTAATCCCAGCACTTTGGGAGGCTGAGGCAGGTGGATCACCTGAGGTCAGGAGTTGAGACCAGCCTGGCCAACATGGCGAAACCCCATTTCTACTAAAAATACAAAAATTAGCCAGGTGTGGTGGCGCACGCCTGTGGTCCCAGCTACTTGGGAGCCTGAGGCAGGAGAATCGCGTGAACCTAGGAGGTGGAGGGTGCAGTGAGCCGAGGTCGTGCCACTGTTCTCCATCCTGGGCAACAGCACAAAACTCCATCTCAAAAAAAAGAAAAAAAAGAAAGAAAGAAAAATGGAATCCTTTGGAGAGACCTTTTGTAGTAGCATTAAATGTAGACAAGCCTTTTTTCCATGCAGTGTCTCTCCTTGGATTTGTGGACCATCCTACTTTGTACCCTGTGTGTTCCCAGGGGGTTTATTCAGAGCTCGGCCACTAACATTCTAATCCATCTTTCTTTCAGTATGAAAAATAGGCTGAGTGCGGTGGCTCACACCTGTAATCCCAGCACTTTGGGAGGCAGAGGAGGGTGGATCACCTGAGGTCAGGAGTTCAAGACTAACTTGGCCCACATGACGAAACCCCATCTCTACTAAAAATACAAAAATTAGCCAGGCATGGTGGCAGGTTCCTGTAATCCCAGCTACTTGGGAGTCTGAGGCAGGAGAATTGCTTGAACCCAGGAGGTGGAGGTTGTAGTGATCTGAAATTGTGCCATTGCACTCCAGCCTGGGCGACAGAGCGAGACTGTGTCTCAAAAAATAAAAAAATTAAAAAAAATTAGCACCCCCCCAAAAGTTTGTAAATGGTTGTCTACACTTAAGGAAAGTGAAACCTTCGCATCAGCCGTGTGACTGAGGCCAGCGCTGTGTGTCGCAGGGCTGCCTGACCATGGTCCCCAGTGAGAAGGAAGTGGAACCCAAGCGATGCTGAGCATCCCCCTGCAGACCGCAGAGCAGACCCTGGCGCCAGGAGGGAGCAGGTGTGGGCGTCTCCTCCCGACTGGAATTGTAATAAATACATCTAAATAAAACGTACCTTGGGAGTGTGCAGATCTTTCCACACTAATACCTGAGTTGTGTTTTCAGTAAAGCTGGATTGAAGAAAAAGCCGCAAGTGTACCCCCTGAGGCCTCAGACACGCCCAGGTGTGGGCGCCTTGCGTGCTGGGGTGCGAGCTTTCCCTGCACCCAGGGAGAGGCCAGCTGGGGCTTGGGAATGGATGGCGAGTCCACCAGCCCTGCACTGCCCTGTGCCACCCCCAGACTTGGTCTCAATACTCAGCCAGGGATGTGGTGGTCCAGGAAGAGACGGGCGGCCGGGCCTCCCTTTCCCCAGGGCCTGGGTGTCAGACAGCCGGAGCCCGTTGGCATTTCCTGCATCTTCCGATGGCTATCCCGTTGCCTTGTGCCCCTCATTGAGATTCCTGAGGTTTGTGTGTTTGTGGCCAGTTTTTATTTTCTCCAAGCGTATCTATCTGCCCTTGAAAGGGGCGGCTCCCATGACCCTGCAGTCAGGGCCTGGCGGCCAGGGCCCCAGCTGCGCTTGGCATGCGGTGACAGCCTCCACCGTGGGAGTCCACGTCAGGGCCCCCGAGAGGCTCGTGCTGTGTCAGGCATGAGCCCTCCTGGGCTTTAGTGGCGCTTAGGAATCTGGGAGCTTCCCGTGGAGGTTAAGGGTGCTGAAACTGCACAAGTTGATAACTCACAGCAATGCCTGGTGACTCTCCTCTTCAGCTGGAGTGCTAACCCGCGGGGGAGACGTGGCAGCCGAGTGCTAACTGCGGGGGAGATGCGGCAGCCAGAGTGCTAACCCAGGAGGGGCAGGAGACGTGGCAGCCGGAGCGCTAACCCGGGGTGGGGGGGAGACGTGGCAGCCGGAGCGCTAACTTGGGAGGGGGAGACGTGGCAGCTGGAGCGCTAACCTGGTGGGGAGAGACGTGGCAGCCGGAGCGCTAACCTGGTGGGGGGAGACGTGGCAGCCTGAGCGCTAACCTGGGGTGTAGACGTGGCAGCTGGAGCGCTAACCTGGGGTGTAGACGTGGCAGCTGGAGCGCTAACCCGGGGCGGGGGCAGAGGTGGCTTTGTGTGCTTGGCGAACCCCCACGCCGGGGCGTAGCGGAAGCGTGTGGACCAGCACTGGAGCCCCGCGGAGGCACCCGTGCGTGTGCGTGGGGAGGGCATAGAGATTTTCCAGGGGTGACGTTGGAGCTGGGCGGGGAGCGAGCAGGAGGGACAGGGAAGGCTGAGGCCCCAGAGCTGGCTCTGCTGAGGCCGCTGAGCGGGTGATGGTGACGGTCTGGAAGCTGCGCCCAGATCCTCGGAGAAGGTGCGGAACTCAGCCTTTCTCCTGAGCCGTGCGTAGGGGGATGGGCCGGCCCGGCTCTGGCTGGGGCTTCCGCAGAGCAGCGCAGCGTTTGCGTTTGACACGGTGAGGGCTGGTTCGGGGGAGCTGACGGGGACCCCAGCTGGGAGCCTTCACATTCGCCCCTGTCCTTTCTCCACCGCCGTCATGGCTGCCTGGAGCCTGCAGCCGGGATCTTTGTGCTGCCTGCTGCGTGAGAAGCCAGGGGATAGGCCTCGGTGACTTTAAACCAAACAGCGACACCTCGGACAGCTGTGTGGAGGAGAGGAACCACAGTGCCTGAGGGGCAGAGCGCGCCCTGGGCCGCTTTCACGTGAGCAGCAGGGGCGGCCACGCTTCCAGGGGTTTCACCTGCATCGTGGTGTCAGGAAAATCAGCTTCCGCACGTGCCCACCGCCGGCTCCAGCAGGGGCACTGAGGCCAGTCCTGGGAGGAAAACACCGGCGAGGATGTCACCATGAGGTTGGGAGCCTTCTTTGTACCAGGGGAAGGGAAGGGGAAGTTATCTTGAGGACTTGGGGGTCTTTATTCTTTGGGGGAATGGAAACAGCTTTGCTTTTCTTCTGATTGAGGCAAAACTCATTAAAGAGTGAGGCTTTTTGGAAGCGGGTCACCGCGGCTGGACTCTGGACCCCTCTCCTCTGTGCCTCACTGTCCTCAGCTGCAGAATGAAGATGGCAGGAGTTGATGCCCCCGGGATGCTGAGAGCAGGTTTCTGAGTCTGTAAAGCATGTAGCATAGTGTCGAATACATGGTCACCATTCAGTAACTGTGCTAGTAATCATGGAAAAATAATACATGCTCATTGCAGAAAATACAGGAAAACCTGCAGAAAAAAAAATCACCGTTATTCCTCCCCCGCCCCCATTTCCACTCTGAGTCCTTTGGAGAGTTCTTCCATCAGTGTAGACAAAGTCCACAGCAGAATGATAGTGTAGACGACTCTGCTGGGGCTGGGAACCTGGCTTCCTTGCCAGCCACAGGGCCTCTGTAAAGGCCTGCCTCAAGGGGGTGTCGAAGTTTAGGGACACCTGCCTGTCAGAGGCATTTGAACCAGAGCAACTCCATCTTGAATGGGGGCTGGGTAAAATGAGGCTGAGGCCTGCGGGGCCGCATTCCCAGGAGGTTAGGCATTCTTAGTCACAGGATGAGATAGCAGGTCGGCACAAGATGCAGGTCCCAAAGAGCTTGCTGATAAAACAGACTGAAAGAAGCCGGAGCCAGGCGCAGGGGCTCATGCCTGTAATCCCAGCACTTTGGGAGGCTGAGGCGGGTGGATCACTTGAGGCCAGGAGTTCGAGACCACCCTAGCCAAAATAGTGAACCCCGTCTCTAAATACAAATATTAGCCAGGTGTGGTGACAGACGCCTGTGGTCCCAGCTACTCGGGAGGCTGAGGCAGGAGAACCCGGGAGGTGGAGGCTGCAGTGAGCCGAGACCTGGGCAACAGAGCAAGACATTGTCTCAAAAAAAATAATAAAATAAAGAAGTAAATAAAGAAGCTGGGAAACCCACCAAAACCAAGATGGCATGAGACTGACCTCTGGTCATCCTTACAGCTCATTATATGCTAATTATAATGCGTTAACATGCTAAAAGACACTCCCACCAGCACCATGAGAGTTTACAGATGCAACTTTCAGATGTCTGAAAGTTACCCTATATGTTCTAAAAAAGGGTGGAACCCTTAGTTCTGGGAATCGCCCACCCCTTTCCCAGAAATCTCATGAATAATCCACCGCTTGTTTAGCATATAATCAAGAAATAACCATAAAAATGGGCAGCCAGCATCCCTCAGGGCTGCTCTGCCCGTGGAGTAGCCATTCTTTATTCCTTTACTTTCCTAGTAAACTTGCTTTCCCTTTATGGATTTGCCTTGAATTCTTTCTTGAGAGAGATCCAAGTACCCTCTTTTGGGTGCTTGTCCAGTAGCATTCCCTCCCTCTTGCCTGCACAGAGCACATGGCTGAGGAGGGAGCCAGATGGGGAAGGACCAGCACTGCAGGGGCCAGGGCCGAGGGCATCGATCATATCCTGGGCTGGTGGCTATGGAACTAATAAAGTCCTTTTTGTTTCTTTTTTTCTTTTTTTGGCTTACGTTAGTCTGAGTTAAATTTCCCCATGCCCAAGTGAAAGCTTTGACTGAGAGAAATAGCAAACCTAGGCCAGGATTTGTACACGGACGGGTTGGTAACTTGTTTGATTAACATGTTGAGCATCTCATTTTTCTTTTTCTGTTTATAAGCAAGCATATATGTATTGAAGAGAATTTTGAAATTAAGAAGAATAGTGCTCACTTTGGCAGCATATATACTAAAACTGGAATGATACAGAGAAGATTAGTATGGCCCCTGCACAAGGATGATGCACAAATTTGTGAAGTGTTCCATACAAAAATATGTTTTAAAAAAACCCACAAAATTTCATCTTTAATATTAACTGCTGTGCAAAGGCAATCCCTATCAACATTTCATTTGATATTTATATAACTAATACAGTAATTTATTTCTTTCCATGTCATTTGGCTGCGTAATTTTTAAATTTTTTTTGAGAGTCTTGCTCTGTTGCCTAGGCTGGAGTGCAGTAGCATGATCTCAGCTCACTACAACCTGCATTCAAGTGATTCTCGTGCCTCAGCCTCCCGAGTAGCTGGGATTGCAGGCACCACCACCACACCGGCTAATTTTTTTTTTTTTTTAGTAGAGATGGGGTTTCACCATGTTGACCAGGCTGGTCTCGAACTCCTGGCCTTAAGTAATCTGCCCATCTCAGCCTCCCAAAGGATTACAGGTGTGAGCCACTGTGCCTGGCCTGCTTAATCTTTCATTACTTATTTCAGTCATCCATGATATTGTGAAATTATATTGGGTTTTCATTCAGTCTTCTGGCATATATTTCCCCAAATCCTTGGAATCCTCGAAGTGATGAATGTCTTTTCTGTATGTTAATGAGGTGGCTGGTGGCTCCTAGACAGTTTCAGGATAGGAGGGGTCACCAGAAAGAAGAAGGCAGGGTTAGAAGGTTGGGACTCAGTCCTACCCTTGACCTCTGGGAAGGGAGAGGGGCTGATGGTTAAGCTGATCACCAATGGCTAATGATTAAATCATGCCTATGTGATGAAGCCTCCGTAAAAACCCAAGAGGACAGGGTTCAGAGAGCTTCTGAGTAACCTGGAGGTTCCTAGAGGGTAGCGCACCTCCATTCTATGGGGGTAAAAGCTCCTGTGCTTGGGACCCTTCCAGAACGCTCCCTATGCATCTTCTCATCTGGCTGTTCATCTGTATCCTGTAAAATATGCCTTGTAATAAACCAGTAAATGTGTTTCTCTGAGTTCTGTATGCTGATCTAGCAAATTAATTGAACCCAAGGAGGGGGCTGTGGGAGCCCCCAGTGTTTAGCAGGTCAATCAGAATCACAGGCACAATAACCAGGGGCTTGCAGTTGGCATTGGAAGTGGGGTTCAGTCTCGTAGGAACTGAGTCCTCAATCTGTGTGGTCAGACACTGTCTACAGGTAGATGCTGTCAGACTTGAATGGGAGGACACTCAGCTGGTGTCTGCTGCAGAACTGATTGCTTGCTTGTTGGTGGAGAGAAGTATTCTGTGTTGATTCTTGAATGAGATTACAGGAAAAGGACACTGCGCTTTTCCCTTAGATCCTCAGGGCGGCTAAATATACATATTGAATAAGCTGTAGGAGGAGTTATGAATATTTTGAGAGGAGCAACACACAGGTGTGCAATTAGCTGCATGCCTCTTCATGGGTCACGTGTTCAAAAAATGTTGGGGTTAGCGTGATGGGAGGGTGGAGTTTCCCTCCCTCTGACGTCAAAAGGTTAAGCAGAGGACACAAGAACCCTCACTGCACCTCCTCTGGAGACGGCCACAGTCACTCCAGGGTCTGTGGTATCTTAACAGGAAGGGAAGCATTGTCCAGCCGTGGCCTCAGACGACTGGCTAAAGGCGATGGAAGAATGAGTTGTCTGTTTCTTGTTTTCCAGAGCTGGTTTCTGTTTATTCTTTAGGAAGGCATTCCGGTTAAAGGTTATTAAGAAAGGGGCATACTGGCTGGGCGCGGTGGCTCAAGCCTGTAATCCCAGCACTTTGGGAGGCCGAGACGGGTGGATCACGAGGTCAGGCGATCGAGACCATCCTGGCTAACACGATGAAACCCCGTCTCTACTAAAAGATACAAAAAACTAGCCGGGCGTGGTGGCGGGCGCCTGTAGTCCCAGCTACTCGGGAGGCTGAGGCAGGAGAATGGCGTGAACCCGGGAGGCGGAGCTTGCAGTGAGCCGAGATCGGGCCACTGCAATCCAGCCTGGGCGACAGAGCGAGACTCCGTCTCAAAAAAAAACAAAACAAAACAAAGAAAGGGGCATACTGAGGCGAGTCTGACCTGTCCTGTCACAGCCAGGAACTCAGTTTTTAAGGTTTCTCTGGGGTCTGCTAGACCGAGAAGGGGTCTGTTCAATTGGCAGGGGTTTTAGGATTTTATTATGTATCTCACGGTAAAAGTAAACATCACATTATAAATTTTTTTTTAATCAAATAAAGCACGATATGCACTCAAGACAGTGTTTGAACATTTTAAAGAATACATATTTTATACCTCTGTTAAATGAAAAACTTCAGCCAGATTAAATTTAAATGAGTATAATTGAGCAATGAACGAGTCACGAATTGGGAAGCCCCCAGAATCACAGCAGATTCAGAGACTCCAGGGATGCCTCGTGGTCAGAACAAATTTATAGACAAAAAAAGGGAAGTGATGTACAGAAATCGGAGGTGAGGTACAGAAACAGCTGGTTGGTTACAACTTGGCCTTTGCTTTATTTGGACAGGGTTTGAACTCTCAGCAGTGAATGAGTGAAGTACGGCTGCTGGGATTGGCCAAGACTCAAGTACTGTTACAGGTGCAGACTCCTAAGTTAGGGTTTCAATGTTGTCTACCTATTAAGTTAGGTTGCAGTTCGTCCACATGGACTCAAATAGAGAAGTATGGAGTCCTTCTCAGGCCATATTTAATTTGCTTTAACAATTCCACCCTTTTGGTCATTTTCTCAATTTTGAGAGATTGACCAAGACTTTAGTCATTGATATCACTGTCACCATCGTAAAGGTACTTATTTGGTCTTGAAACCCTCTGAGAAACAGTAGAACAGTGAGTTTTGCAAAGGTAGGAACAAGGACTGAGGGTACCTCCTTAGGCTGGAACGTCCTGTTTATAGGAGAATGTGTCAGGATCTATGTGTCTCCTTAAAGTCTTAGTTTGATTATGTCACATTTAGCATGAGTGACTCCATTTTTGTTTGGCTTAGTCTGTTGGGACCTAGTGCATGAGCTCAGTCCAAAACAATGGCCTCCCATAATTTTATTTTAATAAATTCACTCTTTTTGTCCAGGTTCTCACTTAGGTGACTGTGGGCGCCAAGCCACCCAGGTGCCAAGGCACAAGACCAAGGACACAATCTGTTCCAGTATAATTAAAAAATACATAGAGAATAAGAATAGTTATACTAGAAATAGATTATAGATATGATTATATGTGAATATTATTAATCATTACTTTGTAGCAGTACTCTTTATTCCCATATTATAATAGTCTTTTTTCTATAATTATAACCTAGGAAAAACCAGGCCATACAGAGATAGGAGTTGAAGGGACACAGTGAGAAGGGATCAGAACACAAGTGTGAGCCTCTGTCACGCCCGGACAGGGCCACTAGAGGGCTCTCTGGTCTAGCGGTAACGCCGGTGCCTGGGAAGGCACATGTTACTTAGCAGACCAGGAAAGGGCGTCTCCCTTTCCCCAGGGGGTTAGAGAAGACTCTGCTCCACCACCTCTTGTGTAGGGCCTGACATCAGTCAAGTCTGTCCACAGCCATCTGGACGCCTAAACGTCTCCCTGTGATGCTGTGCTTCAGCGGTCATGCTCCTGTTTCACTTTCATGTTCCGCTCTGTACACCCGGCTCCACCTTCTAGAGAGCCAAAGCAGAATTAGTGAAAGTACTAAAGTCTTTGAAATGCATAGAAGAAATAATGATGTAAGCTTCCCCCCCCCCCCACCCCCGCCTCGGCTACCAAACAGGGAAGGGCTCCCTGTCCGGTGGACACGTGACTCGTGTGACCTTACCTATCATTGGAGATGACTCACACTCCTTACCCTGCCCTCTTGCCTTGTATCCAATAAATAACAGCGCGGCCAGGCATTCGGGGCCATTACCAGTCTCCACGTCTAGGTGGTGGTGGTCCCCCGGGCCCGGCTGTCTTTTCTTCTATCTCTTTGTCTCGTGTCTTTATTTCTACAATCTCTCGTCTCCACACACGAGGAGAAAAACCCACAGGACCAGTAGGGCTGGACCCTACAGGTGAGAGTGTGACCAAAACTTACGGCCCTAGCACTACTCTCAGTTACCTTGATTTTGGGTTTCTGGTCTCAACACGCATTCATAGGTTATGGTGTCGTCATGGTTACACAGTTCTTTCAGCTTGTGCCATTCCAGTTGAAGAGAGACCATTCGATGTTCTAGAGATGGCTGCATGCAGACATTTAAAACCTCTGAGAGAATGCAGGGCACCAGGGAGACTATTATTATGACTACTGGGAGGATAATACCAAGAGTTTGCAGTATGCTCCTTACCCGGGGTCCCCATAAACCAAACCACCCACAATCAAATAAATCAAACAATGAGCTAGATAAAGAGGCTACTCGCTTAACTAAGTGGTCTTTTCATTAATCTCCTACAACTGAATCTCTATAATACTTGATATATTTCTCCCTAGGCCACAGGTGCCAGCAGCTGCACAGGAACTTTTCTGTGTAGTCAATTCTATTATTTAGCATAACTTTCACAAGAGAATTGAAAGTCTGTTGTGCAACTATAGACTTTACAGTAGAATCTGCTATACGGCCTATCATGAGAGATACATTTCTGGTTATGGCCTCTTTACTCGAAAGCATGGAAAAAGGATGCCCTTCTAGAAGAGTGAAGCCCTCCTGGCAATGCCCTCTTTAACCCATGATGTGGGTTAACAGGAGTGAACCAGTGTTCCGTTTCTGCCTGATTTTACAGGCAACATATGTCCCATTAAAGTTTCTCACTTACACTGAGCCTTCATCTTTGATCTATCAAAGTATAAGGTTATCCGTGTATAAGGCTGGCTGCAAAATCCTTCGCAAATGAAGGTATACCCCATAAGTGCACACAACAGATCCTCTTTTCATTTCTATTATTCACAGAGGCATAAGCAAGCAACAAATATTCAAAGATAAGAGTCTCATGGCCAGGCATGCTGGCTCATGCCTATAATCTCAACACTTTGGGAGGCCGAGGTGGGCGGATCACCTGAGGTCAGGAGTTCAAAACCAGCCTGGTCAACATGGTGAAAACTCGTCTCTACTAAAAATACAAAAATTAGCTTGGTGTGGTGGCAGGCACCTGTAATACCAGCAACTCAGAAGGCTGAGGCATGAGAATCGCTTGAACCCAGGAGGCGGAGGTTGCAGTGAGCTGAGATTACACCACCGCACTCCAGCCTGGGTGACAGAGCAAGACTCCATCTCAAAAAAAGAAAAAGAAAAAAAAAGAGTCTCATGACAGTAGAAGTCTTGATGCACCATCTTAGCAAAAGCTGTTCACATCAAGGATGCCATGTTCTGGAGAGAGACTTCCTTGGTTAACTTTACTTTAAAGATTCCAATGGGTGTACAGTTCCAGAGTATGAATGGACCCTTCTCAGTTGTGAGATTATGAACCCAAATTTCAAGATCCCGAAGTTTTGTTGCAGTGTGGGTGGCAAGGACAGTCTTTCTCTGATGTTCTTGGAAGATCTAGTCTTCAAGTTCTAGATTGCACAGGGTTTGACTGTCCTCAGTGAACCATAAAAAAAAAATACTGTAGCATACAAATCTACTTTGTTAAAACATCAGCCCTCTTAACATGGGAAAGCTTTTATACAACCGGAAAACATGCGTTGAAAATGATGATTGAATGAAATCTCTTCATAAAATGTTTAAATAGCCCAGTGTTATAAACTATTTTAGCAATTGATAAGTTATCTCTTACACACACACATATATACACATATACATATAAATATACACACACACATATACACTTTATTTATTTATTTATTTATTTGTTGAGATGGAATCTCTCTCTGTCACCCAGGCTGGAGTGCAGTGGTGAAATCTCGGCTCACTGCAACTTCTGCCTCCCACACACCAATGTATTTAATTTGGATTATTTTATCTTTTCCATGGTGAGTCATGAAGTGCAGAACTTTTAATAACAAAATCTTTAAGACTCAGGAAGGACAAGGTGGCCTTCTTGGTTCTCCATGAGTCCATATTTAATTAACATTAGACTTCAGTCGTCTTGAATACCAGTTGCTTCTCCAAATAAGGTGCATTGCACAGATAACTGTTGGGTTATCACAGATAATTTGACTTAGACCATGGATTTCATTCAAATTGTATATCTGAACTATTTCAGTATCAGCTGATTTAAGATGAAAATCTGGCAAACTATTTTCTTGGTATTCAATTAATTTTTGTTCTACTTCGGTTAGCAGTTTTATAAACCAGTCAGTCTTTTCATTAAAGTTCCAGGAATTCTTACCCAGTTCAAATGATATGATTCTAAAGTTATTAGAAACCTGTATTCCAAGAGTGATTTTTAGGGTCCTTTTCATCCTTTTATGAATCTCCTAAAAGACACCATACTTTTGATATTTTCAGAAACTGCACCAGCATTAAGCAATTAACTGTGGAAATGACTTTAAACAGTCATAGTTAAAAACACAATTGACAAGGAAATTTGGTTATTTCTTTTTTTTTTTTTTTTGAGACGGAGTCTCGCTCTGTAGCCCAGGCTGGAGTGCAGTGGCCGGATCTCAGCTCACTGCAAGCTCCGCCTCCCGGGTTCACACCATTCTCCGGCCTCAGCCTCCCGAGTAGCTGGGACTACAGGTGCCCGCCACCTCGCCCGGCTATTTTTTGTATTTCTTAGTAGAGACGGGGTTTCACCGTGTTAGCCAGGATGGTCTCGATCTCCTGACCTCGTGATCCGCCCATCTCAGCCTCCCAAAGTGCTGGGATTACAGGCTTGAGCCACCGCGCCCGGCCAGAAATTTGGTTATTTCTATGATTTACAGTAACTTAACATAATAACCATAATTATGATTGATAGCATAGACTCAGGCATATTAGAATTTTAGAAATCTCATTTAATTTTGGAACATATATTAATATCATTTACTAAAATGTAACCTGAAGAGAATTAAACATTATTTTTTGACAATGTTTCCCATGTAACTTAACATATCAGATTATCCTGTTTACTTTTCTTTGGATGCTTTAGAGGACCTCTGTAGCATCCCAAAGTTAGAGGTCAGAAAAGACCATTTTGAAGGTGAAATTTGATTTTGGGAAGCCTTTCAGATATATTAAAGGTTTAAAACATTTGATGTTATGCTTAACCAGTTTGACCATGAAGTGAGATTCTTATAAACCTTTTATAATCCCTTACAATTTGTGTGTGTGTGTGTGTGTGTGTGTGTGTGTGTGTGTGTGTTGATGGAGTCTCGCTCTGTTGCCCAGGCTGGAATGCAGCATGCCATCTTGGCTCACTGCAAGCTCCGCCTCCTGGGTTCATGCCATTCTCCTGCCTCAGCCTCCTGAGAAGCTGGGACTACAGGCTCCTGCCACCGTGCCTGGCTAATTTTTTTGTATTTTTCGTAGAGCCGGGGTTTCACTGCGTTAGCCAGGATGGTCTCGATCTCCTGATCTCTTGTGATCCACCTGCCTAGGCCTCCCAAAGTGCTGGGGTAATAGGCGTGAGCCACCGCACCTGGCCAATCCCTTACAATTTTTGTGAAAGAGCAGATCAGTGCTTTAAGAAAACCCTGTTGGCCAGGTGTGGTGACTCACGCCTGTAATCCCAGCACTTTGGGAGGCGGAGGTGGGCAGATCACGAGGTCAGGAGTTTAAGACCAGCCTGGCCAACATGAAACCCCATCTGTACTAAAAATACAAAAATTAGCTGGGCGTGGTGGTGAGTGCCTATAATCACAGCTACTCCAGAGGCTGAGGCAGGAGAATCGCTTAAACCCAGGAGGCTGAGGTTGCAGTGAGCCAAGAGCGCACCACTGCACTCCAACCTGGGCGACAGAGCAAGACTCTGTCTCAAAAAAAAAAAAAAGAAGAAATGAAAACCCTGTTGTGTTTCTACTTCAATGTTTAATTTCTGGAAAAAATGAATAATACTCCTTTAAATTTAGTCAATATGTTCACACACAGAATTTCTTTTACAAGATTAATTTTTACAAACCTTCTACAACTTGCTCAACCTTTTAGCTTTATCTTATCTAACTTAAAAAATCCTTTAACCCTCTAAAGTAGGCAAAAATTTACATTCCCATGCCTTCTTATAATCTTTTACCAAAAACACATTTCACTCTCCTCACACACCTTGTATGTAAAATTATTTTTTTAGTAGTTTCAATTACATGTTATAATCGTAACTCTTAGCATCTTTTACTTTTGGTGCATTAATTTCACAAATCCTTTAACAGCTTACACAGGCCATCTATGGCATGCTTGGACTTTCTCACTTGTCCTAAATACCCCTTTTTAAACAACCAGTTATTTTACTTTAGGGCAAGAATTTACCATACAAGATCCTTTCTTATATACATTTTATTTTCTTTGTAACCTTCTTTGCATAGCTAGGGGACGTGACTAATGCCATATTTCCCCAGGCCTTATCTATAATCTAATGCTCCAAAATAATTTGAACAATGTAGAAAAATCAAAGCAGTTTATGACCTTAAAAAATTTAGCAAACCTGGCTGGGTGCAGTGGCTCACACCTGTAATCCTAGCACTTTGGGAGGCCGAGGCGGGGGGATCACGAGGTCAGGAGTTCAAGACCAGCCTGGCCAACATGGTGAAACCTCATCTCTACTAAAAATACAAAAATTAGCTGGGCATGGTGGCACATGCCTATAATCCCAGCTACTCAGGAGGCTGAGGCAGGAGAATTGCTTGAACCCCGAGAGGCAGAGGTTGCAGTGAGCCTAGATAACGCCATTGCACTCCAGCCTGGGAAACAAGAGTGAAACACCATCTCAAAAAAAAAAAAAAAAAAAAAAAATTTAGCAAACCTAATAGCTGACCTGCCTAATTTAGACCAAATGTCTTTATTTTCACCAGTAACCTTTAAAACTTTTTATTTCTCAAAGATTACTAAAGTTACGTGAACCAAAAGGCACTACAGTTTTTATTTTTCTTTCAAAATATTTGATTTAAGCACTCATTTTTCTTAAAGCCAATTCATTAGAGCTCTTTTGTTTATTTTTATTTTTATTTATTTTTATTTTTATTTTTTAAAATTTTATTATTATTTTTTTGAGACGGAGTCTTGCTCTGTCGCCCAGGCTGGAGTGCAGTGGCCGGATCTTAGCTCACTGCAAGCTCTGCCTCCCAGGTTCACGTCATTCTCCTGCCTCAGCCTCCCGAGTAGCTGGGACTACAGGCGCCTGCCACCTCGCCCGGCTAGTTTTTTGTACTTTTTAGTAGAGACGGGGTTTCACCGTGTTAGCCAGGATGGTCTCGATCTCCTGACCTCGTGATCCACCCATCTCAGCCTCCCAAAGTGCTGGGATTACAGGCTTGAGCCACCGTGCTTGGCTATTTTTATTTTTTTGAGACAGATTCTCACTCTGTCTTCCAGGCTTGAGTGCAGAGGCACAATCTTGGCTCACGGCAACCTCCACCTCTCGGATTCAAGTGATTCTCCTGCCTTAGCCTCCCAAGTAGCCAGGATTACCGGCATGTGCCACCACACCCAGCTAATTTTTGTATTTTTAGTAGAGACAGGGTTTCACCTGGTTGGCCAGGCTGGTCTCGAACTCCTGACCTCAGGTGATCCACCACCTCAGCCTCCCAAAGTGTTGGGATTAAAGGCATGAGCCAATGTGCCTGGCAATTAAAGCTCTTTTATATAAACATTAAACACACAACCCATATATAACTACACAGACAGACAGACAGACAGAAGAAGATCCAGTAGTTGTAAGATTTTTCATTTACCACTTTGTAAGTTTCTAAATTGGATTGCTGGCTTTAGGATGGAGTCCTTGGAAGAACAGGACCAGGAAAGCATGCAGTTTCTAGGGCCTAATGTAATAACCAGGCACAGCTGGAAGGCAAAACAAATCTCCAAAAATTAAGGGTCTCATTTTTTTTTTTTTTTTTGAGACAGAGTCTGGCTCTGTCGCCCAGGTTGGAGTGCAATGGTGCGATCTCGGCTCACTGCAACCTCCGCCTCCTGGGTTCAGGTCATTCTCCTGCCTCAGCCTCCCAAGTAGCTGGGACTACAGGCGCCCGTCACCACGCCCGGCTAACTTTTCGTATTTTTTAGTAGAGACAGTGTTTCACTGTGTTAGCCAGGATAGTCTCGATCTTCTGACCTCATGATCTGCCCTCCTTGGCCTCCCAAAGTGCTGGGATTACAGGCATGAGCCACCACGCCCAGCCAAGAGTCTCATTTTTATACCAGATCCTGGATCCCCCCCAAAAAAGAGGGAGTCAGCCCCATAACTGCCATTAGACATCCCTAAAGTATATTTCCTACCTAGTTATTACACACCAAAGCTCTATGTGAAGTAATTTCTGATACCCCCAAAGTAAAAACAGTAGATAATCCAATGCAAAACAGAACAGAGCCTTAGATTTTGAAAGGAATCTATCTACTTCCAATTTCTAGGGTTTCATGAGTAAAACAGAGGTTTTTCCCAAAACGGGGTCTCTGGCACCTTCTGTTTTTCCCAAGGAGTCCCAGGCTGTTAGAGCCAGAATATCTACTTTTAATTAAGCTGACTTTTGACCATAGCGCTCTTTAATAAAAGTTCTTTTAAATTGCTTATTACCCAACTTTCACCAGGCCAAACAGCTGATATTCCTGGCTTTTAAACTTTACTGAAAGTAACCTCCCAGGTTCTCTGAGAAAAGCACATTCAACACAGTTTGTGGAGGAGGAGAAAATTTTTAAAATGGCAAAATTACCCAAAATGTCAATTAGAAAGTACTGATTCCCTAAGCCAGGAATGAAACCCAGGTCACCACTGAGCTACAGCACTGGGCAGTCTCCATTGCCTTTCCCAGAAAGAGTCTAGAGTAGTTAATTTTCAGCTTGCAAAGGCTTTTAACTACTGAAGATAGATTGTAGAGCTATGACATGAACCCAAAATTCCTGTTCCACTTGGAAGGTGGAGACCAAAAGAAAGTCCAGCCACATGGTTACGAGGTCAAACTCCCAAGGGCTTAAAACAAGATGGAGACCTCATCTAGTTTTTTTGTTTGTTTCAGGGATCTGCAGCAAAGTTTGTTACTGACCAGCTTGCTAGGCCATCTTGAGCAGCGAGCAAGCTTACGGGGTTTTAAGCCCATGTTCTATCCTAAGGTACCCCTTTTTATGACAGAACGACACAGGAAGACACATAAAGCATACGAGATTCACTACAGCCTGAGATTAGCCTCACAAATCCTTTATTCCAATAATGAAAACTTTACAGAGGAGATAAACAGTGATTTTTTTTTTTTAATCATTCATTCAACCAGTTTGCACAGAGAGAGAGAGGTCAGAAATCTGACTGGTAAGAAATTCTTACCCTTTTGCCGATGTGCCAGACTTCCGGGCTCCCTTTCCCTGAGCAGCCCCAGTGACCCAGCTCTCTATATCATAGCCCTGCAGGCCAAGCCACATCATAAAGGAAAATGATCTTTTTCTGTTTCATTGAACCACAGGCAAAAGGCTCTCAATTTTAAAATTTGAGCAGCAAGTTGCCACCCGACTTGGCTGCATGGGGGCACCAAATATCAAACTGGCAAGGCTCAAACTTGCCCTGGGTTGGGCCCTGTCATCTTTAACCCATTTTTAACCCAGAGGGACTTTACTGAGGGGAGGGCCTCTAACCCAGTCCCGTGCTTTACTCAGGCAAAATGTAACCAATTACTTATTCAAAGTCAGCCGACTTGTGCTGCAGCCCATCTCTTTTCGATCGGGATAGTAACTAAGCTAAAAGGTTAGCAGATTTGATTCTTGGGAGTCTTCATTTTTAAATGCATGTCAGTGCACTGTCGTTCATTCAGAATGGTCCACTGTAGTTATCTTGAGTAAGTTTTCACCATTTCTGTAAGACTTCACCGCTTTGCATGCCTAATGTATAAGCCAGAAGGAACCCAGTTTTCCAGAAATTAAGGAACCCATTTTTACCTAAATATTGGCTTTACTCTCAGGTTCCCTTGATTAACTTAGCCAATGATTTTTTTCCTACCTAAGTGTGCAAGAAAAATGAAACAAAGGGGTAGAACACAAAAATCCCCACGAATTTTCAAAAGCCAAATTTTACACCCCCTGCAATATTACCATTTTCTACCAGTTTCTTTCTGACCCAGTCAGATGTAAGAGGCCTCTAACTGGATCCAGGCCAGTTAATTACCAGATCAAATCTGTTCCTGGACCCATCCAGTTTCTTTGGCAACTTCCCAACCCAGATTGGATCAGAAATTTGCTCAAAGAAACTCAGAAAGCTCAAAACACAAATCTGTGGATCTCCAAAATCTAAGAGAGAACTTACCCACAATCCCCAGCTGCTCTGAGAGATCAATGGACACAAGTGTGTCCAGCAGGTATCTTACTTGTTCACTCAGTGCCCCGGGGTCATTAGAAGCTCTACTTTGGATCCCACTTCTGACACCATGTTAGAAGAAAAACTTCAGCTGAATTAAATTTAAAGGAGTTTAATTAAGCAACGAATGATTCGTGAATTGGGCAGTCCCCAGAATCACAGCAGATTCGGAGAGACTCCAGGGATGCTTCATGGTCCGAACAAATTTATAGACAGAAAAAGGGAAGTGACATACAGAAATTGGAGGTGAGGTACAGAAACAGCTGGTTTGAACTCTCAGCAGTGTATGAGTGAAATATGGTGCTGGGATTGGCAAAGACTCAGCTACTGTTACAGGTGCATAAGTTAGAGTTTCAATCTTGTCTACCTATAAGTTAGGTTGTAGTTCATCCACAAGGACTCAAATAGAGAAGTATAGAGTCCTTCTCAGGCCATATTTAGTTTGCTTTAACACTTCTATGACCAAACCGCCCTTCTGAAAATTTAGAACAATTTCCCATCACCAAAAACGTATTACAATGCCCTGTTGCAGTTTTCACCAAAAATCAGGTTTTTCTTTTGGCAAAAAATTTCACCAGAAACTAGGTATTTCCTTTTCTCTTCTTTCTTTTAAAATTTGTAGTAAAATACACATAAAATGTACCATCTTAATGATTTTTAAGCATAGGGCTCAGAAACAATGTCATACAGTCACCCCCACCATCTATCATTCATTCAACCAGTTTGCACAGTTAACTCTTTGCATCTTGTAAAACTGAAGCTGTATCTCTGTGAAACACTAACTCCCCCAGCCCCTGGCAAGCCCCTGGCAATTCCCATTCTGCCCTCTGTTTTTATGAATTTGACTACTCTAAGTCTCCTGTCTCAGTGGAATCAGATAGTATTTGCCTCTTGTGACTGGCTTTTTCCTTTTCTTTTCTTTTTTTTTTTTTTTGAGGCAGTCTTGCTCTGTCGCACAGGCTGGAGTGCAGTGGCGCAATCTTGGCTCACTGCAAGCTCCGCCTCCCGGGTTCACGCCATTCTCCTGCCTCAGTCTCCCAAGTGGCTGGGACTACAGGTGCCCGCCACCACGCCCAGCTCATTTTTTGTATTTTTTCACCGTGTTTACCAGGATGGTCTCCATTTCCTGACCTCGTGATCTGCCTGCCTCGGCCTCCCAAAGTGCTGGGATTACAGGTGTGAGCCACCGCACCTGGATCCTCTGACTAGCTTTTTCACTTAGCATAATGACCTCAAGGTTCATCCATGTTGTAGTATGTGTCAGAACTTCCTTCCTATTTAAGGCCAAAACTATCCTATTGTACATATGTTACTGGAAAGGGGTCCCGATCCAGATCCCAAGAGAGCGTTCTTGGATCTTGCTCAAGAAAGAATTTGGATGAGTCCGTAGAATAAAATGAAAGTAAGTTTACTAAGAAAGCCAAGGAATAGACCGGGTGCAGTGGCTCACGCCCGTAATCCCAGCACTTTGGGAGGCCAAGGCGGGCAGATCACGAGGTCAGGAGAGCGAGACCATCCTGGCTAACATGGTGAAACCCCATCTCTACTAAACACACACACACACACACACACACAAAATTAGCCAGGCATGGTGGCGGGCGCCTGTAGTCCCAGCTATTTGGGAGGCTGAGGCAGGAGAATGGTGTGAACCCGGAGGGTGAAGCTTGCAGTGAGCCAAGATCATGCCACTGTACTCCAACCTGGGTGACAGAACGAGATGCCATCTCAAAAAAAAAAAAAAGAAAAAGAAAAAGAAAGCCAAGGAATAGAGAATGACTGACTACTCCATGGGCAGAGCAGCCCTGATGTCTGCTGGTTGGCTATTTTCATGGTTATTTCTTAATCATGCGCTAAACAAGGGGGTGGATTATTCATGAGTTTTCTGGAAAAGGGGTGGGCAATTCCCAGAACTGAGGGTTTCTCCCCTTTTTAGAACACATAGGGTAGCTTCTAGGCCGGGCACAGTGGCTCACGCCTATAATCCCAGCACTTTGGGAGGCTGAGGCGGTGGATGACCTGAGGTCGGGAGTTTGAGACCAGCCTGACCAACATGAAGAAACCCCATCTCTACTACAAATAAAAAATTAGCTGGGCATGGTGGTGCATGCCTGTAATCCCAGCTACTTGGGAGGCTGAGGCAGGAGAATTGCTTGAACCCGGGAGGCAAAGGTTGGGGTGAGCTGAGATCGCACCACTGCACTCCAGCCTGGGCAACAAGAGTGAAACTCCATCTCAAAAAAAAGAACATATAGGGTAACTTCTATACTTTGTCATGGCATCAGTAAACTGTCATGGGGCTCGTGGGAGTGCCTTTTAGCATGTTAATACATTATAATTAGCTTATAATGAGCTGTGAGAACAACCAGAGTTCTCTTTCATTGCCATCTCGGTTTTGGTGGGCTTTGGCTGGCTTCTTCAAACTGTTTTATCAGTAAGGTCTTTGTGACCTGTATCTTGTGCCAACCTCCTATCTCATCCTGTGACTAAGAATGCCTAACCTCCTGGGAATGCGGCCCAGCAGGTCTCAGCCTCATTTTTCCCCGCCCCCATTCAAGATGGAGTTGCTCTGGTTCCAATGCCTCTGACATATTAGCTGCATCATTTTACATTTCTTTTTTTTTTTTTTTTTCTTTCTGAGATAGGGTCTTGCTCTGTCACCCAGGCTGGAGTGCAGTGGTATGATCTTGGCTCACTGCAATCTTCACCTCCCAGGTTCCAGCGATTCTCTTGCCTCAGCCTCCCGAGTAGCTGGGACTACAGGCGCCCACCCACACTGGGCTGATTTTTGTATTTTCAGTAGAGATAGGGTTGCCCCATGATGCCCAGGCTGGTCTCGAACTCCTGGGCTTAAGCAATATACCCGCGTTGGCCTCCCAAAGTGTTGGGATTACAAGCATGAGCTACCACACCCAGCTCATTTTACATTTCCACTTCTTAAATCCAACTGAAATCTGGCCTGAGAAAGCTTCTGTACTGCCATTCTTGTGTCCTTGCAGATGAACCGTAACCTAGCACAGTAGGTAGGCAGACTGAAAACCTAACTTAGCAGTAGGCTTCTGTAACAACAGCTGTGTCTCAGCCAGTCCCTGCAGCCAGACTTCAACCACTCACAGGCAGCAAACTGTTCAAACGGTGTTCAGAGAAGGCGAATTCATCTGGCTGTTTCCATACCTCACTTCTGCTTTCTGTGGTCACTTTCCCTTTTCTGTCCATAAATTTGCTCTGACCACACAGCATCTCTGGAGTCTCCCTGAATCTGCTGTGATTCTGAGACCTGCACAATTTGTGAATTGTTTTTTTTTTTTTTTCTTGATCAGCTAAACTCTGTTCAATTCAATTTGTCTGAAGTTTTTAACATACCAACAGTGCACCAAGGTTCCAATTTCTCCACTTCCTCATAAATAAGTCATTTTAATGACTTTTCAATATTAAAATATTTGGAAGTATTAATGTTTCTACCAGCTTTCTATTGTTGGACATTGAGGTTTTTTTTTTTTTTTTTTTTTTTTGAGACAGAGTCTTGCTCCATCGCCCAGGTTGGAGTGCAGTGGCCTGATCTCAGCTCACTGCAGCCTTTACCTCCCGGGTTCAAGCGATTCTCCTGCCTTAGCCTCCTGAGTAGCTGGGATTACAGGTGCATGCGCCACCACACCGGGCTAATTTTTTATTTTTAGTAGAGATGTTGGTCAGGCTGGTCTCAAACTCCTGACCTCAGGTGGTCCACCCGACTTGGCCTTCCAAAATGCTGGGATTACAGGCCTGAGCCACTGCGCCCGGCCTCATCTTCTTGATATTAATGTTGCTGTAACATCTTTGTCCCTGTGTCTTTTTTTTTTTTTTTTTTTTTTGAGACAGAGTCTCATTCATTCTGTCACCCAGGCTGGAGTTCAGTGGCACGATCTTGGCTCACTGCAACCTCTGCCTCCTGGATTCAAGTGATTCTCCTGCGTCAGCCTCCTGAGTAGCTGCGTTCCTGTGTCTTTCGAAGGTTATTTAATACTTCCTTAGAGTAATGCCCTGTGCGTACATGCTAAATGTGATGAAATGGTTGGCACAGTTAAATCTTTTGAAAGACATTGCCAAGTTACTCTTCAGAAAAGGGATATGAGGTCATAGCAATTTTAAGAAGTCCTCATTTCTGCATTTCCTTACTAATCTCAGTTGGTGTCTCTTCAGTCTTTCCTCACACTTTTCTTAGGTTTTTACTGAATCATGAGTCTACTACATTTTAAACTTTTAAAGAATCTTTAGAAACAGGATCTTGCTTTGTTGCCCAGGCTGGAGTGTGGTGGCATGCTCCTCATACTCCTGAGCTCAAGTGATCCTCCCACCTGTGAACCCCCAAAATTTGAGAAAGGTCTCAGTTAATTTAGTTTATTTTGCCAAGGTTGAGGGTGCATGCCCATGATGATATACGAGTTACAAAGAAATTATTTAGGCAGATACTGAGGGTAAGAAAGTCCTCGGTAAGGTTTTCTTTTCAATGAAAAGCAGCCCCCAAGCATTATTTTTTTTTTCTAACGAAGAACAGCCTGTAAAATCAAGCTGCAGACACAGACAAGCAAACTGGAAGCTTGCACAGGTGAATGCTGGCAGCTGTTCCAATAAGAAAAGGCTATCTGGGGCCAGGCAGGTCCAGCACGGTGGCTCCATCTTCCCTTTCCTTGTCAACCATGTGCACAGTAAGGAGCAGACAACATAGTGTCTGCCAAGTACAGACCAATTTGCATAATAAAAGACGAGGGTAGGGCAGCCAGCTTCTTTGCATGCTATGTAAACATCATGCCTGGTCCAACCAATCTTTGGGCCCTATGTAAATTAGACACTGCCTCCTCAAGCCTGTCTATAAAATCCTGTCCACTCTGCCTCTGCTGGCTGGAAGACCCACTGGGGCACCCCTCTCTCTCTGTAGGAGAGAGCTATTCACTTTTCTTTTTCTTTTGCCTATTAAAGCTCCACTCTTTTTTTTTTTTTTTTTTTTTTTTGAGACAGAGTCTCACTCTCACCAGGCTGGAGTGTAGTGGCGCAATCTTGGCTCACTGCAAGCTCCGCCTCCTGGGTTCACGTCGTTCTTCTGCCTCAGCCTCCCAGGTAGCTGGGACTACAGAGCGCCGCCCACCACGCCTGGTGGTGCGTATTTTTTGGTAGAGCCCAGTTTCACTGCGTTAGCCAGGATGGTCTCGACTTCCTGACCTTGTGATCTGCCCACCTTGGCCTCCCAAAGTGCTGGGATTACAGGCGTGAGTCACCACACCCAGCCTAAAGTGCCAGTCTTAACCTCGCTCCATGTGTATCTGTGTTCTTGATTTCCTTGGCATGGTGAACCTTAGGTATTACCCCAGAACCTTGGGTATAATGCCGCTTCAGTGACACAGCCTCAGGAAATCCTGATGACATGTTCCCAAGGTAGTCGGGGCACAGCTTGGTTTTATACATTTTCGGGAGACATGAGACATCAATTAGTATATGTAAGAAGTACGTTGGTTCTGTCCAGAAAGGCGGGGACAACTTGAAGCAGGGTGGGGGCTTCCAGGTCAGGCAGACAAATGGTTGCATTCTTTTGAATCTCCGATAAGCCTTTCCAAAGGAGGCAACCAGAATATGCAGCTATCGACTGGGTGCGGTGGCTCATGCCTGTAATCCCAGCACTTTGGCAGGCTGAGATAGGTGGATCACCTGAGGTCAGGAGTTCAAGAGCAGCCTGGCCAACATGGTGAAACCCTGTCTCTACTAAAAATACCAAAAATTATCTGGGCTGGTGGCGGGCACCTGTAATCCCAGCTACTCAGGAGGCTGAGGCAGGAGAACTGCTTGAACCCAGGAGGAAGAGGTTGCAGTGAGCTGAGATGGTGCCATTGCACTCCAGCCTGGGCAACAAGAGTGAAATTCCATCTCAGAAAAAAAAAAAAAAAGGCCAGGTGTGGTGGCTCATGCCTGTAATCCCAGCACTTTGGGAGGCCGAGGCAGGTGGATCATGAAAACCAGGAGATCAAGGGCCTCCTGGCTAACACAGTCAGGCTCCGTCTCTACTAAAAATACAAAAAAATTAGCTGGTGGTGGCGGAGTGCCTGTAGTCCCAGCTACTTGGAAACTGAGGCAGGAGAGAATGGGTGTTAATGAACCTGGGAGGCCGAGCTTGCAGTGAGCCGAGATCGCACCACTGCACTCCAGCCTAGGCGACAGAGCAAGACTCTGTCAAAAAAAAAAAAAGAGAGAGAGAGAGAGAATATGCATCTATCTCAGTGAGCAGAGGGATGACTTTGAATGGAATGGGAGGCAGATTTGCCCTGAGCAGTTCCCAGCTTGAATTTTCCCTTTAGCGTCAGTGATGTGGGGAGCTCAAGGTATTTTCCTTTCACAAACCTCAGCCTCCCAAGTAGCTGGGACCACAAGTGTGTGCCACCACACATGGCTAATGTTTAATTTTTTTATTTTTTTGTAGGAATAGGGTCTCACTGTGTTGTCCAGGCTGGTCTAAAACTCCTGAGCTCAAATGGTCCTCTCATGTCAGCCTCCCGAAATGCTGGGATTACAGGCATGAGCCAGCATGTCCAGCCTAGTCTTCTACTTTTATAAATTACCAATTCAAAGTTCCCTCTCCAAAACCTCATGGTTTTCCCTGTTCTCATCCCCTGCGCCCTCCCTTCCCCTGGAGTACTCACCTGGCCTTGGAGGCCTGGTGTGAACCTGGACTTTGATTCTAGGCACAGCGTGTGATGAGCACCCCCAGGTCAAACACCTCCCCTCTGCGGCCTGTGCCTCCCCATCAGGGAAGGGAGACAGTGAGAAAGGTCTCCCTTCGGTTCATTCTTTGAAGGCTCAAACTTCATTTCTCCGATGCGCTGATTCTGAATCCAGCCCCCGTCCAACATCCTGGCCCTTTTCTCTTCTGCTTGGCGTGCTGTTCATCATCACTGTGCCCTGCTGAGGACAAGCGCGGTTCTCTGGGCCTCTGCTTTATCGTTAGAACAGACTCTTGCGGTTTCCCACGATGTTCCTTTCAGTTCTCACTTGGAAGATGAGCCGTGAGGAAATCCTGTGTTGTGTGGTATGTGGGCTGTGCTTCTGCTTGACTTGAGGGCCAAGCAGCATTGCAAGCCGTGATTTTAAATAAGAAAGAACATGTCTAACCTTCCTCTTCCAGTAAGGAAACAAGTGGGCTTTAGAGTTCTTGCTCAGGAAAGAACAGAGCTCTCCCACTGGGAGGAATGTCCCCGTCCAACCACACCTTTTACTAAAGAAAGAGGTCTTCCTGACCCTCCGACCCAGGCCAGGGGAGGGCTCCTCCCTGGGGTTGGAGCCTTTAGTAGGGGATCCGAGACATGGCGTAGCCTTTGTGACACTCATAGTCTCGTTACACAATCCCTGTAAGGGTCAGTTGAAGTAAGTGCTACAAAGGAAGGGAGGTGCTCAGTGGGAGGACTCTCTTTTACGTATTATATTTCTTTCAGGGGGAGAGGTATGGATCAGGGAATCCCAGCAGAGGTGTTTCTGTCCCAAGGGAAAGAAAGTCAGCATGGTTTGGGAGTTGGGAGCAGCAAGACTGTGGCTCGAGATATCTTTTTTTTTTTTGAGACAGAGCCTCGTTCAGTCACCCAGGCTGGAGTGTGCGGCGCCATCTGGAGAAATACTGCAAGCTCCGCCTCCCGGGTTCACGCCATTCTACTGCCTCAGCCTCCCGAGTAGCTGGGACTACAGGCGCCCGCCACCATGCCCGGCTAATTTTTTTGTATTTTTTAGTAGAGATGGGGTTTCACCGTGTTAGCCAGGATGGTCTCGATCTCCTGACCTTGTGATCCGCCTGTCTCGGCCTCCCAAAGTGCTGGGATTACAGGCGTGAGCCACCGCGCGGCAGAGATATCTTAAGACTAGTGGAGTACACCTTGCATGTTAAAACCCTTGCTCTGGGCTGCCTGGTTCTTGTAGGATGACAGAGATGGCCTAGCTCTGCATACTGCACCCCTAGGGGCTCAGAACAGTGCAAATGTCAGTCTATCTGTCAGTGACAGAGCCAGCCTTGGAGCAGGGGTACAGGGAGATCTCTGCGCTGGCCAGGCATGCAGAACATTCTGTTCGGTCCCACCGGACAGAGGCCCCATCTAGATGAGACCAGGCTGGTGGGGCAGGACAAGGACTCCTGGGAGCTGAAATGGCCTGGCAGATGCTTAGTGAGAGAGGGCTTCTTGAGACAGCACCATTTCTGGGGAGAGAGTCACCTGGGAGGGGTGAGGCCATGCTCTGGCTTGGAGGTAAAGGGAGGGACCACTGCAAGAAAGAATTAGAGACATGCCAGCCCTTGCTGTGTTGCCCAGGCTGGTCATGAACTCTTGGCCTCAAGCGATCCTCCCACCTCAGCCTCCCAAAGCGCTGGGATTATAGACATGAGCCCCCATGCCGACCAATAAAAGATGATTTTATGGAGGGGATGGTGGTGAAGGTAGGGTGGGTGGTATGAAATAATAAGAAATATATATTGGTGTGCACTCAGTTCCTGCCACAGAGCTCCTAAAATCCTGAGAATTTCCTGGGTGAGCATCTTTTGTTCTAATGAGGTGACTCTTGGAGGCTCCTGGATAGGAGTGAATCACCAGAAAGATCAAGCCAGAATTAGAAGCAGAAAGTGCTGGCTATAACACGGGAAAACTGTAACACAAATAATAAAGATGTTTGTTCTTTTTTTTTTTTTTTTTTGAGATGGAGTCTCACTCTGTTGCTCAGGCTGGAGTACAGTGATGCAATCTCAGCTCACTGCAACCTCTGCCTCCCAGGTTCAAGCGATTCTCCTGCCTCAGCCTCCCAAGTAGCTGGAACAACAGGTGCACGCCATGACATCTGGCTAATTTTTGTATTTTTAGCAGAGATGGGGTTTCACCATATTAGCCAGGCTGGCCTCGAACTCCTGACCTTGTGATCTGCCTGCCTCAAACTCCCAGAGTGCTGGGATTCAGGCGTGAGCCACTGCACCTGGCCAAAAGACATTGTTCTTAGCAGAATCAACTAACTAACCAAATAAATAAAAATCTAACCTAATTAAAGAAAATAAAAGTACAGAAAAATTAATTTCAAGGGGAGAAAAATCATGTAAAGAGAAAAAGATAATGAATACTTTGCAGAAATTTATGAAAATAAACATAAAACTTGGATGAAATGCATTTCTAGGAAAACATAATTTATCAAAACTAACCACAAGTAAAATAGAAGCCTAAATAGGCTATTTTCAAGAGAAGAAGTAAAGTTGTCAAAGTGCTACCCTTCCAAAAAACACCAGGCTCAAACGATTTTACATGGGAATGTTAGCACACCTTAAAGAGCAAATGAAAGTTTGAATGAGCTTGAAATATTCCAGACTCTAGAAAAACAAAACTTCCCAATTCTTTTTATAAAGCAAGTATAAATTGATACCAAAATCTTACAAAGACCTTATACGAAACTTCATACCAATCTCTTTTATGAATATTAATTCATTAAAAAGCCTTAATAAAATATTACCAAACAGAACCCAACAACACATCAAAAATATCACATCGTAACATAGTGGGGTTTATTTCAGTAATGCATGGATGGTTCAATACAAGGAAATTCAGTAACACAATATAATAGATCATGTGAATAGACCCAAAGAAAAAGTAGCTCATTTTCATAGATGCTGTAAATTCAACACCCACTTTTTATGCAGTCAATAAAATAAATTAGTTACTCCTTCTTTAGCATGATAAAATATATTTGTCAGCCCAGAAGGCATCATTTTACCTGATAAGGGCACACACTGGAGGGAATAATGTTAGGAATAAGAGGATAACCTCTTTCTCTCCCTCCCTCCTTCCTTCCTTCCTTCCTTCCTTCTGAATTTCTTTATTGAGACGGAGTCTTGCTCGGTTGCCAGGCTGGAGTGCAGTGGCACAATGTCAGCTCACTGCACCCTCTGCCTCCCAGGTTCAAGCGACTCTCCTGCCTCAGCCTCCTGAGTAGCTGGGACTACAGGCACGCACCACCATGCCTGGCTAATTGTTTTGTATTTTAGTAGAGATGAGGTTTCACCATGTTGGTCAGGCTGGTCTCGAACTCCCAACCTCAGGTGATCTGCCTGCCTCAGTCTCCCAAAGTGCTGGAATTACAGGCATGAGCCACTGCACCGGCCCAACTACTTTCAACATTATCCTTAGTAATGATGCTTCTTGACTTACTATGGGGTTACCTCTGGATAAATCCATAGTAAGTTGAAAATATAAGTAAAAAATGCATTGAATACACCTAACCTACCAAACATCACAGCTGAGCCTAGCCTACCTTAGCTGTGCTCAGATACTGATGTCAGCCTACAATTGGCAAAATCATACAGCAGCACAGTCTACTGCAGAGCATCTGTTGTTTGCCCTTGTGACTGCGTGGCTGCCTGGGAGCTTCCCAGCTTCACAAGACAGTATTGTACAGCACGTCACTCGCCTGGGAAAAGATCAAAGTTGAAAATGTGAAGTATGGTTTCCATTGAATGTGTATTGCTTTTGCACCATCATCAAGTCAAAAAATTTTAGTCGAACCATCCTAAGTTGGGGACCATCTTTATTTTTAGGAGGAACTTCCATGTACATTGATGAGGGACTATAGAATCCGTTTCTATCGTCCTGATGAACATAATGAATAAAGCCAGACAAACATAAACATTAACAGAGTAAGCAGCTTTTGGGGCTGAAAGCCAGAAGAGGGTGGGAACGCAGAGAGAGGGGCCAAACACCAAGACTGCTTCTGCTTTGGGGGTATTTGCTGATCTGGACAAGATACCGGGAAGGCTGAGCTAAGCCTTCTCTTTTTTTGAGACGGAGTCTCACTCTGTTGCCAGGCTGGAGTGCAGTGGTGCGATCTCGGCTCACTGCAACCTCTGCCTCCTTGGTTCAAGCGATTCTCCTGCCTCAGCCTCCCAAGTAGCTGGGATTACAGGCTCCCGCCACTATACTCGGCTAATTTTTGTATTTTTAGTAGGGACGGGGTTTCACCATATTGCCCAGGATGGTCTCGATCTCTTGAGGTCATGATCCGTCTGCCTCGGCGTCCCAAAATGCTAGGATTATAGGCATGAGTCACCATGCCCTATCTGAGCTAAGCCTCCAGAGCATAGGGGACTAAAAATGAAATCTAGCACATGCCAAGTTTGGGGTCGCAGGCAATTCACTTTCCACTTTGGGGTCCACTTTGGGGTCCACCCCACCCAAGAAGAAGGATGACTTGAAAGTAAACTAGCTCTGAAATAGGGATGGTCCTCTGGGACCTTACCAATCCCTTCATATCAACCACATCCAGTTCCTCAAAACTGGAGCTTGGATTAAGATGGCCTAGGACTTCTAGTGTCCCCAGGAGCCCGGCATTGCAAACAGAAATCCTCTCTGGAAGAAGATAATACCTTAAGCTTCATATTACTCGCTAATAAATTTCAAGTACAATGTCCAGTACACAAACACAAATTACCAGGAACGTGATATGAGGCCCAATGGATGGGAATTAGCAGAAACTTCAGGCATGAGCAGCAAACCCTCAGAGGCCTAGAGTCTATCTAGTGTCTAGATAACGGAGATATGAGATACAGACACTTAAACAACTATGCTTCCCATGTTCAAAGAGGAAATCTGCAAAACTTGAAAGTGTTGGCAGGAAACCAGAAACTATAAAATGTGACAACAGCATACTTAAGAGTCAGTATAAATTACGGTCCTGAAAACTGCAGAATTCCAGAACTTAATGGTAAAGCAACGGTTTAACAGCAGAATAGAAACAGCCAGAGAGAACTAGGAAGTAAGTCAGATGACACTATCCAGAATAAAGCATTGAGAGGCAAAAGAATGGAAAACGCAGAAGAAAGGATATGGTAAAAGGATCTAATATACATTTATTTGGAGTACCAGGGATAGAGAGAAGGAGAACAGAAGCCATGTTTCAAGGACAGTGACTGACAGGCTTCGAAACTGATGAAAGCTATCAGTGCACAAATTCAAAGCCCAGTGAATTCCAAGGAGACAAAAAGAAATCCATACTGTTAAAGCAAGTCCAGATAATGACAAACACCATCAACAATACACAGGACTGGCATAAGATGCATTTAATGGGGACACTCAGAGGCAGAGGGTTTTCAGAAGGAGGCACCTCTCTCCCAAGTTCTCATCATTCCCAGGGCCAGGGACAGCCGGTCACGCCATAGGGAGTTCACTAGGAGAGGGGTCTGGCTTCTTGTCATTCTGGGTATTTGTAGGGAAATTGGAAGGAAACCGGGAGCGCCTAGCCAATCGCATAGCAGTGGGAGATTTCAGGGTGTGGGGAATGTCTTTGCTGGTGAAAAGAACATTCTGACCTTAGAAATCTTTCACCAAGGGGGATCTGTGTTCCAGAACTTCAGGAACTGGTATCGGTAAGGCTCTGAGCCTTCCTACTGAGCCAGCCTGTTGCTAGGTTACCAAAGGGGACCTCCAGGGCCATCCGGCCAACAAGCAGATTTGTCTCTCCTTACAGCCCCGGACATACCACTGCAAAACTACAGAAAACCAAAGACAGAGAAAATCTTAAAAGCAGCCAGATGAAAAAACAAGGCACATTAGTTTAAAAGCAGCAGCCATGAAATTGACAGCTGATGTCTCAACAACAACAATGAAAAGTGGAAGACAGGCCTGGTGCGGTGGCTCACACCTGTAATCCCAGCACTTTGGGAGGCCAAGATGGGTGGATCACAAGGTCAGGAGATTGAGACCATCCTGGCTAACATGGTGAAACCCCATCTCTACTAAAAATCAAAAAATTAGCCGGGTGTGGTGGCGGGCACCTATAGTCCCAGCTACTCGGGAGGCTGAGGCGGGAGAATGGCGTGAACCCGGGAGGGGGAGGTTGTAGTGAGCCCAGATCGCACCACTGCACTCCAGCCTGGGCGACAGAGTGAGACTCCATCTCAGGGAAAAAAAAAAAAAAAAAAAAAAAAGAGTGGTAGACAGTGATGAAGTTTCAATCTCTTGAAAGAAAGCAACTGCCACCTTTGATTCGATACCCACCAAAATCCATGAAGAAGGAAGGCAAAATAAAAACACTTCCTGATTGAATTGGAAAGATTTCTGCAATAGAAGACCCTCTGTCGGAGGAATTCTAAAGGATGCTTTCCAGGCAGAAGATAATGACCCCAGAGTAAGGTCAGAGACTCAGGAAAGAAACGGAGAGTGATAAAAATGGAAAATACGGGGGCCAATTTAAACAAAAGCTGACGTCTCTACAACTGTTGTGTCTATATCTTTGGCGACATGTATGTGTGTGTGTTTTTTTTAGTTTTATATTTTTTCGAGATGGACTCTCACTCTGTCGCCCAGACTAGAGTGAAGTGGCACGATCTCGGTTCACTGCAACCTCTGCCCCTTGGGATCAAACAATTCTCCTACCTCAGCCTTCTGAGTAGTTGAGATTACAGGTGCCTGCCACAATGCCTGGTTAATTTTTGTATTTTTAGTAGAGATGGGATTTCTCCATGTTGGCCAGGCTGGTCTTGAACACCTGACCTCAGGTGATCCACCCGCCTGAACCTCCCAAAGTGCCAGGATTACAGGCGTGAGCCACTGCGTCTGGCCTGTGTGTGTCTTTGTATGGAATTAAAACACATGGCAATAATACCCTCCAAATTGGGAGAAACCAAAAATAGCATTTAAATGTTGTAAGCTCCCTGCATGATCAAGGAGAGAATAGATTTATATTAGATTTTGATACCTGGAGGATGAACGTTGTAATTTCTAGGGTGACCATGAAAAGAAGAGACAACAATGTATGACTTTTCATTTTTTTTGAGATGGAGTCTTACTCTGTCACCCAGGCTGGAGTGTTGTGGTGTGATCTTGGCTCACTGCAGCCTCCGCCTCCTGGGTTCAGGCCATCCTCCCACCTAGGCCTCCAGAGTAGGTGGGATCACAGGCACCTGCCACCACACCTGGCTAAATTTTTTTTTAATGTTTAGTAGACATGGGGTTTCACCGTGTTGGCCAGGCTGGTCTTGAACTCCTGACCTCAGGTGATCTGCCTGCCTCTGCCTCGCAAACTGCTGGGATTACAGGTGTGAGCCATTGTGCCTGGTCAACAGTGATCACTTTCAAACTAACAGAGGTTCAAAAATAAAATCAAACTTAAATCAACCAAAACCCAGGTAATGGAGTCGGTAGGATATACAGAAAGACTGACCTCATGTATATCAATGATTACAGTTAATATTAATGAAGAAAATGCTCCAGTGAAAAAACAAGGGTTGTCAGACAAAGACCCCACATAAGAAGCTCTTTACCAGCGGTGCACCTAGAACCTAAGGAAACAGGAAAGATGAAGGAGGACGCGCCCCCTCCGCTGTCCTGCGCTTCAGCCATCGTATGAGACCTGAAAGGTTTCTGTCTGCAGCTGGGCCCGTGCTCCTTACCAGCTCCTGGCTTCCTTCTCTGGAAGGTTCTTGCCTGCTTTGCCCTCACACCCGCTCCTCTCTCAGCCCTCTCAGGGGTGGGGCTGGGGGCCACCAAGGAGCCCCCTCTGCTCTCCAGTTGCCCGGCTGCTCCTCAGTTACCCCCGGGGTCTGCGTCAGGGTTTCCTTCTTTTCCAGTCCCACCCTGCGTGCATCCCACCTGGTCTTGGGTTGGGGCGGCCCCCGCTTACTGCCACCTGCCCAGGCTGGTGTGCACCCCCTCTGGCTGCTTCAGCGCCTTCTCTCTCTCCTTGGCAGGACAGGCGCAGACATGTTACCAGGTGTTACCGGGTGTTACGCTTAGCTCCGCGCCCAGTGAGATTCTCTGTGGCCCAGGCTGGAAGGCAGTGGCCCGATCTCGGTTCACTGCAAGCTCCGCCTCCCAGGTTCACGCCATTCTCCTGCCTCAGCCTCCTGAGTAGCTGGGACTACAGGCGCCCCCCACCACGCCCAGTTAATTTTTGTGTGTGTGTTTGTGTGTATTTTTAGTAGAGAGGGGGTTTCACCATGTTAGCTGGGATGGTCTCGATCTCCTGACCTCATGATCCGCCCACCTCGGCCTCCCAAAGTGCTGGGATTACAGGCTTGAGTCACCGCGCCCAGCCCTGAGATTCTTTTATTTCACAATCTTTCCCCTGAGTAGTTTGTGTTCATTGCTGAAAATTTGAAAAATACGGAAAAGCACAAAGATTAAGATATAAACTGCCCTCAATTCCCCTGCCCAGAGAGAGTCACTGCTATGACTTGGTGAGTAGGAACCTTATTTCTCTCCCTCTCTCTTTTTTTTTTTTTTTAAGATAGAGTCTCTCGCTCTGTCGCCCAGGCTGGAGTGCAGTGGCTCAATCTCAGCTCACTGCAACCTCCACCTCCTGGGTTCAAGTGATTCTCCTGCCTCAGCCTCCTGAGTAGCTGGGATTACAGGCACCTGCCACCACGCCTGGCTAATTTTTGTATTTTTAGTAGAGACGGGGTTTCACCTTGTTGGTCAGGCAGACTCGAACTCCTGACCTCAGGTGATCAGCCCACCTCGGCCTCCCAAAGTGCTTGGATTACAGGCGTGAGCCACTGCGCCTGGCCTTCATCTCTTTTCTATGTATGTGTATGCTGTTTTTTCTTTAGAAAGGGGGAGGTTATCGGGCTGTACATGGTGTGTAATCGGCTAACATGTTGTAAGCCTTTCCCTGTGTCACAAGTGCTCATCCGAAACAGGATTCTAATGGCTGCCTGTGGCTATGTCGGGATTCATTTAACTCAGCGCCTTCTGCCCAGCATCTATCTTTTTTCCATCTTTTGTCCTAAGTGTTGCTATAATAAATCATTGATCACACACGCCTGTTTGCATAGGATAAATTACGGGAAACGTTTTCACTGTTCAGGCACTGTGCCCATTTTTAGGCTTTGGAGACACCATGCCAGACTGCCCAGTATTGATCTTTAATCACTCTTTTTAGATGATGCCAAACTTTTCTGTGAACTTTAAAAACCTGTGTCTTGACAGTCTCTTTCTGTAAGTCTTTCCCATTAGATTTCCTGTCAGGATGATAGTCAGTTCTAGGCAGATGATGATTTTTCAGCCATGGCTGAAGGAGTTGTGATTTGTTGTGGTCATGTAAAGTCCTGATGACCCATCACCTCCCTGGACGGGTTGAAATAATTTGGTTTAGGAACATAACAGAATGACCTGGAGTCACAGCAGCTCAGACAGAACAGAAGTGTATTTTTCTCAGATGAAAGAATTACCGGCCAGATTGGAATGACAGCTGCACACAGTCATCTGGGCCCTCTCCTTCCAGCTCCCATCACCCCAGGATGTGGCTTTTGTGCTCATGATCCAAAATGGCTGCTCATGTCCCGGCCAACACATCCCATTCCAGGGAGCAGGAAAAAGGTGGGTGCATCCCTTCATTTCATGTACTTCCTTTCTAGAAATACTACTCATGACTTCTGCTTGCATCTCCTTGGCTAGCACTTATTTAGTTATATGGCCATAGCTAGCTGAAGGAAAGACAGGGACTCTCGTACACTAGCTCAGAGGCAAACTGCTCAGATAAAAAGGTCTTTAAAGAAGGTCAGAGCAACTGTTAGGGTGCAACTCTATTACCTATTGTTATGGGATGAACTGTGTCCCTCATTCAGGTTGAAGTCCTAACCCCCACAACCTCAGAATGGGACTGTATTTGGAGATAGTTTCTTTAAGGAGGTAAGGAGGCTAAAATGAGATCATTAGGGTGGGCCATAATCCAATCTGACTGATGTCTTACAAGAAGAGATTAGGACATGGACATGCATGGAGGGATGGCCACGTGAGGACACCGGGAGAAGGCGGCCGTCTGCAAGTCAAGGACAGGGCTCAGGAGAGCTCAGGAGAAACCAACCTTGCCGACACCTTCATCTTGGACTTCTAGCCTCCAGGACCATGAGAAGATACATTTCTGTTGTTTAAGCTGCCTGGTCCGTGGTACTTTATTATGGCAGCCCAAGCAAATGAATACACTCATCTGCTGCTGGGACAAATCACCCCAGCACGGTGGCTTGGCAGCACACGTGTCTAGTCATATAGTTATATGTAGTTACATGTAGAGCCATATGTATAGTCACAAAGTTCTGTGGGTCAGGAATCTTAACCAGCTCTGCTTCTCGCCAGGGTTCAGTCAAATACCAGCTGCTTCCCACAAGAGCTCAGCCAGGGAAGGGTCCACTTCCAATCTCACGTGGCGTTGGCAGGATCAAGTTCCTCGTGGCCTGCTGCACTGAGAGCCTCAGTTCTCACTGCCTGTTGGCCAGAAGCCGCCTTTATGTCCTTGCCATGTGGGCCTGTCCAACATGTCAGCTGACTTCATCAGAGCGTCCATGCCAAGAAGGCACCAGGGAGACTGAAGTCATACCCTTTTGTGATCTAGTCATGGAGTGACATTCCATCACCTTTGCCCTGTTACATTGGTTAGAAGCAGGCCACCAGGTACAGCCCGCACTCACGGGGAGGGGTCATACAAGGGTGTCAATACCACGAGGCGAGGGGTGCTTGGGCCATCTTACGAGTCTGCCCACTGAGGTAACTAACAGCCTTGAGGCCCGGTACAGTGGACAAAGGCCCTTATTAACAGCAGAGAACTGGGAACTTTATTTATTTATTTATTTAATTTATTTTTGAGACAGAGTCTCACTCTTGTCGCCCAGGCTGGAGTGCAATGGCATGATCTCGGCTCACTGCAACCTCCACCTCCCGGGTTCAAGCAATTCTCCTGCCTCAGCCTCCGGAGTAGCTGGGACTACAGGCACGCACCACTACGCCGGGCTAATTTTTGTATTTTTAGCAGAGACAAGGTTTCGCCATGTTTGGCCAGGCTGGTCTCGAACTCCTTACCTCTGGTGATCTGCCTGCCTTGGCCTCCCAAAGTGTTGGGATTACAGGCGTGAGCCACCGCACCCAGCTGGAACTTAATTTTTTTAAAGACCGTGTTGCTCTATTGCCCAAGCTGGAGTGCAGTGGTGCAACCATAGCTCACTTGCAGCCACAAATTCCTGGCTTCAGGTGATCCTCCTACATCAGCCTCCCAAGAACTGGGAACTAACAGCTGTTTCTCTGCTGTCCTTCTCAAGAGAAGGGAGGGAGACAATGCTGGGTTTCCCTTTGGGACAGGCTCTGAGACAAGGTGGAGGTGCTGCTTGTGGCCACAGAGCAGGGGACTCTGGGTTGCAGGTGTGGCCTGGCTTGAGTAGGCTTTAGTGGGCTTCTCTCTGCCTGCACCACCCCCGGGCTGGGTGGTTGTCTCTGAGGCCAACCCTACTCCCTAATGGGCAGGCTGGACAGCTGCCCTCTCTGTTTGCCCCTCTACCACCCAAAAGGCGGGAGGCTCTGGAGACCAGGACCCTGCCTGCGCCGGCCTGTGCGTGAGGGGGTGCCCCACAGATCTCTGCTGAGCTGAGGCTGAATGGCACCCCTTGGGGGTCCTGCCAGGTCAGGGCAGGGTGCTTTCCCATACAGAAACGCCCCCAGGTCGGGACTCATTCCTGTGGGAGGCGTCTTGTGGCCACAGCTGCTTCTCGCTGCACTAATCACAGTGCCTCTGCGGGCAGCAGGCGCTGACCACCCGGGCCTGCCTCAGACCCTGTCCTCCCTTCCGGGGCGCTGCGCTGGGACCGATGGGGGGCGCCAGGCCTGTGGGCACCGCCCTGCAGGGGCCGCTCCAGCTCACTGGGGGGTGGGGAGGGTCACACTTGGGGTCTTCAGGTGGCGCCGACCACGCGCAATCTCTGCGCTCTGCGCAGGGGCTCGCCCACCCTCTCCCCGTGCAGGGAGTCCCCAGCAGGCTCCCCGCAGGGCTGTCCAGGTGAGCCTGGCTCTGGCCGCGGGCCAGTGTGGCGGGCGGGCAAGCCCTGAGGCCACCTCGGCTCAGATCCCACGGCCGGCTCTCGCCCAGCTCCACACGTCTGCGAGGGTTCCATTTCGCTTGGGCCGGCGCCCCGCGCGCCGCGCCCTGGCCCCGCCCCTCCCTCACCCCGCCCCCTCTGCACCCCACCCCTCCCTGGCCCCGCCCTCCGCGCCCCACCTCTCATCTTCCCGCCCCGCCCCCAGCCACGCCCCTCACGGTCAGCCCCCTCCCCTATCCGCCCCGCCTCTCATCGTCTCGCCTCGCTCCGCCCCTCAGCCGTCCCGCCCCTCAGCCGCCCTGCCTAATGTCCCCGCCCCCAGCCTCGCCCCGCTCCGCCCTAGCCCCGCCCCTCCCCGCCCCTCAGGCGCCCTGCCTGCTGTGCCCCGCCCCCGCCTCGCCACGCCTCTCGTTACCATGTAGTCCCGCCCCGTCCCTTCCGCGTCCCGCCTCGCCCTGCCCCTTCACAGCTTCGCCCCACCCCATTACAGTCTTGCCACGCCCCGTCCCCTGTCCGTTGAGCCCTGCTCCTTCGCCCTGGTGGGGCGCTGCGCTGTCAGAGGCCTTGGTGGCTCTGTGAGGCAGAACATGCGGGCGCAGGGACTGGCTGGCTCCCTGGCCAGTCATTGGCAGAGTCCGCAGGCTACGGCTGTCAATCATGCTGGCCGGCGTGGCCCCGCCTCCGCCGGCGCAGCGTCTTGAGACGCAAGGCACCGCGGGGGCTGCCGGGACGGGTCCAAGATGGACGGCCGCTTCGGTTCCGCTTTTACCCGCGGCGCAGAGCCTCATTCATTGCCCCGGTGCTGAGCGGCGCTGCGAGTCGGCCCGAGGCCTCCGGGGACTGCCCAGCGGGGCGGGAGACCGCCATGGCGACCCTGGAAAAGCTGATGAAGGCCTTCGAGTCTCTCAAGTCCTTCCAGCAGCAGCAGCAGCAGCAGCAGCAGCAGCAGCAACAGCCGCCACCGCCGCCGCCGCCGCCGCCGCCGCCTCCTCAGCTTCCTCAGCCGCCGCAGGCACAGCCGATGCTGCCTCAGCCGCAGCCGCCCCCGCCGCCGCCCCCGCCACCACCCGGCCCGGCTGTGGCTGAGGAGCCGCTGCACCGACCGTGAGTTTGGGCCCGCTGCAGCTCCCTGTCCCGGCGGGTCCCAGCCTACGGCGGGGATGGCGGAACCCTGCAGCCTGCGGGCCGGCGACACGAACCCTCCCGGCCCCGCAGCGACAGAGTGACCCAGCAACCCAGAGCCCATGAGGGACACCCGCCCCCTCCTGCGGCGAGACCTTCCCCCACTTCAGCCCCGGTCCCGCACTTGGGTCTTGTCCTCCCGCGAGGGGAGGCAGAGCCTCGTTGGGACCTGTCCTGAATTCACGGAGGGGAGTCACGGCCTCAGCCCTCTCGCCCTTCCCAGGGTGCGAAGAGTTGGGGCGAAAACTTGTTTCTTTTTATTTGCGAGAAACTGGGGCGGGGGTTTAACTGTGTTGTGAAGAGAACTTGGAAGAGCCGAGATTTGCTCAGGGCCACTTCCCTCATCTAGTCAGAAAGGGAAGAGGGCTGGGGGCGCGGGACACCTCGAGAGGAGGCGGGGTTTGGAGCTGGAGAGATGTGGGGGCAGTGGATGACATAATGCTTTTAGGACGCCTCGGCGGGAGTGGCTGGGGTGGGGGGCGGGGAGTGAGGGCGCGTCCAATGGGAGATTTATTTTCCAAGTGGCACTTAAAACAGCCTGAGATTTGAGGCTCTTCCTACATTCTCAGGGCATTTCATTTAGTTCATGATCGCGGTGGTAGTAACACGATTTTAAGCACCACCTAAGAGACCTGCTCATCTAAGCGCAAGTTAGTGTGCAGGCATTTGAATGAGTTGTGGTTGCCAAGTAAGTGGTGAACTTACGTGGTATTAATAAAATTATCTTAAATATTAGGAAGAGTTGATTGAAGTTTATTGCCTATTTGTGTTGGGAATAAAACTAACACGTTGCTGAGGGGGAGGTTAATTGCCGAGGGATGAATGAGGTATACATTTTACCAGTATTGCAGGCAGGCTTGCCAGAATATGGGAGGTCTGCAGACTCCGTGGACATCTCAGAGGTGCCAGTGAAAGGGTTTCTGTTTGCCTCATTGCTGACAGCTTGTTACTTTTTGGAAGCTAGAGGTCTCTGTTGCTTGTTCTTGGGGAGAATTTTTGAAACAGAAAAAGAGACCATTAAAACATCTAGCGGAACCCCAGGACGTGGGAGTGTGTGCTGAGTGTTTAGCAGGATTTAGGAAGTACTCCGCTGCAGTTCAGGCCTTTCTCTTACCTCTCAGTGTTCTATTTCCGATCTGGACGTGTATCAGATGGCATTTGATAAGAATATCTCTATTAAGACTGATTAATTTTTAGTAATATTTCTTGTTCTTTGTTTCTGTTATGATCCTTGCCTTGTCTTGAAAGTTTAATTAGAAGAGGAGGATTTGGAGAGCAGTGTTAGCTTATTTGTTAGAATAAAATTTAGGAATAAATTCTTCTAAAGGATGGAAAAACTTTTTGGATGTTTAGAGAAATTTTTAAACAATTTGGCTTATCTCTTCAGTAAGTAATTTCTCATCCTTCCAGAAATTTACTGTAGTGCCTTTCTAGGAGGTAGGTGTCATAGAAGTTCACACGTTGCATATATCTTGTGTAAACACTAAACTGGGCTCCTGATGGGAAGGAAGACCTTTCTGCTGGGCTGCTTCAGACACTTGATCATTCTGAAAATATGCCGTCTCTTTCCTATGCTGATTTGATAGAACCTGCGTTTGCTTATCTTCAAAATATGGGTATCAAGAAATTTCCTTTGCTGCCTTTACAAAGGAGATAGATTTTGTTTCATTACTTTATTTTAAGGTAATATATGATTACCTTATTTTAAAAATTTAATCAGGCCTGGCAAGGTGGCTCATGCCTTTAATCCGAGCACTTTGGGAGGCTTAGGCGGACGAATCACCTGAGGTCAGGAGTTCGAGACCAGTCTGGCTAACATGGTGAAACCCCATCTCTACTAAAAATACAAAAATTAGTTGGTCATGGTGGCACGTGCCTGTAATGCCAGCTACCTGGGAGGCTGAGGCAGGAAAATCGATGGAACCCGGGAGGCAGAGGCTGCAGTGAGCTGAGACTGCACCACTGCACTCCAGCCTGGGTGACAGAGCGAGACTCTTGTCTCAAAAAAAAAAAAAAAAAAAGTAAAGAAATTATTATTTTTGCATAAGTAATACATTAACATGACACAAATTCCGTAATTACAAAAGAGCAATACTTAAAATATCTTCCTTCCACCCCTTTCATCTGAGTACCTAACTTTGTCCCCAAGAACAAGCACTATTACAGTTCCTCCTGTATCCTGCCAGATATAATCTATGCATGTTGTAAGATAGATTTAAAATGCTGTAAAAATAAAAGTAGTTTACAGTAATAATTTTCTTTCTTTATTTTTTTTGAGATATAGTCTCACATTGTCACCCAGGCTGGAGTGCGGTGGTATGATCTTGGCTCACTGCAACCTCCACCTCCCAGGTTCAAATGATTCTCCTGCCTCAGCCTCCAGAGTAGCTGGGATTACAGGTGCCCACCACCATGTCCAGCTGATTTTTGTATTTTTAGTAGAGATGGGGTTTCACCATGTTGGCCAGGCTGGTCTTGAACTCCTGACCTCGTAATCCATCCACCTCGGCCTCCCAAAGTGCTGGGATTACAGGTGTGAGCCACTGCCCCGGCTAGAATAATAACTTTTAAAGGTTCTTAGCATTCTCTGAAATCAACTGCATTAGGTTTATTTATAGTTATTTTAAATAAAATGCATATTTGTCATATTTGTATGTATTTTGCTGTTGAGAAAGGAGGTATTCACTAATTTTGAGTAGCAAACACTGCTCACAAAGTTTGGATTTTGGCATTTCTGTTCATGTGCTTCAGCCAAAAAATCCTCTTCTCAAAGTAAGATTGACTAAAACAATTTAGAAAGTATCTGTTTTTATGGCTCTTGCTCTTTTGTGTGGAACTGTGGTGTCATGCCATGCATGGGCCTCAGTCTAAGTATGAGCGTATGTGCTCTGCTCAGCATACAGGATGTGGGAGTTCCGTGTGGGGCTGGCCACAGTCTCAGCAAATCTAGCATGCTTGGGAGGGTCCTCACAGTAATTAGGAGGCAACTGATACTTGCTTCTGGCACTTCCTTATTCTCCTTCAGATTCCTATCCGGTGTTTCCCTGACTTTATTCATTCATCAGTAAATATTTACTAAACATGTACTATGTACCTAGCACTGTTCTAGATGCAGGGCTCAGCAGTGAGCAGACAAAGCTGTGCCCTCATGAAGCTTTCATTCTAATGAAGGACATAGACAATAAGCAAGATAGATAAGTAAAATATACAGTATGTTAATAAGTGGAGGAATGTCAAAGCAGGGAAGGGGATAGGGAAATGTCAGGGTTAATCAATTGTTAACTTATTTTTATTAAAAAAAAATTTTTTTAAGGGCTTTCCAGCAAAACCCAGAAAGCCTGCTGGACAACTTCCAAAAAAACTGTGGCACTAAGTGTTGACATTTTTATTTTATTTTATTTTGTTTTGTTTTGTTTTTTGAGGCAGTCTTGCTTTGTCAGCCAGGCTGCAGTGCACTGGTGTGATCTTGGCTCACTGCAACCTCTGCCTGTTGGGTTCAAGCGATTCTTATGCCTCAGCCTCCTGATTAGCTGGGATTATAGACATGCACCGTCACGCCTGGGTAATTTTTTTTTTTTTCCCCCTGAGACAGAGTCTTGCTCTGTCGCCCAGGCTGGAGTGCAGTGGCACAATCTTGGCTCACTGCAAGCTCCGCCTCCCAGGTTCACGCCATTCTCCTGCCTCAGCCTCCCAGGTAGCTGGGACTACAGGCGTCTGCCACCACGCCCAGCTAATTTTTTGTATTTTTAGTAGAGATGGGGTTTCACTGTGTCAGCCAGGATGGTCTTGATCTCCTCACCTCGTGGTCCGCCCGCCTCGGCCTCCCAAAGTACTGGGATTACAGGCGTGAGCCACCGCGCCCGGCCTGTAATTTTTTTTTTTTTTTTTTTTGAGACAGAGTCTTGCTTTGTTGCTAGGCTGGACTGCAGTGGTGTGGTCTTGGCACACTGCAACCTCTGCCTCCCGGGTTCAAGCGATTCTCCTGCCTCAGCTTCCCGAGTAGCTGGGACTACAGGCACGTGCCATCACGCTCGGCTAATTTTTGTATATTTAGTAGAAACGGGGTTTCACCATGTTAGCTGAGATGATCTCGATCTCTTGACCTCGTGATCCGCCCGCCTCGGCGTCCCAAAGTGCTGGGATTACAGGTGTGAGCCAGTAATCTGCGCCTGACCACGCCTGGGTAATTTTTGTATTTTTAGTAGAGACGGGATTTCACCACGATGGCCAGACTGGTCTCGAACTCCCAGCCTCATGTGATCTGCCTGCCTAGGCCTCCCAAAGTGCTAGGATTACAGGCATGAGCCACCATGCCTGGCCAGTATTGATATTTTAAATAGGGTGTTCAGGGAAGGTCCACTGAGGTGACATCTGTTTTTTTGGGGGGAGTGGTGGGACAGGGCCTTGCTCTTTAACCCAAGCTGGAATGCAGCATCACAATCGTAGCTTACTGCAGCCTTGAACTCCTGGGCTCAAGTGATCCTCCCACCTTGACCTCACAACGTGTTGGGACTGTAGGTGTGAGTCACCATGCCTGGCCAGATGATGGCTTTGAGTAAAGACCTCAGGCGAGTTAAGAGTCTAGCGTAAAGGTGTATGGAGTAGGGGTATTCCAGATAGGGGGAACAGGTCCAAAGTCTTCCTGTTTGAGGAATAGCAAGGGTGCCATTTTAGTTGGGTGAATTGAGTGAGGGCAACATTTGTAGTAAGAGGTAAAGTCCAAGAGGTCAAGGGAGTGCCATATCAGACCAATACTACTTGCCTTGTAGATGGAATAAAGATATTGGCATTTATGTGAGTGAGATGGGATGTCACTGGAGGATTAGAGCAGAGGAGTAGCATGATCTGAATTTCATTCTTAAGTGAACTCTGGCTGACAACAGAGTGAAGGGGAACATGGACAAAAGCAGAAACCAGTTAGGAAGCCACTGCAGTGCTCAGATAAGCGTGGTGGGTTCTGTCAGGGTACCGCCTGTGGGCAGTGTGAGGAATGACTGGATTTTGAATGCAGAAGCAACTGTACTTGTTGAACTCTGCTAAGTATAACTATTTAGCAGTAGCTGGCATTATCAGTTAGGTTTGTATTCAGCTGCAAGTAACAGAAAATCCTGCTGCAATAGCTTAAACTGGTAACAAGCAAGAGCTTATCAGAAGACAAAAATAAGTCTGTTTGGGGAAATTCAACAATAAGTTAAGGAACCCAGGCTCTTTCTTTTTTTTTGTTGTTGTTGTTTTTTTTTTTTTTTGAGACAGAGTCTCGCTCTGTGGCCCAGGCTGGAGTGCAGTGGCGGATCTCAGCTCACTGCAAGCTCCGGCCTCCCGGAGTTCACGCCATTCTCCTGCCTCAGCCTCCTGAGTAGCTGGGACGCTACAGAGCCCGCCACCTGCAGCCCGGCTAGTTTTGTATTTTTTTAGTAAAGCGGGGTTTCACCGTGTTAGCCAGGATGGTCTCGATCTCTGACCTCGTGCAGTCCAGCCATTTTCGGCCTCCCAAAGTGCTGGGATTACAGGCTTGAGCCACTACGCCCTCTTTTTTTTTTTGAAATGGAGTTTTGCTCTTGTCACCCGGGCCGGAGTGCAATGATGCGATCTTGGCTCACTATAACCTCCGCCTCCTAGGTTCCAGTGATTCTTCTGCCTCAGCCTTCCAGGTATCTGGGATTAGAGGCGCACGCACACCACCATGCCCAGCTAATTTTTGTATTTTTAGTAGGCACGGGGTTTCATCATGTTGGCCAGGCTGGTCTCGAACTCCTGACCTTAGGTGATCAACCCGCCTCAGCCTGCCAAAGTGCTGGGATTACAGGTGTGAGCCACTGCACCCGGTCAGAACCCAGGCTCTTTCTTACACTTAACTTGCAAACCCTTGTTCTCATTCTTTTCCCTTTGTATTTTTATTGTCGAATTGTAACAGTTATTTGTATATTCTGGATACTGGATTCTTATCAGATAGATGATTTGTGAAAACATTCTCTCTTCCTTTGGATTGTCTTTTTACTTTCTTGATCGTGTCTTTTGAAGTGTGAAAGTTTTTAATTTTGATGAAGTCTAGTTTATCTAGTTTGTCTTTGGTTGCTATGCTTTAAGTGTCATATCTAAGAAATCATTGTCTAATCCAAAGTCAAAAAGGTTTACCTGTATGTTTTCTTCTAAGAATTTTAGAGTTTTACATTTAGGTCTGATCCATTTTGAGTTAATTTTTATATGTGGTTTAGGTAGAAGTCCAACTTCATTCTTTTGCATGTGGTTATTCAGTTGTCCCAGCACTGTTTGTTGAAGAGACTGTTCTTTCCCCATGGAATTGTCTTAGCATCCTTGTTGAAAATTCATTGTCCTTGATTGTATAGATTTATTTCTTGACTCTCAGTTCTACCTATTGGTCTTTATGTTGATCCTGTGCCAGTACCATACAGTCTTGATGACTGAAGTTTGTGTCACAATTTAAATTCATGAAATGTGAGTTCTCCAACTTTGTTCTTTCTCAAGATTGATTTGGCCGTGCTGGGTCCCTTGCATTTCCATACGGATTGTAGGATCAGCTTGTCAATTTCTACAAAGAAGCCAAGGAGGATTCTGAGAGGGATTGTGTTGAATCTGTAGATCAACTTGGGGAGTATTACCATCTTAACAGTATTGTCTTCCATCTCTGAACATGGGCAAACTTTGTGTAAATGGTCAGATTTAGGTATTTCAGGCTGTGTGGGCACAATGTCTCTGTCACAGCTACTCAGCTCTGCCATTGTAGCGTGAAATAGCCATAAGCAATATGTATGAGTGTCTGTGTTCCAATATAATTTTATTAATGACAAGGAAATTTGAATTTCATGTAATTTTCACCTGTCATGAAATATTATTTGGGTTTTTTGGTCAATCATTTAAAAATGTAAAAACTTTTCTTAGCTTTTGAACTGGCCAAACATATGCAGGTTATAATTTTCCCACTCCTAGGTTAAAATATGATAGGACCACCTTTGAAAAGCATGTTTTTTTTTTTTTTTGTTTTTTGTTTTTTTTTTGAGATGGAGTTTCGCTCTTGTTGCCCAGGCTGGAGTGCAGTGGCGCAATCTCGGGTCACCACAACCTCTGCCTCCCAGGTTCAAGCGATTCTCCTGCCTCAGCCTCCCTCGTAGCTGGGATTACAGGCATGTGCCACTATGCCCGGCTAATTTTGTATTTTTAGTAGAGACGGGGTTTCTCCAGGTTGGTCAGGCTGGTCTCGAACTCCTGACCTCAGGTGATCTGCCCGCCTCGGCCTCCCAAAGTGCTGGGATTACAGGCGTGAGCCACTAATCCCAGCCAGAAAGCATTTCTTTTTTGGCTGTTTTGTTGTTGTTTTTTTTAATTAACTAGTTTTGAAAATTATAGAAGTTACACATATACGTTATAAAAACATCTCCAAGCAGCACAGAAGATGAACAACAAAGCCCTTCTTGCAGGTCTGTCATCTTTGTCTGACTTCCTCAGAACAAATGTATTTCTTGTGTCTTCTCCCCAGATTTTAATATGCATATACAAGCTTTTAAATATGTCATTTTTTGTTGGCTTGACTGAGATCACATTACATACGTATTTTTTTACTTACCAATGTGTCATGGACATTGTTCCATAGCAGTATCTGTAATTCTTATTAATTGCTATGTAATATTGTAGAATTTCTTTTTAAAAGAGGACTTTTGGAGATGTAAAGGCAAAGGTCTCGCATTATTCTGGCTGTACAACGTTCTGGTGACAAATTCTCTACCCTGAGAGGTCCCTATACCCATCACCTCCATTTCCTGTAAATAAGTCAACCACTTGGTAAACTACCTTTGAATGGATCCACACTCAAAACATTTAGTCTTATTCAGACAACAAGGAGGAAAAATAAAATGCCTTATAAAGCACTGTTTCATATGTATTAAATTGGATCAATTTGCGTGCTAGAATGTATGTTAGAGACATGATATGCCCATAGGTCCTTGCTATCACGGTGAGGTCTCAGGGACAGCAGTTTGGTATCATTTGGGATCTCATAAGCAGACTCTGTCTGCCTGACTTAACAAATCGGAGTCTGCGTTTTAACAGGTTCAGTGAGTGACTTACATGCACATTGGAGTTTGGGAAGCTCCACTGTAGGTGCTTAGACCTTACCTTTGTTGTTGCTAATAACAATGCAAGCATTTGGGAGGAAGACCTGTGTTGCTCGTACGTGTCCAGGTGTAGCTGAGGTGGCCTTGCTTGTCTGCTGTAGGGCCATTGAGCATTTGTGTAGCTGTGATGAATGAGCTGAGGTGAGCCTGCAGAGAGCTCCCAGCCATTGGTAGTGGGACTCGCTTAGATGAACTAGAAGGACATGAGCATCCACTTTGGGGAAAAACAACCGAATGAAGGGAGAGGCAACATGCAGTTTTATTTAGGGTACGAAGGAGAGCTGTGGTTAGAAGGTGACATTTGAGTGGAAAGGGGGCAAGCCATGTGTGGAGCGGGAGAAGAGAGGTCCAGGCAGAGTTAACAGAAGGCAGAAATGCTTTCCATGTTTGAAAACTAGGAAGGATGCCAGTGGCTGAAGTAAGATGAAGGACAGAAATAGGGGATGAGGCTTCGAGAGATGAGAGGTTAGAGATGAGGGTCTTGTGCACCAAGATAAGCTTGTGTGGTCAAAACAAGTAGTTTAGTTTTTGTTTTTAAAAGATCACTTTGGCTGGGTGCAATGGTTCATGCCTGTAATACCAGTACTTTGAGAAGCTGTGGTGGGAGGATTGCCTGAAGCCAGGGGACCAGCGTAGCCAACATAGCAGCACCTATAAGGTCTCTACAAAAAACTTTTAAAAATTAGCTGGGTGTAGTGGTGTGTGCCTGTAGTCCCAGCCACCCAGGAGGCTGAGGAGGCTGAGGAGGCTGGAGGGTTGCTTGAGTCCAGCAGTTTGAGGCTGCAGCGAGCAATGATTGTGCCACTGCACTACAGCCTGGGCATGAGAGTGAGACCCTGTCTCTAAATATATGTGTATATATAAAAGAAAAGATCACTTTGACAACACCACATGCTGGTGAGGATTTAGAAAAACTAGGTCACTTATTGCTGGTGGGAATTTAATATAGTACGGCCACTCTGGAAAACAGTTTGGCAGTTTCTCATAAAACTGAACGTACAATTAGTATACAGCCCAGCAACTCCTGCAATCCTGGGCATTAATCCTAGAGAAATGAAGCCTTCATGTTCACATAAATACCTATACTCAAGTGTGCATAGCAGCTTTACCCATAATATCTAAGAACTGGAATCAGCTCAGATGTCCTTCTACAGGTGAATGGTTAAACTACTCAGTAATAAAAAGGAATGATCTACTGATAGCATGCAACAGTGTAGGTGAAGTTATGCTAATGAAAAAAGCCAATCCCAAAAGGTTACATATTGTATGATTCTATGTATATAACGTTTTGGCAGTGACACAGTTTTAGGGATGGAGAATAGATTAGTGGTTGCCTGGGGTTAGAGATGGGGTTGTAGAGTAGGTTAGGGGTGGCAGAGGAGAGAAAAGAGAGGGAGGTGAGTGTGGTTATAAAAGGACAACACAGGGGGATACGTGTAACAGAAATGCTTTGTCTTTTTTTTTTTTTTTTTTGCAGACAGAGTCTTGCTCTGTTGCCCAGGCTGGAGTGCAGTGGCGTGATCTTGGCTCACTGCAATCTCTGCCTCCTGGGTTCAAGCTGTTCTCCCATCTCGGCCTTCTGAGTAGCTGGGACTACAGGTGCACACCACCATGCTTGGCTAATTTTATTTTATTTTATTTTTTTTGAGACAGAGTCTTACTCTGTATCCCAGACTGGAGTACAGTGGCGCAATCTCGGCTCACTGCAGCTTCTGCCTCTGGGGTTCAAGCGATTCTCCTGCCTCAGCCTCCTGAGTAGCTGGGACTACAGGTGCATGCCACCATGCCCGGCTAATTTTTGTATTTTTAGTAGAGACAGGGTTTCACCATGTTGGCCAGGGTGGTCTTGAACTCCTCACCTCATGATCCACCCACCTTGGCCTCCCAGAGTGCTGGGATTACAAGGATTTTTGTGTTTTTCGTAGAGATGGGGTTTCATTATGATGGCCAGGTTGGTTTTGAACTCCTGACCTCCTGTGATCTGCTGGCCTCAGCCTCCCAAAGTGTTGGGATTATAGATGTTGAGCCACTGCACTCGGCCAAGGAAAGAGATGCTTTGTCTTGACTGTGGTGGTGTATAGAAATTTTATAGAACTAAGGCTGGGCACTCCTGTAATCCCAGCACTTTGGGAGGACGAGGCAGGCAGATCGTGAGTTCAGGAGATGGAGACCATCCTGGCTAACATGGTGAAACCCTGTCTCTGCTAAAAATACAAAAAATTGGCCGGGCGTGGTGGTTCACGCCTATAATCCCAGCACTTTGGGAGGCTGAGGCAGGCAGATCACGAGGTCAGGAGATCGAGACCATCCTGGCTAACACGGTGAAACCCTGTCTCTACTAAAAATGCAAAAGCAAAATTAGCCGGGCGTGGTGGTGGCGGGCGCCTGTAGTCCCAGCTACTTGGGAGGCTGAGGCAGGAGAATGGCGTGAACCCGGGAGGCGGAGCTTGCAGTGAGCTGAGATCCGGCCACTGCACTCCAGCCTGGGCGAGAGCGAGACTGTCTCAAAGAAAAAAAAAAAAGAAATTGTATAGAACTAAATACGCAAATGAACAACAATAAAACTTGAAAATCTAAGTAAGATCACTGGATTGTATCAGTGTCAATATTCTGGTTGTGATAATGTACCATATTAAATAGTTTTGCAAAGTGTTACCACTGGGGAAAACTGGATAAAGGGCACACTAGATCTCTGTTATTTCTTACAACTGCACGTGAACCAATAATTATCTTAAAAAAACTTCAATTCAAAAAAGTCTGCCCTGATCCAGCTGGGAGGCTACTGAAGTAATCAAAGCTAGACATGCTGGTGTCTTGTGACTGGTAGCAGTGCTGATGATGGTAAGTGGTCAGATTCTGGATCTCTTGGAGAAAGATCTGACAAGATTTGTAGATTCTTTAAAAAAAATGAGATTAGGCCAGGCACGGTGGCTCACGCTTGGGAGGCCGAGGAGGGCGAATCACAAGGTCAGGAGTTCGAGACCAGCCTGACCAACACGGTGAAATGCCATCTCTACTAAAACTACAAAAATTAGCTGGCATGGTGGTGCGCACCTGTAATCCCAGCTACTCGGGAGGCAGAGGCAGGAGAATCGCTTGAACCCGGGAGGCGGAGGTTGCGCCACTGCACTTCAGCCTGGGCGACAGAGCAAGAATCCATCTAAAAAAAAAAAAGAATTATAATTCACATACCATAAAATTAACCATTTTTAGAATTAGTTCTTTGATAATTCATAAAATGTGATTATAGAATGCTGTAGTGTCCTTGAGTTTACATGCCCCTCCTTACACTTGTGTGCCTGTGCAGATGCCTTGATTTCACAATTAGAGGAGACTGACTGAGATTTGTTTAATTTTTTTTTTTTTTGAGGCAGAGTCTTGTTCTGTCCCCCAGGCTAGAGTACAGTAGCGCAATCTTGGTGCACTGCAACCTCTGCCTCCTGGGTTCAAGCAATTCTTCTGCCTCAGCCTCCCGAGTGCCTGGGATAACAGGCGCCAGCCGCCACGCCCAGCTATTTTTTGTATTTTTAGTAGAGACGGGATTTCACCATGTTGACTGGGCTGGTCTCAAACTCCTGACCTCAGATATCTGCCGCCCCAGCCTCCCAAAGTGCTGGGATTACAGGCGTGAGCCACACCTGGCCGTTTGTTTTAATTTTTAAGGTGAAGTTAAAGTGACTGCATTTACCAAAAGTGGTTGAGAAGCCAGGACTGTTCTTATCCTGTTTTTCCAGTTCTTGCTCAGAGCAAGGTGATTTATTTTTCACTTAATTACCATACTTACTTTTCATGTAGAACAAGTCAGTTTGGGTTATCAGTTCATCATCTAACTAAATTCCATGGGGGAAGGAATTAGTTTTAGTTTCTTAAACTTCCAAGGTTGCTTATTGGACAAAATGAGATAGCAAGGCGGTGTTTTTAAGTTAGATTTTTTATTTCTTTGGTAATATAATTTTCTCAAAAACTTAGTAGTCTTTTAGTTTAGTTGTTTTTAGTTGGTCCTATGTTTTGCATCACCCCTCTCTACTTTATTTTGATAGTGCCAGTTGTGAAGACATCTGAAGCCATAGGTTTGGGTGGGAAGGAGGCACCTTTAGCCTGATCATCTTTGCCAGGCTGTTTATCTCCTTTTGCTTGGCTGAGAAGTCTTAATAGGAGGCTTATTCCCAGCTATTTGGGGACATAGAAGCGGTTAGCCATTGTTTATGTTTTACTGAGGTCTGTGTGGTATGTTGACTGCAGTCAGTTACCGATTTTGAGAATTGAAGGCAGCCTGGTATATAGAGTAGGTATTATATTGTGTTTCTTTGAATTGAATTTCCTATCTCTTGTAATCTTTGCCATCATCTTCTGTGAAAGAAAAAAAGTTTCTAATCAAACTATACCATTGGTTGTAAGATGCAGTTTGGCTTTAATGATGCTAACACATGATCCAAACGTGAAACTGAGTATTGGTGAAATATAAGAGGAGATTTAAAGCCAGAAGACCTGGGTTTAAATGCTGGCTCTATGACTTCAAATCTGTGTGTTCTTGGGCATGTCATGGTTGGCACTTCAATTTCTTCTCTCTGTAATGGGGGAAATGAGGCCAGTCATGGTGGCTCATACCTATGATCCCAGCACTTTGGGGGCCAAGATGGGAAGATCGCTTGAGGCCAGGAGGTTGAGCAATTGGGCAACATAGTGAGGCCCTGTCTCTACAAAACATTAAAAAAAAATTAGCCAGGCCCAGTGGTGCATGCCTGTGGTCCCCACCACTCAGGAGGCTGAGATGGGAGGATCCTTTCAGCCCAGGAGTTTAAGGCTAAAGTGTGCCATGATTGTGCTACTGTGCTCTAGCCTGGGCAGTAGAGCAAGATCCTGACTCTAAAAATAAGTAAAATGAAATAAAATGGGGGAAATGAACTGCTTTAGTAACATCATCTGTTTTTTCTGTGAGCAGTGTAGCTTGAAAGCCATTGGTGAACTCATGCACTGTGCTTCCCTGTCCAGATCCCCATTCTGCCCCCAGCATGGAGTATAACAGTTTATTAGTAGTAGTCGAGAAACCTTCATTGAATGAATGAATGAGGTGTGGAAGTAAGTGGAGTGGGTAATTGAACACATATTCATTTCCTTTTCTTTTTTCTTATTTTTAGAAAGAAAGAACTTTCAGCTACCAAGAAAGACCGTGTGAATCATTGTCTGACAATATGTGAAAACATAGTGGCACAGTCTGTCAGGTAATTGCACTTTGAACTGTCTAGAGAAAATAAGAACTTTGTATATTTTCAGTCTTAATGGGCTAGAATATTCTGTGTCCCAGTTATTTTAAATGGATTCAAAAATCCTTGAAGAAGGACCCTTTCCCCATATTTCTGGCTATATACAAGGATATCCAGACACTAAAATGAATAATGTTCCCTTTTCGTAATCTTTTATGCAAAAATTAAAACCATTATGGTAATTGAACAACATGTTTATGTTTAGTTAACACCCTTAGCAACTATAGTTATTTTAAAATCCTGTGTGGTTTGATATTTTTGCGTTTGTTGTAACAGTGGGAACAGCACAAGGCGGTCCACTTTGTCTCTCTCATTTTGCAGTTTGCTGTTCTGTTGTGCTGGTGCTCCTAGCAGTGTCTGGAGCCCGCTCCTCTGTGCTTTGGGATTAGTGGGGTCATGGGGCATTGACTGGAGGTCAGCTTTCCTTGCTTGATCTTTCTCACTGGGGTGAACTAGCAGCACCTTCTTTTGTAGCTGCTTTGCTTTTGGCTATCTTTCTGACCGTTGTTCCTAGCAGCTGTAGATGGTAAATATGTTTAGGCCTGTTTCCAATGGCTGAGTAGGAGACATATGCACCTATGATATCTGAATTCTGTTACCCAGATGGGCGTGTGTGAAATAGTTACCTTGCTTTACTTTCCCTTGGAATAAATAATTCATGTTATTCTCCTGGTAGAAGCTAGAAAAAGCTCTTTATAGTCAGTCAGAAAAAAATTTTTAGACAAATAATCTTGATTTTAGTACTGACAAAAATGTGTGGTGATTCTTTTTTTTAGTTTTTTTTGAGACGGAGTTTCACTCTTGTTGCCCAGGCTGGAGTGCAATGGTGCGATCTCGGCTCACTGCAACCTCCGCCTCCTGGGTTCAAGCGATTCTCCTGCCTTAGTCTCCTGAGTAGCTGGGGTTACAGGCATGTGCCACCACGCGCAGCTAATTTTGTATTTTTAGTAGAGACAGGGTTTCTCCATGTTAATCAGGCTGATCTCAAACTCCCAACCTCAGGTGATCCGCCCGCCTCAGCCTCTCAAAGTGCTGGGATTACAGGCGTGAGCCATGGCACCTGGTGATTCATTTGTTTTTTTAAAAAATTTCCTCTTGGCCATTGCTTTTCACTGTTTTCTTTTTATTGTGGTAAAACACATATAACATTTACTATCTTAACCATTTTTAGGTGTACAGTTCGGTATATATATTTGTAATGTTGTACAGCCGTCACTGCCATCTACTTCATAAGTTTTTCATCTCTCAAAACGGAACATCTGTCTTCATTAAACTCCCGATCATCCATCCTTTCCTATAGCCCCTTTCTACTCTCTGTCTGTATAAGTGTAACTGCTCTGGAGACCTCATATAAGTGGAATCCTACAGAATTTGTCTTTTTTTTGGTGATCTGCTTATTTTTAATGCCTCTGTGCATTTATATTATAGACTTTCAAAGTGATTTCAGAAAACCTTTTCATTTGAGGTTAACTCATTTCTATTGTTTGTGAAATACTGTGTATGATTCTGTTCTGTTTCTGTCTAATTTGTAGAAATATTGTGGGAAGAAAATGAAATAATAAATGAGCATGTGTCCTGAAAATAAAAATATAAAAATTCTAAGTTAGGATGCTATTGTAGAATACAATACTATGATAAAAGTAGGGAAAAAAAAGTTTGAATTCTACGTCTGCTGCCTGTGTAAGCTGGGTGACTTTAGATAAGCTTTAACGTGTTTGAGCCTTACTGGCTCATGTTTGAAATGTAATCCCTCGTTACACAGTTCTTGTGGGATCAGACGATGCATGTGAAACACTGTGAAGAAGTAACTGCGATAGATGTGTTCATTAGCCACCTGAACGGGAAGCACATCCCATTGCGATGCCCATCATCCAAAGCTATATGTTATCTTTACTTTTTTTGTTTTTTTGAGACGGAGTCTCGCTCTGTCGCCCAGGCTGGAGTGCAGTGGCGCCATCTCGGCTCACTGCAGTTTCTGCCTCCTGGGTTCACGCCATTCTCCTGCCTCAGCCTCCCAAGTAGCTGGGACTACAGGTGCCTGCCACCACACCTGGCCAAATTTTTGTATTTTTAGTAGAGACAGGGTTTCACTGTGTTAGCCAGGATGGTCTCGATCTCCTGACCTCGTGATCCGCCCACCTCAGCCTCCCAAAGTGCTGGGATTACAGGCGTGAGACACTGTGCCCAGCCATCTTCACTTTTTTTGTGAAATGATGACTCTAAATGTTTGGCAAACATTTGGTGATTGTTCATCTGATTTCCACTATCCAGGTCTCAGAGAATATAATTTCTCTCTGAAAGCTTATTGACCCAGGAAACAAGATCTCTTCCAATCTGAGTACATCAGGCTTTATTCTTGTCATTTTGTCTTTTGAGAATTTTCAAATGGAATTCATGGAATGTTGGCTCATATTCACATATTAGTAAAGTACGCTGAGACAGCTTAAGATTGATTTGTGGTTCTATTTGCCATATTAAATCAAAATAATAACTGTTAATGGTTTTCACATTAGTCTGTCTCTTGTTTTTATGGAGTAATGCTGAGAGTTCATTATGCTTCTTGTTCTACAGAAGAGCATGTTAAAAGGATTTTTTGGGATCAGAGAGGTTATCCATGGTTTCATAGGATACACTCTGTACTTTGCAGGGATTTCAGGGTATATAGCCAAAGGTGATATTTTATATAAATATGTTTTATGGAAACTTACTGATCATCGCTGTTTCCTGTTAACTCCCCTAAAATATAATTAAACCTTTGGAACTTTTTTATAGCTTTTGTGCTAGACTGATTTTTGTCTCCAATGAGGTTATATAAATGGCAGCTTCTGAGGTTTTCAATGTAGGAAGTCATTTAAAATCTCATGTAGGCCGGGCGCGGTGGCTCACGCCTGTAATCCCAGCACTTTGGGAGGCCGAGGCGGGTGGATCACGAGGTCAGGAGATCGAGACCATCCTGGCTAACATGGTGAAACCCTGTCTCTACTAAAAATGCAAAAAATTAGCCGGGCGTGGCGGCAGGCACCTGTAGTCCCAGCTACTCGGAAGGCTGAGGCAGGAGAATAGCGTGAACCCGGGAGGCAGAGCTTGCAGTGAGCCGAGATTGCGCCACTGCACTCCAGCCTAGGTGACAGAGTGAGACTCTGTCTGAAAAAAAAAAAAAACCCAAAAAAACAAAAAAACCAAAACCTTATGTATATTGTGAAAATGTAGTCTGCTTTAAGCTCTCTAAAGAGGTCTAAGTTACTGGTTCCTAAGTATGGATGAGCATCAAAATCATCTGGAAAATTTGTTAAAAATACAATAATGAAGGTACCTCACTGTCCTTTTTCCCAAACACACTTCTGCATTCTGTTTGAGTAGGTAGGGCCTACACATTTTTCACAAGTATTCTCTTGGGAATACCCAGGAATGCTCACTTGAGCAACCTCTTACTAATACCATATACTTTGATAAAGTGGCTAGGTAAAAATAAATATATAAAAATCCATCCATCTCCCATATATTAGCATAAATCAGCTAGAAAACAGTAACGTTTAAAGATCTAGTTCACAGTAGCACTGAAGTATTGAATTCCAAGAAATTGATAAGAAATATGCAGAAACTTTATAAAAACTTCTGTTAATGTTTCTGAAAGATATAGGTGACCACTTTCTAGACAGGAAGATTTTATATCATTAAGTTGACTTTTCTCTAAATTAACACAGAAATTTAAAATAATCTTGATCAAAATTCTAGTAGAGGTATTTTTGAACTTGTTCACTGTAAGAATAAATACATAACTGCAAAGAATATCTTAAAATCATCACTAGGCCCGGTGTGGTGGCCCATGCCTGTAATCCCAGCACTTTTGGAGGCCAAGGCAGGCGGATCACCTGAGGTCAGGAGTTTGAGCCCAGCCTGACCAATGTGGTGAAACCCTGTCTCTACTAAAAATACAAAAATTAGCTGGGTGTGGTGGCGCATGCCTGTAGTCCCAGATACTTGGGAGGCTGAGGCAGGAGAATCGCTTGAACCCAGGAGGTGGAGGTTGTGGTAAGCCAAGATGGCACCACTGCACTCCAGCCTGGGTGACAAGCAAAATTCTGTCTCAAAAAAAAAAAGAAAAAAAGAAATCAATGCTAATATAGTGAGACTTGATATATGTGACCTTAAAATAGTGATTGGACATTAGAACAGGTATAGAACAGAAAGAAGAGTGTGTGTATCTGTGTGGATTTATGATGGGTGTAACATTTGTATTAGTAGGGAAATGAGGGAAATGATACATTTCTCTGACTTTGGGACAACATTATATCTCTACCTCATACTGCAAACAAGCATAAAATTCTGATTAATTACCTAAATGTGAAAAAATGAAATACTTTCTTCAAAAAATGTAATCTTAGTTTGAGGAAGGCTAACATTATAAAGGAAAAAACTGTTTTGACTGGAATATAGTTCAATATGTCAAAATGCACCTTCAACAAAATTGAAAGTAAATTGAACTTGGGGAAAGTATTGACAGCATGTAGATCAAAGGTTACTAGCCTATGTAAAGAGCAATTATAAATCATTAAGAAAAGACTGTCAACCCGTTGGCACCTTGTTCTCCAACTCCCAGCCTCCAGAACTGTGATGAGTAAGTGCCTGTTGTTTAAAACACCTAGTCTATATGTAGTATTTTGTTATAGCAACTCAAGCTGATTAGGACCCCAGTAATCAGTAGACTGAGACTAAAACAAAAATAAGAACCTTTTTTATGGGTCAACTTGGCAAACATTAAGAATATGCAGATTTTTGTCAGAGGTGATACAACCTTCTAAGAAGGCAATTTGGGAAAACATAAAGCTTTAGATTATTATGTGTCTGACCTAGGGCGCTTACCCTAGGAAAGTGTGTAATGATATTGGTGCAGTGCTGTTCATCCCATTAGAAAATTAAAAATAACCTTAATAGCTTACCACTAAAAGGGGGATTGAAAAATTAAGATACATTTATTTATTTATTTATTGAGACAGAGTCTTGCACTGTTGCCTGGGCTGGAGTGCGATGGTGTGATCTCAGCTCACTGCAACCTCCGCCTCCTGGGTTCACATGATTCTCCTGCCTCAGCCTCCCGAGTAGCCTGGAATACAGGCTCACACCTCCACACCCAGCTACTTTTTTGTATTTTTAGTAGAGATGGGGTTTCACTGTGTTGACCAGACTGGTCTCGAACTCCTGACTTTGTGATCCATCCCCCTCGGCCTCCCAAAGTGTCAGGATTAGAGGCGTGAGCCACTGCACCTGGCCAGATACATTTATACAAGAGAGTGTTAGTTAACATTCATAGACTTTTTTTTCTTGTTTACTTTTTATTAAAAAAATTTTTTTTTAGAGACAGGGTCTTACTCTGTCACCCAGGCTGAATGCAGTTGCACAATCATAGCCCACTGCAGCCTGAACTCCTGGGTGCAAGTGATCCTTCTGCCTCAGCCTTTTGAGTACCTGGGGGACTTTAGGCAGTGCTGCTATACCTGGCTAAGTTTTAAATGTTTTATAGATGGGATCTTGCTATGTTGCCCAGGCTGGTCTAGAATTCCTGGGCCCAAGCGATCCTCCCGCCTTGGCCTCCCAAAGCACTGAGATTACAGGCATGAGCCACCACTTCTGATCAATAGATATTTATATTTGTGACTGGAAAATATATTAACAATGTGTTAAAAAATTCAGTTAAAAAATAATGAAAGATTTTTGCTTCTAGCTAAGATAGAATAACAAGGACAGCATTTATCTTCTTGCCTTGAAATAGTTGAAAGTGGATAAAATATATATAACAGTGGGTTTTCAAGTTATTGGGCATTAGGCAAAGAAGAGTAGTTATCACAGGAAAATTAATGTGGAGAGCCCTACAATTTCCTTACATTGCTGCCTGGCCATGGCAAGAGGGAAAACTGACAGGAAACTGAGGCTGAGCCAGTGGTTTGCTGGGTTGAGGAGGCAGAGCTGGGAGTCCAGAGATGCAAGGCGGCTACAGCCCGTATGGAAGAATACCAGGGAAGAGAGCTGCAGCGGGAACGCCAGAGAACTGCACGGTACCCTCTCAGTACCCTCTCATGTGTGTAGCTGAGTAATGATGAGCACATGCTCGTGAGGAAATGACCCAGGGCTGCAGGTAGAACCACTTAAAAGGATTAGGAGGAACAATTGCTGAAACTCACACAGGGCCGAGAAGAATTTCTAATCACACAAGTCGGAGTGGAAAACCTCAGCTCTCGTAGAGCAGCAGGTAGAGTACTCAGAAGGGTTTGCCTGCCTAGCCCCAGACTAAGTTTCGTTACTCTGACCCCGCCTAATATTAAAAAGAGATTAATTAAATTAATTGTTTGCAACAAAAATAATATATTTCAGTGTTTATAACATGTAGAAGTGAATTGTATAACAATAGCATAAAGGCTGGAAGAGCAGAAATTGACATGTATTTGTGCTGGACAGAATAATGTTCCCGTCTTTTCCCAAAAGGTACCGAGTCCTAATCCCTGGAACCTGTAAATATTACTTTATAAGGAAAATGGTTTCATGGTGTGATTAAATTCAGGATCTTGAGATGAGGGGGCTGTCTTGGATGATTTGGGTAGGCACTAAATGCAATCACGTGTATGCAAAGGAGGCAGAGGGAGATTTTACATACACAGAGAAGGCCATGTGAAGATAGAACAGAAAGATTTGAAGGTGCTGGCCTTGAAAATTGGAGTGATGAAGCTATAGACCAAGGAATGCAGTAGCCACCAGAGCTGGAAGAGGTAGGAGCAATTCTCCTTTAGAGCCTACTCCAGAGGGAACGTGGTGCTGCCAGTTCCTTAATTTCAGCTCACTGATACTAATTTTGGACTCTGGTCTCTGAAACTGTGAAAGAATAAATTTTTTGTTTGTTTGTTTTAAGCCACACAATTTGTGGTAATTTGTTACAGCAGCTGCAGGAAACTAATTTATGCTGCATGTGAAATGGCATAATATCATTAAGATAGATTGTGATAAAGGTACATAGTATAAATGATTAAGCAACAACTAAAAGCACAACAAGGAGTTACAGCTAATGAACCAAAAAAGGAGATTAGAATTATAAAAATAGTGAATCCCAAAGAAGCCAGAAATAGGGGAAGAGGCAAATAAAGGAAAGAAAGAGCTTGATGGTAGAGTTAAACCTAGTTATGTCAAAAAGGACATTAAATGTAAAAGAGATTTTTCAGATTGAATGGAAAAGTAAGACCCAGTATATGCTGCTGCCTGCAAGAAACATATTCTAAATGTAAAGGCAAAAATAGCCTACAAGTAACAGAACAGAAAGTTCACTGTGCTTACAAGAATTAGATGCAAGCTAGACTGCTTCTGTTAATATCAGACAAAGTGGATTTCAGAGCAAAGGCTATTGCCTAGGATGAGATGGTCGTTTCATAATAACGGAGGGGATTCGTTCATCAGCCCCGCATAACAAGCTGAAATGTTTATGCACCTGACTACAGAGCTAAAATACACAAAGCAAAGCCTGACAACTACGAGTAGACACAGACAAATCCACAGTGATAGAGATTTCAGTAGCTTCTCTCAATGATTTGTAGAACACGTAGCCATAATATCTGGATCTAGAACACTTGAACAACACTGTCCCTATGCAACCTGATTGGCATTTACAGGACACTCCACCCGGCACCAGCAGAAGAGACACTCTCTCAAGTGCTCACAGAATGTCTGCCAAGATAGAGCAGATGCTGGGCCATAAAACAAGTCTCTAAATTAAACGCATTCAAATTATTCAGAGTATGTTTTCCGACCTCAGTATCATTAAGTTGGAATATATTATAGGAAGATAACCTGGAAAAGCCTCAGATATGTGGAAAAACTCATTTCTAAGTGGCCCATGGGTCAGAAGTGAAGTCAAAAGGGAAAACTGAAAGTCTTTTGGATTGACTGATATGAAAACAATAGATGTCTATACTGGTGGGGTGCTGTTATAGTATAGTAAAGGGAAATTTCTAGCATTAAATGCCTGTTTTAGTAAAGAAAGATTTCAAATCAATGACCTCAGCTTCTACCTTGGGAAACTTGAAAATGACAAGCAAATGGAATCCAGAGTTACCAGAAGGGCCAGGTACAGTGGCTCATGCCTGCAATTCTGCCACTTTGGGAGGCCGAGGCAGGCGGATTGTTTGAGACTGGCAGTTCAAGACCAGCCTGGGCAGCATAGGGAGACTCCATATCTACAAAAAAACACAGAAAATTAGCCAGGTGTGGTGGCATGTGCCTGTAGTCCCAGCTAACCAGGAGTCTAAGGTGGGAAGATTGCTTGAGCCTGGGAGGTTGAGGCTGCAGTGAACTGTGATTGTGCCACTGCGCTCCACCCTGGGCAACAGAATGAGACCCTGTCTCAAAAACAAAAACAGTTACTAGAAGGATGGACATCATAGAGATAAGAGCAGAAGTCAGTAAAATAGAAAACAAAAATACATAGAAAACCAATAAAACCAAAAGCTAGTTCATCAAGAACATCAATAAATTGGTGAGACTGATAGGAAAAAAAGTGAAGTCACAAATTATCAATATCAGGAATGAGGGAGATGACAGTAGTATAGATTATATAGATATTAAAAGGGCTATATGAGGCAGGTGCGGTGGCTCACGCCTGTAATCCCAGCACTTTGGGAGGCCGAGGTGGACAGATCACCTGAGGTCAGGAGTTTGAGACCAGCCTGCCCAACATGGTGAAACTCCGTCTCTACTAAAAATACAAAAATTAGCTGGTCGTGGTGCCGTGCGCCTGTAGTCTCAGCTACTCGGGAGGCTGAGGCAGGAGAATTGCTTGAACCTGAGAGGCAGAGGTTGCGGTGAGCTGAGATGGTGCCATTGCGCTCCAGCCTGGGTGACAGAGTGAGACTCCGTCTCAAAAAATAATAATAATAAAAAGGACTATATGGGAATATTATGAACAACTTTATGCCAATAAATTTGATAACTTATAGATGAAATGGATAAATTCCTTGAAAGACACACAAACTATTAAAGCTCTCTCAAGAAGAAATAAACTGATTAGCCCTATATCTATTTTATTAAACTTAAATGTAAAAATCAATATTTAGTTACTGGAAAACTTTTAAGTGTGGTTGGAAATGGTATATGAACTTTTTCAACTGAATTTTATGAAGGCTAATCACAAGTAAAGGTTTTCTGATGAAAATTTAGTGTCTGAATTGAGATGTGCTGTAAAAAATGTTGTTATGTATCTTAATCATTTCTTCACATTAATTACATGTTGAAATAATACTTTGGGTGTATTGGGTTAAATGAAATATTATGAAAATCTTGGCTGTTTTCTTTTTACTTTTGATGTGTCAGCTGGGAAATAGAAAAGTGTGGCTTACATTCTGTTTCTGTTGACAGTACTGCTTTGGAGCGCAGTGTTGGAATGATCTAGCGTTTCAAAGACCTTTCCTCCGTTGGTCATTCAGGGCTGTATTCCACATAGATAAGTCTGAAATACTGCTAAGTGGCACGTTTTGTTTTGTGCTTTTGTAAGTTTGTTGATCGTTACTGATGTGGACCTTTGGTGCCTCTTAGGCTCATGGCTGTCTTCCGACCGTTGTTTGCAATTTTTACCTAGAGATAAAGAGAAAAAGAGATTTGGTTTCAGAGTAAGTTAGATTGAGATCATGAAAGAGCAATCTCATTTTGATGCTTCAAAAATAGCACATCCCCCGTATTACTGGGATTTGCTGTTCTTGGGCTTACTTCAAGAACATCCTTGTGTTGCTGGTTTGGATGCTTCCGAATGCTGTGAAGTCGTTTCAAGGACGTGGCTCATCTGTTCAGCTCTCTTGGCTTTGTTTAGACAGTTGGAGCATGATGGCCTGAACAGCTTCTCTCAATGAAACATTTACAAATCGTTTACGAATAGTAAACAAACTCCAGGTTTTGTGACTCTTTGATAGTTCATCTAACACAACAACAACACAATGTGACCATGATCACCTGGCATCTTAGGGTGAAATACAGTTATACTTTGGCCCAGACTGAAAGCGAAATTAAAAAGGGGCAAGAGAGATAGACTGCTGAACTGATTTTCAAGGTTCCAAGAATATCGTAGGTTAAGAGTAAAAGTAAACTTTTGACAGAGAGCAGCGGGTTTTCTGGGATTGAAGTATCTGAAGTTTTCAAACGAAAATTTAAAAAGAAAAAATGAGAATTGCCTTACAAGTACAATCTCTTCTTTTTTAAAAAATAAACTTTATTTTGGAATAGTTTTAGGTTTATAGAAAAAAATTAGGGTAGAGAGTTTTCATATACCCTACATCCAGTTACCTATCTTAATTTAGTGTGAGACATTTTCATGTTTAATGAATCAGTATCGACATGCTGTTAACTAAAGTGCAGACTTTATTCAGATTTTCTTAATTTCTATGTAATGTCCTTTTTCTGTTCCAGAATTCCGTGCAGGACACCGGATACCTCATTACATTTCATTGTCATGTCACCTTAAGCTCCTCTTGACAGTTTCTCTTCTTTTTTGCTTAGAAATTCTCCAGAATTTCAGAAACTTCTGGGCATCGCTATGGAACTTTTTCTGCTGTGCAGTGATGACGCAGAGTCGGATGTCAGAATGGTGGCTGATGAATGCCTCAACAAAGTTATCAAAGTAAGAGCCGTGTGGATGGTGTTCTCAGAAATATCATTGTTGTAGGCTAAGAGAAGAAGCCATCGTTGAGTGTTCTTCTGTTTTGAGCCCCTGAGGATGTCTGCATTTTTTTCCTTTCTGGTGTGTGGTTTGGAGGTGCTCTGGTATCTGCCCGCATTGCTTGCCACACCTGCCTGGTCAGAAGGAACTGTGTTGACCCTTGTGCCTGCATGGTGCCTAGGTCAATGAAGGGAACCGATGGTGGCCACTGGATGCTCCTGGGAAAATGTCACTACAGGTACCAGAGAAGCCAGAGCTATGCCCACATTTCTATGAGTCTCAGTTTTCTTAACTATAAAATGGGCTCAAAGTTTTTGTGGCATGCGTATGAGTGTGTGTCTGTGTGAGGATTAAATGCACTAATTGCCACTACCGGATCCTCAAAGTGGTAAGAAGTATTCTTATTAATCATGACATCCTTACACTCTTATGCAGCAAGATTGATGGGTGTGGCACTGCTTCTCTTTTTCTATCACATGGATTCCATGCTATCCTTTTGCCCAGGGAATCTTTCCTTTGTGGCCAGCACTTTGTTGTTTGGCTCATCACGCTTTCTGTGGGCAGGACGCTGGCTTCTCTGGAGTCTTGGGATTCTAGCTCCCTCTCTTGTCCCTAGAGTGGTCACTGTCTTCTCTCTCTGCTTGCAATTCCTGCTTTGCTCGCATCTCACTCATGCGGTGACCTGTATCAGTTTCACCTTGTTCTCCGTGCCTGCTGGTCGTTGGCACCACTTGCCTGTGGATGGCATCCCATAGCGTATTTAGGGCCTGCTTTCAGTTAAGCTTGCTTTTCCACAGGCCTAAATATCCTTGCCTGCTTCTGTTATTCCCACTGGCAGGACCACGGCAGTCTTTTTTGGATGAGACAGGGTCTTGCTCAGTCAGCCAGGCTGGAGTGCAGTGGCTGATCACGGCTCACTGCAGCCTTGAGCTACTGGGCTCAAGCTATCATCCTGGCCTGGCTTCTTGAGTAGCTGGGACTACAGGCGTGCACCACCATGCCCAGCTAATTTTAAAAATTATTTGTAGATATGGGATCTCGCCAGGTTGCCCAGGCTGGTCTTGAACACCTGGGCTCAAGTAATCCTCCCTCCTTGGTTTCACAAAGTGCCGGGATCACAGGTGTGAGCCACTGTGCCTGGCCCTTGATGTTTCAGTTCTTGATATTTGATCCTCAGAGTCAGAAAATCTAAAAAGAGGACTATCCCAGGTTGCCTTGGTTCATGGCAAATGGGACGTTAAGAGGGCAGAGAGAACAATATGACCAGAAACTCTTCTAATATTGGTCATTTAACGTGTAAGTATTGTTCTTTTTTTTTTTTTTGAGACGGAGTCTCGCGCTGTGTCACCCAGGCTGGAGTGCAGTGGCGCGATCTCGGCTCACTGCAAGCTCCGCCTCCCAGGTTCACGCCATTCTCCTGCCTCAGCCTCCGAGTAGCTGGGACTACAGGCGCCCGCCACCACGCCCGGCTAGTTTTTTGTATTTTTAGTAGAGACGGGGTTTCACCATGTTAGCCAGGATGGTCTCGATCTCCTGACCTCGTGATCCACCCGCCTCGGCCTCCCAAAGTGCTGGGATTACAGGCTTGAGCCACCGCGCCCGGCCCGTATTGTTCTTTTTTAAACCTCCTTCATCTTTTTCTAGGGATTGCTGGACACAGTGGCTTGGTGTGTCTGAGGGCTGTAGGCCATGGCCCTGGGTTGTGGTTTTAGGTCTCAGGTGCTCTTCCTGGTTGTCTCCTTGCTTCTTTCCCATTTCCTCTTCTTTGTTTCCAGCCATTTCTCCCTTCTGCTTAAGTTTGGTGCAGCAGGGTTTGGCTGCTCTCAGACTGCTGCTTCCTCAGATGATGCAGTTGCCAGGCCCAGTGGGCTGGCAGTGGGATCAGGATCGGGCTAGGTTTGCTCTCACTGTGGCAGAGGAGGGGCAGGCGTGGGAGAGCACGTGTGACCCCAGGCCAGGTGTAGGGAGCCCAGGCATGGTCACTTAGCCTTCAGGTCCTAGACTTTGTCTTCTCATGAGTGTGGCTGTGTGTGTATGGTGAGAACCAGGTTCTACGTAGCCCAAGAAAATGTAGAGAAATGCACTGGGTATCTGACATAGCCTGGCAGCATGCCTCCCTCAAGTAGGTTAGTCTCAGGCGGTGAAGCATGTATGTCCAGCAAGAACTTCATATGTGGCATAAAGTCTCCGTTCTGTGCGGCACTGACAAATCACCACCGTCAGGAGGCTGAAGTAATTTCTGTCTAGGGAGGCAGGGAAGGCTTCCTGGAGACAGTAGCCAATAGGTGAAAGGGTAGATTGGAGACCTTCTTAATCATCACCGCCTCTTGGTTCGAGGGGTGCCAGGAAGCTGTGGAGGCTGAGAGGAGGGGGAACCCATCTTATGCTGCCAGAGAGTGGGACACCCTGAGGGTCAGGTCAAGGGGTTGTACCTTGTTGGGTGGAGAATTAGGGGCTCTTGAAGACTTTTGATGTGGTCAGGGGAGTGTATCATTTAGGAAGAGTGACCTGGTAAGGACGTGGGATAGAGGAGGACAGAGGTGGGAGGGAGTCTAGGTGGGAGTGAGTGGGCCCAGCAGGAGTGCAGGGCCTTGAGCCAGGATGGTGGCAGGGCTGTGAGGAGAGGCAGCCACCTGTGTGTCTGCGGAAGCAGGGGCAAGAGAGAAGAGGCCAGCGGCGCGCCGCCATCACCCAGCAACTGGCGTAGATTGTGAGAGCCCATTCCCTGCTTTTAGGAGGGGCCGAGTTTTAGTTTTCTCTTATAAAATAAACTTGGTATTTGTTTACAAAACATTTGTAAAGCTAAATCAAGGTTTGATAAGGCTTCTAGTTTTATTTAAGAAGTAATGTTTAAATAAATGTCCAATTCGCTTTGCTTATTTAAGGACTTTCAGTACAAACTTCAACAGCAGGATCAGGATTTAAACATTTCTGAGATGTTATTACCCCTCAGAATTTCCCAGAACGTGATCTGGTTTTGATTTTCTTTTTTTTTTTTTTTTTTTTTGAGACGGAGTCTCGCTGTGCTCCCAGGCTGGAGTGCAGTGGCCTGATCCCCTGCCTGGTGTAAAGTCCATTCCCAGCTCTGTCGCCATTCCTCCCGGCCAGCCTCCCGCATGAGACTGCAGCTCACCACGCTCTGGGTTGCTTTTTTATTTTAGTAGACGGGTTTCACCATGGGTACTGCGGATAGTCTCATCTCCGACCTCAGATCCACCTACTGCCTCCCAGTGCTGGGAGCAGGTTATTTCACCGCCGGGCCCGGGCTCTTTTGATTTGAGTTCTGCTTCAGCTTCCAGGCTGGAGCGGAAAAGGGACTGCCCACTGCAAGCTCCACTCGGTTCACTTCATTCTCCTCAGCTCCGGCTGGGCGATTTCAGGGCTTCCACACCACGCCTCTGCTGTTTTTGTATTTTAGAGACGAGCCTCACCATGGTTAGCTTTAGACAACCCCACCTGACCTCAGACCAATCTTACTGCCTCCCAAAGGATTACAGGCTTGAGCCACCACCCGCCTGGCTTTTGATTTTTAGGAGTCTCGCCTGTCTTCAGGCTGGAGGCAGTGCCGCCAGATCTCAGCTCACTGCAAGCCCGGCCCCGGTTCACGATTCTTCCTGCCTAGCCCTCCTGAAAGGGTTGACTACAGTGCTCACCAGCCCTTCCTGTGCTAGTTTTTTGTATTTTTTTAGTAGAGACGGGGTTTCACCGTGTTAGCCAGGATGGTCTCGATCTCCTGACCTCGTGATCCACCCGTCTCGGCCTCCCAAAGTGCTGGGATTACAGGCTTGAGCCACCGTGCCCGGCCCTGGTTTTGATTTTCAAGCTTGCTGACCCAGTAGGTTAACCCACAGGTTTTACTAAGATACACCTCAGTCCATTTATATCGACTGCCCATGCCACGGTCAAAGAGATCATCGACTGATGTTTGGCACAGCTTCCTCCCTCTTGGGTGGGCAAGCATTTGGAAGAGAAGGCTCCCATGGGTGAGAGTGGGGCACCAGAGTCTTCCCTGTCCTGTCCCCTGGCTTGAGAAACCCTTCTCTAATGTGGACTTTGTGCCGTTAGCATCGTTACTGGCTTGAAGTTGACCATGTGGACATAATTTCTGGTTTAGCCTCACAAGTGAGCAAGGAGGGTTGAGAGATGTGCTGTGAGGAACATGGGGCCCCCCCTGGCTGTGGGCTCTGGGGCAGGGGGGCAGGGCACCATGGGCATACCTGACAGTGAGGAGGGGCCACACTTGCAGAAAGCATGCGGGACTCGGCCTGGAGAGTGTTCTGGGCCAGAGTGCGGGTCTGTGGTTTTCTAAGTACACCCACAGTGCCTGGGACCCTGCAGATTCCAGGGCACCATCTGAGCCTGTGTCATCCAACAGAATGTTCTGCTAGTGAAGACTGAAGATTTACTCCAGGGGCTTTAGGATTTATATACAAAAATAAAAATTATATACATATAATTTTTTTTTTTTTTTGAGATGGAGTTTTGCTCTTGTTGCCCAGGCTGGAGTGCAATGGTGTGATCTTGGCTCACCGCAACCTCCGCCTCCTGGGTTCAAGCAGTTCTCCTGTCTCAGCCTCTTGAGTAGCTGGGATTACAGGCACCCCACCACCACGCCCGATAATTTTTGTATTTTTTAGTAGAGACGGCGTTTTTCCATGTTGATCAGGCTGGTCTCAAACTCCTAACCTCAGGTGATCTTCCTGCCTCAGCCTTCCAAAGTGCTGGGATTACAGGCATGAGCCACCCCGCCAGCCAGGATTTATTATATTTGAACCATCTCCCATTTTAATTTTGATGTTATATAGTATTTGATGATAGTGAAAGTTAAATTGTTTTTCTTTCCATTTTTCTGTTTAAGTGAATGACCTGTATCTAGTTTATTCAGTAACTTCCTGCATATATTTGCTTCTTTCTTTCGTAATGAATATGTTCTTAATTTAGTTGCTGTTATGTTTTGCTTTGCCCCAAAATTGAAATCTTAGTTTCCTTTTAGCTCGTTTTAGAGCTGATGATGGGATGTGTCTTCCATAAATAAATCTCTTGTGTTTTGTTGTAGGCTTTGATGGATTCTAATCTTCCAAGGTTACAGCTCGAGCTCTATAAAGAAATTAAAAAGGTGAGCCCTGGTTTTCTTTTTTAGAAATGTCTTAAATTTTAAATTTTTATAGGTACACATATTTTGTAGGTACATGTAAGTGTGTATATTTATGAGGTATATGAGATATTTTGATACAGGTATATGATACATAATCACATCGTGGAAAGTTGGCTATCCATCCCCTCAAGCATTTATCCTTTGTGTTACAAACAATCCAGTTACACTCTTTTACTTATTTTATTTTATTTTATTTTAATTTTTAGACAGAGTCTTGCTTTTTCATCCAGGCTGGAGTGCAGTGGCACGATCTTGGCTCACTGCAGCCTCCGCCTTCCAGGTTCAAGCAAACTTTGGGCTGGTCTCAAACTCCTGACCTCAGGTGATCCGCCTGCCTCGGCCTCTCAAAGTGCTGGGATTACAGGTGTGAGCCACTGCACCGGGCCTGATTGTACATTTTAAAATAACTAAAATAGTCAGGGCCCGGTGGCTCTGATCCGGTGGTCTCAGGAGTTCGAGACCAGCCTGGCCAACATGGAGAAACCCTGTCTCTACTAAAAATACAAAAATTAGCCCGTTGTGGTGGCGGGCACCTGTAATCCCAGCTACTCGGGAGGCTGAGGTGGGAGAATCACTTGAACCTGGGTGGCGGAGGTTGCATTGAGCGGTGATCACGCCACTGCACTCCAGCCTGGGCAACAAAGTGAGACTTCGTCTCAAAAAATAAAAATAAAAATGAAATAAAATCAGTCCAGGTGTGGTGGCTCTTACCTGTAGTCCCAGCACTTCAGGAAGCTCAGGCAGGTAGATTGCTTGAGACCAGGAGTTTGAGACCAGCATGGGCACCATGGCAAAACGCTGTCTGTACAGAAATGAGCTAGGTGCGGTGGTGCACAACTATAGTCCCAGTTACTTGCGAGGTGGAGGTGGGAGGATAAATGGAGCCTGGAAGGTTGAATCTACAGTGAGCTGAGATTGTGCCACTGCCCTTCAGCCTGGGCGAGCAAGTGAGACCCTGTCTCAAAAAAAAAAAAATTATTGACTATATCTTATTGTCTATAATCCCTCCTCTGTGCTGTTGAATACCAGGTTTTGGGCCCTTACTTCCATCACTGCACAAACTTCACTCTATTGAGCAGCATGTGTGGAATTTCATCTTTATTCAATAATTAACAGCTAGGAGGAAATGCTGTTTGCTAGACTATTGCTTTACTTTTCTTCAAAAGGTTACTCTTTATTAGATGAGATGGGAATTAAAAATGGTAACTTACTTTATGTCTTTATAATTGAAGCCTGCTAGATCTTCAAGTAGTTACCAGATGTTTTATGCATTTAAATGGCCTTTTCTCTAAAAATAGAAAGTAACAATGAAAGAAAATGCTTCATTTCTATGCAACCCTCTTGGTGACTAGTGTGTGTGACTCTTAATGCGACACTCATTGCACCCCCTCAGAATGGTGCCCCTCGGAGTTTGCGTGCTGCCCTGTGGAGGTTTGCCGAGCTGGCTCACCTGGTTCGGCCTCAGAAATGCAGGTAAGTTGTACATTCTGGATGTTGATTTTTGTTGGGGGCCAGCTGCTACTGATCCTTTATGTCTCAGCTCAGATGTCATTTCAGAAATCTGCTCTGCCCCTTCCAAATTGCAGTCGACCTTGCCCTGTTTATGTTTCCGTCACAGCACTAATCCGTGTCAGAAAGTGTCACGTACAGTCTGTGTGCTTGTTCATTTTCTATCCCACCCTCCCCCAAGAGACTTATGGGATGTGTGCCCCAGGACAGCAGGGGTCTTACTGTCTTATGCTCTGTTGCAGCCTAAACAGCAGTAACAGTGTCTGCACATAGTACTTGCTTAAATGATTCTTGCCAAATTGTTGAAGGTTGAGGTACCAGTTTCATTATTGCTGACTATAGGAGTTATAGCAAAATATCCATTTGTCTATTACATGAGTTAAAAATATGGTTGTGGCCGGGCGCGGTGGCTCACGTCTGTAATCCCAGCACTTTGGGAGGCCAAGGTGGGTGGATCATGAGGTCAGGAGACCATCCTGGCTAACATGGTGAAACCCCGTCTCTACTAAAATTACAAAAAATTAGCCGGGCGTGGTGGCGTGCGCCTGTAGTCCCAGCTACTTGGGAAGCTGAGGCAGGAGAATGGCGTGAACCCGGGAGGCGGAGCTTGCAGTGAGCCGAGATTGCGCCACTGCACTCCAGCCTGGGCGACAGAGCGAGACTCCGTCTCAAAAAAAAATAAAATAAAAAAAAAATAAAAAAATAAAAGCAAAAAAAAAAGAGTATTTTAAGAAGTATTACGATTTACTGCAAATAATTTTTAAACCCAGCCTTTTAGATCCTCTGTGATCATAAGAGAAATGAAGGATGTCTCCTGACACTTGAGCTTCATCCACATTTCATTCTCCCGTTCTTTCAGCTGAACTTTGCCCATCCCCATTAGGGACCGTTTGGCATATGAAACTGGCTTTTCCCTAACAGGGAATGAATTGCTTCTATTTCTCCTGAAGGAGAGCTGGAGGAATGACTTGCGTTCTTTTGCATACACAGGCCTTACCTGGTGAACCTTCTGCCGTGCCTAAGTCGAACAAGCAAGAGACCCGAGGAATCAGTCCAGGAGACCTTGGCTGCAGCTGTTCCCAAAATTATGGCTTCTTTCGGCAATTTTGCAAATGACAATGAAATTAAGGTACGATTATTGCCTCAGATCACAAACATGTGAGTGACGCTGTGAGTGAGTCTGTGGAGGGTTACGGCTTCTGAGCAGGGAGTCATGTGGGAGTGCTTCTTAGAGTATGTTGTATGTCGTAATTTAGACTACCGTCATTTGTGTTATTTTTGAGGCACCTAAAGACTTCTTTCCACTTCTGATTTCTTACTGTGGGGTGAAGAGTTGAATTGGGAGATGGTTTATAGATGCAAATTCAAAAGGCATATTTCCAGAGCAGATTGGTTTTCAGTGTACTAGAGTGACTGTTTAATCTAGCTGTGGAAAGATGGCTGTGCCAGGACTGCAGGTAGGAGAAAGCTCACTGACGAGGCCTTGTGGGTCTGAACATCCTGCAGCTATCAGGGCCTGTTGGCTCCCTGTTGTGCATTCCAACAAACCACCTTCAAACCCACTTTAGTGTTTGTTTATAATGTCCAGAAATATTGACCCTGTCACATGCTCTACAGATTACAGGATTCCTAGCCTCTTCCTTTTTGGTGGGTCAGTCCTGGGTTTGAGCCCAAGTGGCCCTCTTGGAAGATGATGATACACAGTGGGTAGAGTGGAATCAGATGGACTTGGATTAGAATTCTGTCCGCTTTACTGATTCTTTTCCTCTAGGCAAACTATCCAACAGCTCTAAGCTATTTCCTTCGTATTCTGAAAAATAAGCCTTAATGGGACCCATATCGGGCAATTCTGAGAGTGAAGTAAATGAATATGTGTTAGCGTGTAGCATAGTCGCCCACAGGAAGGGCTTAGATGTTAGCTGCTACTGCTCTTATTAGCTGAATGACTTGGAATAAACTGTTAGCCTCTCTCATGTTTTTTTCTCTGAGCTTTGAAGTTTTCTTGTTAATACTAAGGAGATATTCAAACTAGTCATGGGGTTTTGGAATGACGAAGGGAGATCATGAATCTGAAGAATTTAGTGTGGTAATTCATCATGCTCAGTAAATGGTAGCTGCTGCTTGCTGTTATTTTTATTACCATCTCTTTGGAGTGGGAGTAGGTCTCCTTTGTGGTCAGAGGCTGTGAGAGCTCCGCAGCGCCAATCTGCCCGTCCGTACACTGGGCTCTGATGAAGGCAGTTCCCTCTGTGATATCTCTGGCTGTCAGAGCTCAGATGATAGATGGTGTTTTTGTACTCTCAGTTCTCATCATTTTCATGATTTCGATCACCATTTGAGTATGATGATGCTAACACTTTGTTGAACATAGAGTCCATTAATTACTTCCTTCCTGAACCTTAGGTATTTAAAAAAATCTATTCTGCTACCTCTCTGCTCATTTATGATTATTCAGATTTATTATCAAGAGCCTGGTACAGTGGCTTGTGCCTATAATTGTAGCTACATGGGAAGCTGAGGTAGGAGGATTGCTGGAGGCCAGGAGTTTGAGACCAGCCTGGGTAACATGGTGAGACCCTATCGCTAAAAAATGAAAAAAGTTAGCTGGGCATGATGGCACGTGCCTGTGGTCCTAGCTACTCAGGAGACTGAGGCAGGAGGATTGCTTGAGCCCAGGAGTTGGAGTTCGAGGCTATACTGAGCTGTGATTGTGCCACCACACTCTGGGATGGTTGGCAAAAGAAGATGCCATTTCTTCAAAACAAAACAAAACAAAACAAAAAAAGGTATTATCAGTGAAATTCAATAGTACCAACAGGATTATAAACAAAGATAGTTCCCTTCCTACTTTTTCTCTTAATCCTTGTGTCTCAGAGGCAAACATAACTCTTAGTGTTTCTTCCAATATTTACTTCCACATTTCTTTCTTTTTTCCTTCCTTTCCTTCCTTTCCTTTCCTTTCCTTCCCTCCCCTCCCTTTCCCCTCCCCCCCCCCCCCCTCCCCTCCCCTCTCCTTTCCTTTCCTTTCCATGGAGTTTTGCTCTTGTTGCCCAGGCTGGAGTGCAATGACGTGTTCTTGGCTCACCACAACCTCCAGCTCCCGGGTTCAAGCGATTCTCCTGCCTCAACCTCATGAGTAGCTGGGATTACAGGCACGCACCACCATGCTCGGCTAATTTTGTATTTTTAGTAGAGACGGGGTTTCTCCAGATTGGTCAGGCTGGTCTCGAACTCCTAACCTCAGGTTATCCACCCACTTCAGCCTCCCAAAGTGCTGGGATTACAGGCATGAGCCACTGCACCCGGCAACTTCCACATTTCTAAGTAACATGCTTCTACTGCTTTTTTTTTTTTTTTTTTTTTTCCAATTTTAGACATTTTTTACTTTCACACTATAATTCTATCAGAATTCAGTATGTACATTATTATACCTAAGTAAATAGTCATGGTTGGTTGTGTATTATATTTCTTTGTATTTCTTATTTGATGAGAGAGCTGTGTTTTTTTGCTCTGGGTTGAAACTGTAGAGAGAGGACATGGGGAGGGGAAGGAAGACAGACGAAGTTGGTGACTGTACCTTCCTGGCCATAGCTGGGTTCTCAGCACCCTGGGATCTGCTGATCACCTGCTCATAGGCCAAGCCCCTAGCGAAGTTCTAGGTGACCCAGTGCTGGGGATGGGGGGGTCACCTGCAAGGTCTAGTCATGGAGGTGGGGGCTACAGTGTTGGCTTGTGCTGGGGCCAGCATCCTTAGGAATGCATCTTGGAGGAGGAGGAGACAGCCACCCACTTCTTGACTGGGGCCTTCAGCAGTGCCAGCTTCTTGGGCAGACTGGTGCTGGCTTTCATCACCACATCGTGTTCAATCTTCTTCCAGATCCTGACTTCTAGGTTCACCTTTCCTTAGACCCTGGTTCCTTTCAGAGGCTGTCGCTCTGCCTTGCTCTTTGCTGGCTTGCGCCTTGATTATATGTCTTTGTACAACTTTTTGTTTTCCTGGAGTTAATCCTCACATCTGTTTTCCTAGAGTGAATCATTACCTTTATATCACTTGCTTATTATTCTTTGACCTTTTTGTCTTCTGACACCTTCCAACTTCTTTGTAAAATGTGTTTAGTACAATTTTTCATGACAGGTAATTTACCAAATCAGTTTTTCCCCAGTACAGTCATCCATCTTGAGTTATCCAGCTCTCTGCCCCAGTCTGGGCAGATTGCTCTTCAGGTCTGTTGTACACTTGTATCCTAGGACTTCTCTTTGCCATCAGCCTGGAATTTCCTTTGCAGTTCTCCTGTTGGATGCCCAGTTCCTAGATGCCATATGTTTATCTTTCTATCCTCTAGTAGCTTTGTGAGAGAAGATGAATGGGAGGTAAATTGTATGAAGTTTTGCATTCATAAAAATGCCATTTTTTCTCGCGTACACTTGGCTGGGTATAGTGTTCTGGGGTAGAAATCATTTTCCCTCAGAAATGTGAAGTCTTTCCCCGTTGTCTTAAAGTCTCCAACATAACCCAATTCCTTAACCCATGAATGTGCTTTTCTCTGGAAGCTTTCCATTTTTGGGGAGGTGAAGTGCTAGGTACTTAGTAGGCCTTTTATTTTTTATTTTTATTTTTTTTTTGAGACGGAGTCTCACTTTGTCGCCCAGGCTGGAGTGCAGTGGCATGATCTCGGCTCACTACAAGCTCTGCCTCCCAGGTTCACGCCATTCTCCTGCCTCAGCCTCCGAGTAGCTGGGACTACAGGCGCACACCACCACGCCCGGCTAATTTTTTTTTTGTATTTTTAGTGGAGACGGGGTTTCACCGTGTTAGCCAGGATGATCTCTATCTCCTGACCTCGTAATCCGCCCGCCTCGGCCTCCCAAAGTGCTGGGATTACAGGCCTGAGCCACCGCGCCCGGCCAGTAGGCCTTTTAATTTGGAAACTTATATCACTTCAGTTCTGGGAAAATTTTCTTACATTTCTCTGATAAATTCTTGCCTTTTATTTTCTGTGTTCTCTCCTTCTGAAATTAGTTAGTTGGATGTTGGTCCTCCTGGGTTGACTCACATCTTACCTTTTTCTTTTTCTGGTACTTTTTAGATATCCATCTCAAACTCTTCTATTCAGTGTTATGTTTTTAACTTCTTTCTTTTCTTTGTCTCTTGATGGGGTCTTGCTTTGTTGCCCAGGTTGAGGTGCAGTGGTGCAATCATAGCTCACTGCAGCCTCCAACTCCTGGGCTCAAGCAGCTGTTCTGCCTTAGCCTCCCAAGTAGTTGGGACTACAGGTATGCACCACCATGTCCAGCTATTTTCTTTACTTTCTTTCTTTTTTTTTTTTTTTTTGAGATGGAGTGCTGCTCTGTTGCCCAGGCTGGAGTGCAGTGATGCGATTTTGGCTCACTTAAGCCTCTACCTCCCAGGTTCAAGCAATTCTCCTGCCTCAGCCTCCCAAGTAGCTGGGATTACAGGTGTGCACCACCACGCCCGGCTAATTTTTGTATTTTTAGTAGAGACGGGGTTTCGCCATGTTGGCCAGGCTGGTCTCAAATACCTGACCTCAGGCGATCCACCTGCCTCAGCCTCCCACGGTTCTGGGATTACAGGCGTGAGCCCATCATTAGATCTTTAAATACCAGTATCTGTAAGTCTTTTCCTCTTGAGTCAGCCAGTATCCCTGAAAGGAAATTCCTCATTTTCCTGCTTGGAGACTATAAGCTTGGCTGTGTTTATCCTGCAACCGGGGACTGGAAGGGGACTGACACTGTTGCTGGTCAGGGCGCCCTCTTTTTGTTTTCTGTATGCATCTCACATCTGTCCTCAGTTATGTAAACACCTCTTGAGATTATCCCTCTCAGTCTTTGCTGGAGGTGGGGAAGGGGCTGCTTCCTGGGCTGCCTTGGATTGGAGGGGAGACCTCAGGCGAGTGGGTGGGAATTTGCCCAAGGAGCCATGAGACCAGCCACTGTTTCACCCTCTCCATCCCTCCACTTTTCAGATGTATGTGGTGCCTCCAAAGCCTTGGAGTTCTGTGGCTTGAATAAGCTCGCTTTTCACTGGTATCCCTCATACCTTCTCCCCCATCCCCAGCAAAGCTTGCATTTGAACTTCTTCCCATGGGCTAACAAATCAGTCAGTTATGTAGCCCTTGTTACTTTTTAGCTTCCGAAGTTTTGTTGACACCCGTAGTCTGCTAGTGTCCCTGTTCTGTTCTTTCTGTCCGTGTACATTTATGCTTTATACAACTTCTTTACATGATTTTTGTGGGGTTTCTGGGTAGCAGAGCTTCACATGTTCAATCCAGCATGTTAGATTAGAAGTCTCCCACCCTCTGGTGTATTCTCATTCTCAGAATTACCTGCCAAACACTGATACTCCCTTGTTTTTCCTTTTCCTGACAGGAAATGTACATACCAGACAGGACAGAAATCATTAGTGTATCCCTTGGTGAATAACCACAAAGTGAACTTACCCTTGTAACCACCACCCAGGTCAAGACAGAGTATTGCCAGCACTCAGAAGCCTCACCCCCATCCCCCCATCACTGCTTCTTCCTTCCTCCCCAAGGTCATGACTGTCCTGGCTTCGAATGCCAGAGTCTGTTTTTAAATTCTGTGTACATAGACCATATAGTATGTATTCTTTTTGTCTGGTTTCTTTTGCTCGACAGTAATTTCTTAAGAGTCTTCTATATTATCGTGTGTATTAGTAGTTCCTGTAGTTTTAGGAGCTTCATAGCATTCCATTGTAGGTATATACCACAGTTTATTCATTGTATTATCACTGGGTTGTTTCTAGTTCTTGGCTATTGCGAGCAATGCTGCTGTGACCACTCTTAGGTGTTTTTTTTTTGGAGCACATGTGCAGGTTTCCATCATGCGCAACTAGAGGTGGAGTTGTTGGGTGATAGGGTGTGTGCACGTCAGCTGCAGCAGAAACTGCCAAATAGCTTTCCTGAGTGCTTGTACCAGCTCACCCTTTGGTTGCTGTGTATGGGGACTCCAGGAGCTCTGGTCCTCGCTAGCACTTGGAATTGCTGATGCTTTTACTTTTAGACTTCCTGATGGGTATTTTCTGGAATCACGTTATAATTTTAATTTCCGTTCCTTAAAGTACCCTTGGCTCTGAAGTTTAATGATTAATGCCTCTCTTCCTTTTTGAAGTACTCTGAAAGGTATGTTGTGCATGTGTTGAAAACTGGAGCTATCTAGTCTAAAATACAGTGTACCTCCTCCCTGTTTGAAGAGTTGTAGCATGGCCTCGGGGCCTCCTGTTAGGTGCTTTGGAGAAGGGATTCTTGGGGTTGTAGAGATTAGACCTGAGGAGGCCCCTTGGAGCTCTCAGACTAAATTTTATTCTTTATTATTCCAAACTATTTAAGCTCACCGTGTGCTGACTCATCATAATAATGAGTAGCTCTCATTGTGCTTGTATATTTGGACCAATAGAATGATTTTTTTTTTTTTTGAGACATAGTCTTGCTCTGTCACCTAGGCTGGAGTGCAATGGCATAATCTTGGCTCACTGCAGCCTCTGCCTCCCAGGTTCAAGCGATTCTTGTGCCTCAGCTTCTCGAGTAGCTGGGACTGCAGGTGTGTACCACCATGCCTGGCTAATGTTTGTATTTTTAGTAGAAACGGGGTTTCACCATGTTGGCCAGGTTGGTCTCAAACTCCTGACCTCAAGTGATCTACCCGCTTAAGCCTCCCAAAGTGCTGGGATTACAGGCGTGAGCCGCTGCACCTGGCCAAAGTAGTTTTTTAAGATGTGAATATCTTTTCTTGCAGCTAAAAAAGTTTGTCAGAGATAATTCTACTTTATTCTCCAGTTGGTTTTTCAGGGAGAAATTGGAGGCAGTAAGCCACGGGGGGAGTCCTGTGGCTTGGTGGGTGGGTGGGGGAGGTGTGGCTGGGGTGGGGAGAAGTCCTGTGGCTTGGTGGGGGGGGGGGGGAGCTGTGGCTGGGGTGGGGAGAAGTCTTGTGGCTGGGGTGGGGGGCAGTCCTGTGGCTGGTGTCTCATCATGTGCCTAACAGTATCCAGAGGTCTCGTGTAAATTCCCTGGGAGTCGATAAGCCTCTGAGAAACAGATGATGCTAACCACGCTGTGGAAGAGAAACTTGTTTATAAATCAGATGTCCGTTACTGGTTTACTGCTTGTTTGCCCAGGCATAGCTCCGACAGAGTCCCCGACTCATAGTGATTGCTCAGTGCGTGCTGAACAATGATTGGAATCAAGTCATGGCTCAGAGCATAGTTTTGAATAATGGGAAATGGATGTTCTTAAGTAACATAGTCACCAAGATAATGCGACTAGATGGGTCACCCCTTTTCAATTTTAGGATATTTTTATCAAGATTTAAGTGGTCATCATTAGAATTATAGCAGTTTCTCCTTTGGATTGTTCTAGAGACCCAGTGAGAAAGTATTCCTTAATTTCTCAGGAGAACAGTTGTGGGTAGTGTGCTGTCATGTCCAGTTAAATTGCAGACGTTTCCGGTTGAAGATGTTCCAGTCCTGAGAACTTTGTGACATTAGCAGGACTTTTACAAGCCATCTCTTAGGGTGGGGCATTACTGTAGTTGGCTGGTACTCTTTTCTCCTTAACTTTGTCATTTGTTGATTTTTTTTTTAACTGTCCCCAAACACTGTGGGCAGACAGTATCTAGAATTGAGGCCTCCACCCCTGCAGAGAGGACATGGATGCTGAGCAGTCCCCAAGTGAAGATTATAAACAAGCAAATAGAGTACACGTGTCTGTGAACTGTTCTTGAGTGTCCCAAATTCGGGGTACTTCTGTTCAGCTATAGGAAAAGCCTCAAACAGTTTATACTTTGCAAGAATTGGAAACTTCTAATTCAAGTTAAGTTTTATGGAATGCATGGTAAGCTTCATAGGAGCTTCATCTTTTATCTGCTTGGACTTTTGCTTCTATAGGTTTTGTTAAAAGCCTTCATAGCGAACCTGAAGTCAAGCTCCCCCACCATTCGGCGGACAGCTGCTGGATCAGCAGTGAGCATCTGCCAGCACTCAAGAAGGACACAGTATTTCTATAGCTGGCTACTAAATGTGCTCTTAGGTAAGGTGGAGGCATACAGGTGGAAGGGTCTCCAGCATGTATTCATGATAGACCTTTGAAATAATTAAAATCAGATGATCCCTCAGCTTCTAGACTAGGCTATTTGGCACTGGTTGACTAAATGTGAACTGCATTGGGGCTGCTGTGAGCACGCATGGGTCTCTGTGACCCTGCAGATGCAGCCATGCCCAGGGACACCTAGCTGGGCAGTGGGTGTGGGCTGGTGTGAGCCCTGCCTGCCACCCAGGGCCTGGTCCTCCATCTGTGCCGGCCCTGACTACGGTGAGTCTGTGAGGCTTGAGACTGTGCCTCAGGTCCCTGTGGGTTCTCTGTAGGTCAGTTGACAGTTTCTCCTGTTGTTTGGGTAACTGTGGAAATGAACACTGGCAAGTGCTGAAGTGAGCACTGGACGCGTGATATGAAATAACGACCTGACTTTCAAAGGCAGTGAGGCTCACTGGAAAGGACCCTGCCAAGCCAGGGATATGGGTGTGTAGCCACTCCCAGTGGGCCTCATGGTGTACTCATTCACGGTCATGTTTGTGCCATATTGATCTCTCAGGATCTCTTCTTTTTTAACAAATTAAGCGGGGAATCTCCAAACAGTGAGTTGGATGTTAAGATCTCTTGCTGCCCCCCCACAGGCTTACTGGTTCCTGTCGAGGAGGAACACTCCACCCTGCTGATTCTTGGCGTGCTGCTCACCCTGAGGTATTTGGTGCCCTTGCTGCAGCAGCAGGTCAAGGATACAAGCCTGAAAGGCAGCTTCGGAGTGACACGGAAAGAAATGGAGGTCTCTCCTTCTGCAGAGCAGCTTGTCCAGGTAGGAGCACAGGGTTTACTCTAGGCCTGGCATGTGAACAACTGACATTCGAAGAACTGATTACTTTGGAAGAGAAGCGGCAGAACCGAGGGTTAGAGGTGTGGACTCTGGAGCTGTGCTGCTCGGTTCCGACCCTAGGTGCTGACCTCTAGCTGCCTTCCCTCTGTATGTCATTGTCACCGTGAGTCAGATGCAGGTGATGCCTCTTCAGGTGCCACTCTGTTTCTAAAACCAGAGGTCATGATATGTGTTCATCCACCCAGTAAATACTGATTGAGCACCCACTGTGTGCTCGGCTCTGGGGTAGGCGCTGGGGGTCCTGTGGTGAGTATTTCCGCTGCAGCCTCTGCCCCGTGGAGCCTGTGGCCTGGTCCACTGGTCGAGGCAGGGTGGTATGCCCCCTCAGGGAGGTGGGGACGTGGTCCTTCGGGGTGTCAGAACAAAATGTTGGAACTTCTCTTTCCAGTGCAGAGAAACCCTGCAGTAATTCTAATGTACTGTGATTGGCAGTTGACTTCAGTTCTTTGTAGCGTGCTTACTCAGGTTATTTTCACTAACTGTGTAACAGTGCAGCCTCATTTTAAACAATTGAATTTTTTGAACTTTACTTAAAATATTAGGTCAGGGTTTTTATTGTGCTTAACATGTGCCATTTAGCTAAATTTTGTAGGGTACAAAATTGTAAGTGACTTAAAATGATTCTTGCATAGAATCATGAATTGAAGATAATGCTAATAATTTAAGCACTGAGTTAGGTAGTGTTTGTGAAGTGCTTAGAATGCTTCCTGGCACATGTGAAGGCCATGTAAGTGCTGCTTATTGATAAACAGCTGAGCAAGAGTGAACTCTAAGAAATGAGTGGGGCTGAGAGTTCTATTCCACCCAGCTGCCCTTTGGTTATTTTACAGAATAAAAGCAGAGTCTCATGGGATATGACATTTAATTATATTTCCTTCACAAAAAACACTGCTGAATATTTTGTTGAGTAAAAAGGGTGTAGCCATGGTAATAATACATTTAAAATATAGTTTATTTCATCTTTACCTTACCTGTTTTTTTTTTTTAAGCTAGCTTTATATTGAGAATTCCATACATGCAAAAGTATCAAGTCATGACCAGTTACATTTCATTTATAATCCTACTTCTCCCTTTTTTTTTTATTATTTGGAAGCAAACCACAATCATCCTCTTACTTCATCTATAGGTATTTCAGTATCTCTATAGATGAGGACTCTTTTTTATTTTTAAAACTTAATGATGGTCAGGCGCAGTGGCTCATGCCTGTAGTCCCAGAACTTTGGGAGGCCAAGGCGGGCAGATCACTTGAGCCTAGGAGTTTGAGACCAGCCTGGGAAACATGGTGAAACCCCATGTCTTTAAAAAAAAAAACAAAATCAGCCAAGTGTGGTGATGCATGCCTGTAGTCCCAGCTACTTGGGAGGCTGAGATGGGAGGATCACATGAGCCTGGAAGGTCGAGGCTGCAGTAAGCCATGATTGTACCACTGCACTCCAGCCTGGTTGATGGAGCAAGATTCTGTCTCAAGAAAACAAAACGAAACTCCAAAACAATGTCACAAAACAGTTCCATTGTTAGACCTGAAAATATTAAACATTTCCTACATCAAATACCCACTAACTCATTGTCAATTTTTCTCTCTACTCTTTTGGAATCAGCATATAAATAAAATTGGTTGATAAGGATTGTAAATCTCTGTGATCAACTGGTTCTCCTCCATCCGAATTTTTTTTTCCCCTTAGAGTTCATTTATTGAGAAACCAGATTATTTGTCTTCTAAGTTTTCCTGTGGTCTGATATACTGCTTACATCTCCATTGTGTAAATTAACACCTTTTTCTGTTCTCTGTATTTCCTGTACATCAACAATTGGAGGAAAAACCTGGTCAGATTTAGTGTATATTTTATATCTGAGTTCAGTATTTCGTATATAATATTTTAAGGTAAGTATACTCTTTTAAAAAGTGTTGAGACTATATGCTCTATTTTTTTTAACAGATGCTTTTGAAAAGGCTGCTTGATCATAAAAGTTTAGAGACCATTGGTCTGTTGGGAGAAGCAAATAATTACGAAACAGTTTAGCAAGGTTAAGGTGCACATGGTAGGGCCTGGAGAGGTTCAGTCGTGAGCCGTCACTTATGGGCACGTGGAATCTGACCCGGCACAGAGAGCTGGGAGAAGACAGGAGCTTTATAGACAGAAAACGTGGTCTTTGCCAAGTCCCGGGAGTGAAAGAGTGAGAGAATGCTCACAGCACATGAGTGTGGGTGCATAGACAGAGCAACGGTGGGTCCTGAAAAGGCGTCCAGGCTTTCTCATAGATTAGCAAGAGTGTTGGTTATGGAGGTCAGAAGGAGGTCGAAACTGTGTTAAATTGGGATTGCAGTAATCCTGGAAGGACAGGGATAGAGGATGAAGGGGAAAAAAGGGTATGGATGTGAGACTTAATTGCTGATTTTCTTAATACCTTTCTCCAAAGTAAATAAATGATATGGCACATTTTTGAACTAGCAAACTCTAGATATGATTATCTGTATAACATATCTTACTGCATCTTCTTTTGACTAATAACTGTTCTTAATTAAATTACCGTGAGATGTTCAATTCAGCAAATGTAGTTTGGCTAACCACATTTAATTAGAATTTAATATAATCCTAGGCCTGGCCAAACTATTAAGCAAGTGTGGGCAAAATATTGATGATTTTAGATATGCAGGAGCTCAGTTTGCTTTCCATGTGTGCTTTTTGAAAAAGAAAGAAATTGAAAAATAGAGGAAGCCCTGAAATCCAAGAAACAAAGTCTCTCACATAGGCATGCAATAAAAGCAATTCTAGGATGTTTGTTGTTCGGCGTGTAGTTCGTTAGAAACCATTCTTCTTGAATAAATAGTATGCTTAAGAAAGTGGGCAGAGGGAAGGCATATGCATATACTATTAACAAGGAGGGAGAAAAAGGTAATTAGTAACCATCCATAGGAGAGCCAGCAAGATTTATAAAGGAAATTCGTGATCCAAGTATGAAGCAAAACAAGATGTATAATAACTTTTAAGCAAGTAGTAGATTACAGTAAGAGAACCCATTTGACCATTAATCTTGGGGCATTCTCTTTCAAATGACATGGAGTAGTAATGAAATATTTCTTTCTTTCTGAGTCTAGGTTATTGTGACTGGACTCAGAAAGAAAGATTTCATTATTGCAGTGAATAACATTTTTGAACGTTATTCATAAATTATGCAGTGAATAACATTTATGAACACATGATACATAAGATACATACTGTTTAATTAAGTTTTTCGGCTCAACTTCTCGGCAGGGAACATTAAATGTAAATAGTGTTACCTAGTAGCATGTAAATGGAAATCTCCATAGTTTGAAAGCAGTGCTGTTGCTAACAGAATTTAGGAGGCGACAGATGAGGTGAAGGAAATGTGGGTGCCGATTTCCTTATTACATTGAGAGGAGCCAGGAGATTCGTTGTTCAAAATAGATGGCTTAAGAAGTCAAGGTATAAGCTGATTACCTAGAGCAGGTACCCACAAATGTTTTGTGTAAGGGGCCAGATAGTAAATATTTTCAGTCTTGCAGGCCATTCCAAGTCTGTGGCAACTAGGCCCCACTACCTTTGTAGCACGAAAGCAGCCACAGGCAGCCCATAAACGTGGCTGTGTTCCAGTGAAACTTTATGTACAAAAGCAGGTGCGGGCCACACCTGACCTGTGCACTGTGGTTTGATGACCTGGGATTCAGGGGTAAAGGAGTTACCATCAGAGGAGCTGAAAGTGAGACTTTTTACTTTGTACTCTTCTACACTGTCTGATTTTTTTTAAAAAGAAACATATGTATTTCATAATATTGAAGATAGGGTTGGCAAATAGCAAATAAAAATACAGGATGCCAGTGAAATTTGAACTTCAGATAAATTATGAGTAATTTTATGATGTAAGTATATTCCAAATCCTGTGGGACATACACTACAAAATTATTTGTTGTTTCTTTACAATTTAAATTTAACTGGGTGCCCTTGTCTTTTGTCTGGCAACTCTAATTAAAGGGAAAAAGAATAAATTCATTATGTTCATATAATGTGATACAGCAGGGGTCCCCAGCTCCTACGCTGCGGAGCGGTACTGGTCCATGGCCTGTTAGGAACTAGGCTGCCCAGCAGGAGGTGAGCAGCAGGTGAGCTGGCATTCCCACCTGAGCTCCGCCTCCTGTCAGATCAGTGGCAGCATTTGATTCTCATAGTGCAAACCCTATTGTGAACAGCACGTGTAAGGGATCTAGATTGTGTGCTCCTTATGAGAGTCTACTGCCTGATGATCTGAGGTGGAACAGTCTCATCTTGAAACCATCCCCTGGCCCTGTGGAAAAATTGTCTCCCATGAAACCAGTCTCTGGTGCCAGAAAGGTTGGGGAGCACTGTGATATAGTATTGAAAGTGCTGATAAATGTGGCTACTGCCTTTAAAATGTCTGGTAGCTCTTTCTCAGTGGCACTCATAATAGTGTTTTTTGATTTTTAAATGTGTGTCAAGCTAACTCTCCCCTCAGTGTATGCTGGACTTTATTTTCCCTTTCCTAGTCACCAGTTTTGGGAAATAGAGATCTTCATTCTCATGCTGCTTCTCTAGTGGAAGTGCTCCATTTATTTTTAAGGAATGAATATAACAATGAAAAAATCATGGGAATTTAGAAAACAACATGGAAGGTACCGATCACATTGGTAGAAGTGATAGGGAAATATTTAGGGGGAGAAATTAAGGTGTAAACTTTGCCAACGAAGTCCTGTTAAAAAAAAAAAAAGTGAAGCTTAGGATGCATTTTATAAACTCTGACCAGAACACCTGTGTTTCTCTGTTTCTAGGTTTATGAACTGACGTTACATCATACACAGCACCAAGACCACAATGTTGTGACCGGAGCCCTGGAGCTGTTGCAGCAGCTCTTCAGAACGCCTCCCCCCGAGCTTCTGCAAGCCCTGACCACAGTGGGGGGCATTGGGCAGCTCACCGCCGCTGAGGAGGAGTCTGGTGGCCGAAGCCGTAGTGGGAGTATTGTGGAACTTATAGGCAAGTTATTAGTAAGGTCTACTCTTACAGTTAACTTTTCAGTGATACTAGTTACCCTCTATTGATGATGGGCCTGCCCTGTGCTAAGCAGTCTGCGTTGCATCTTCCTTGCCAAAACTTATAATACAGATTTCATCTTTATTTTATAAATAGGGGAGTTGGGCTGGGTGTGGTGGCTCAGGCCTGAAATTTCAGCACTTTGGAAGGATCACTTCAGCCCAGGAGTTTGAGACAGCCTGGCCAAGTGAGACCCTGTCTCTCCAAAAAAAAAAAAAAAAAAAAAACTGGGCATGGCGGCACGTGCCTGTAGTCCCAGCTGCTTTGGAGGCTGAGGTGGTAGGATTGCTTAAGCCCAAAAGGTTGAGGCTGCAGTGAGTTGTGATGGCAGCTGCACTGCAGCCTGGTGACCGAGCAAGATGCTGTCTCAACAAAATTTAAAACTCAAATAAGAGAATTAAAGTTTAGAAGGTTAGGTGGCAAAATGAGGCCACACATTTAAAGCCCCTCCTCCTGATTCTTTCTCTACCTTGACTGCCTCCTGTGGTGTTTCAGTTGCTGAGAAATGAAAACATTAGGGAAAATAGTTCTAGGATCCTTGTGTTAATTTGCCAGAAATGGCAACTGTAAGTCGTCAGAGGGATGTGAGAGTTCCTTCCTGGCCCGACTTTAGAAAATCCATCTGTCCCCAGCTCTGCATCTGCCTCCACTGCCCAGTCTGCTCCTCTCCATGTGCTTGCGGCTGGGCCCTGTCCCACCATGCAGTGCTGCCCTGGAGCAGTGAGCTTAGTGGGTCCTTTCTGGCATGAGAGCTGCCTTTGGGAGCTGGAGTGGGTGGGAATCTCTGAATCCCAGCCTCTACCGCTGGGTCTGGTGCCTAGCAGGCTATGGATAAGCTTTTACTGACTCTGGCCTCCCCTAGGCCACTGCAGCGTGGTCGGTGTAGTGCACTGCGTGTGCAGCCTGGCCTTTACTCACAGCCTCCACATTAGAGAGAATCTGACTGAAGTCTCGTTGCTGCCTTGTGTGAGCATAAATGTTTGCCGGAACCATGAGCAGGAAATATTAATCTGCCTTATTTCCTGTCCATTACACTGAAGAATCTTTTTCTGTATGGAATGCATGCCTTACAAATAATGAGTGGAAATACTCATCGCAAATGAAAAGTTATACTTGATTGTTAGTCTACCAAATAATCTGAGATTTCTAATACTTTTAATTTGGCTTTTAAAATGCAATTTATCTTAGCTTTTTTGACTTCTTAGGTCATATCTTTAGAACTATATATTTGAATGTTAATGTAATTTTCATATTGAAATTAAAATGTTGAACTGTGATGTTAAGTGCTTCCTGTGGAAATACGTTCACATTTGATTCAACTTTGAATCAAGCTGTTTGAAGATTTTCACATTTCTTCTAGATTTTATCAGCTTGTTACTTTATCTGTCACTTTCTGTGATTTACAGCTGGAGGGGGTTCCTCATGCAGCCCTGTCCTTTCAAGAAAACAAAAAGGTGATTATTTCAGAAATCAGAGTCTTGTGTTGAATCTTACTGATTTCCTTGTATTTCTGTAATGTAATGTATCTTGTATTTCTTGTAATACTGTATTGGACTCTGTGTATGTATATATCTTCTCAGTGGAGTGATTGTATGTGTGAATGTTGCTGGAATCTGATAACAAGGCCTGAATAGTTTTATAGGATAGCTTTTAACAATTACTTTCATATCAGAATTGCTTTGTCATACATTTTGAATGCATCATAAATTTCTAATGTTCGGGGTCAGCAGACTTTTTCTGTAAAGGGACAGAGTGCAAACATCTTAGCTTTATGAGCCATATGGTCTCTTTTGCAACCATTCAGCTCTGCCCTGTGGCAGGAATGCAGTTGTAGACAATACACGAGCTACTGGCCAGCCATGTTCCAGTAGAACTTTACTTACAGGAACAGGCAGGCTGTAGTTTGCCCATACCTGCCTTAGGGAATGTGTTGTTATATTTTATGAAGTTAACTTACCTTCCCAGTGAATTTTGTTTAGCATTAGTCAGGAATATTATTAAGTAGCTTCTTTTCCAGCCTGGGCAATGTCATGAGACCCGGTCTCTATCGAAACAAGACCAAACAAAAAAACAGCCAGGCATGGTGACATGTGCCTGTAGCCTCAGCTGCTGTTCTGGAGGCTGAGGCAAGAGGATTGTTTGAGCCCAGGAGTTTGAGGTCACAGTGAGCTGTGATCATGCCACTGCACTCCAGCCTGGGCAACAGAATGAGACCTCGTGTCGTTAAAAAAAAACAACAAAAAAAGTTTCCTCTGTTGGACTGTTTTAATTTGGACCTGGTTATCATTTTTCAGCCATATCTAACTTTGTACATATCAGAATGTTCTGATAAAGCTTAACTTTTATTAAAGTGTTTCTGATAGTTTTGGTACACATTATCTTTTGCAATGCCAGTTATTTTCTTTTCCAGTGGGGATTTGCATAGGAAAAAAATTGCTGTCACTTTCTATTTTGAAATCTTAAAAGACTGATCCTTTTTTGTGTCATGATTTGAGTGTTTAATTGAGAGCCTAATGCCTAATATTATTTGCAGTATTGAATGGGATCTTAACAGGAATAACATTCTAGCCTTCATTGAATTAAGTAAACATTTCTTGAAAGAACTTGGAATCTATAATATTTGGGTCATCACAGTATGAGATACTTAATCAAATTCGAGATTTTAGCGAAACATTGTTGAAAAGCCAAAAAGATTCTAGGAAAAATTCATCTCTATATTCTTGAATTAGGAGAGATTTTCGGACCTGTGACTAAGTTACTCTGACACTTGTTTGTTTCTTAGTCACTCTTTCCAGTGGCAGTGAAAAAGAAGATGACTGGTTCACATTGTTGAGATTAGTTTATCCTCTTCTGGCTAGGACATGGGATATATCCTGTCTCTTTTAAGCCCTTTTGGTATTTTTTCCCCCATTTAGAGCTGTGTCTTCAAACTGTTTTGTTATAGCTAGAAAATCCTTTTTTTAAGTGCAATCTGCCCAAATTATAAGACAGATGAAAGCAGAGTTGTGTTGGATATAGGATTAGGGTGCACGTGGCGGGGTGTCCTGGAGCCTCTCTTCTGAGGGTAGCCTAGCGCTTGTGCCTTTGAGGAAATTACCCTGGGGATGGTCTATGGAACATATTTGCAAACCACTGATTTGAAAGATAGAGATGGCTTTTGTTAAGATCTGAATTCACCTTTTTGGCATTTTATTTGATTTCTCAAGGGAAAGAACTTATTTTGTAATAAAGTTTCCTATTATTTAGTAGATAGGCCAAGTTGCTGTGTTAATTTAACCTAGACTTTGGGTTTCCTTTGCTAATTTTTTTCACCTTTAATGTCACATCATTGTAAATTTGTGGAAGTTATACTTCTGACTTATTCTTTGAAGAGCAGAAATTAGAAATTTCCAATAATTATTTTGATAGTGTCATTTAATGACATTAATATGTAATGTAGCCACAAAGATTTAATGAGTTCAGTTAAGTCATATTAAGACTGTTGGTTTCATTTGTTTTCATTAATGTAATTCTGAAGATGAACAATAAAATGTATTTTTAGAACTTTCAAGTGAAATATTATTTCATCCTTCCAGATCATATAATGCTTGAGTTCTGATTGTTAATCATAAAGTCAAGAAAATTAAAAGATAATAAAATGAAAGTGACTTTTAGGTGTTAGAGTTTTATGTACAAATTCTGGTGTGTCATTGGAGCTATCACATGAATATTTCAAAGGCCAATAGCATTGGGTCTTTACAGTTAAAACTTACTATTTTTAAGTTGAAGTAGTACTATAGATAATTTAATAATTGAAATCAGTAAATATAAATTATTAAAATGTTTTGTGGTATACTTTGAGAATCATTGCTTTTAACTTTTTCCATATAGGTTTATTAACTTTAATAGCATTCTAAACATAACATCTCTACATTCTTTGTGTTTAATACTGTAGAGCTATAAAAATACTTATATATGATGATAAACCATATTAGAGTAAATTAAATATTCTTATGAGTTTCATTTTAGAGTGCATTTACTTAATTTTGAAATCCTTATTTTTAGCAAACTAAAGGAATGTTGTACATTATTTACTAGGCAAAGTGCTCTTAGGAGAAGAAGAAGCCTTGGAGGATGACTCTGAGTCGAGATCGGATGTCAGCAGCTCTGCCTTTGCAGGTAGTTCTCACTAGTTAGCCACTGGTGTGGACCTTCACTCTCTGCCGTCCACCCCATGCCCTTCCTGCCTGTCCCCCTGCACCTGGTGGACAGCACAACTGGGGGCAGCAGTGGACCCAGGTTGCTTAAATGGGGGATATTCGGGCTTCTTTCATAATACTTACTCTGAAGCTTGTGTGTCTGTGGTGTTTGCATCGTATATTTGCTGTTTTCTGTGGTTTAGACGGTTTTAAAATTAGGTTTATGCTCCTTGAGCATAGGGCTTTGTGAGTAGGGATGGCACGTCGAAACGTCTCATGAGTTGGATGGGTTATGCTGGGGGTTGGAAATGGGATGAAAAATTGTGGGATGAAAAATTGCCTATGGATAGTTTAACTTGAAAGAATCTGCCTTTGTTTACAGATAGTTATCTTTTTTTTTTTTTTTGAGATAAAGAGTCTTACTCTGTCACCCAGTGCCAATACCCAATGTCACTGGCATGGAGTGGTGTGCTCTTGGCGCACTGCAGCCTCCGCCTTCTGGGTTCCAGCCGTTCTCCTACCTCAGCCTCCCAAGTAGCTGGGACTACAGGTGCCCGTCACCACGCCTGGCTAATTTTTGTATTTTTTGTAGAGACGAGGTTTTACCATGTTGACCAGGCTGGTCTTGAACTCCTGACTTCAAGTGATCCGCCTGCCTCAGCCTCCCACAGTGCTGGGATTACAGGCGTGAGCCACTGTGCCTGGCCAGTTACAGATAGTTATCTAATGAAATTCTCTGTGTACTTTATAAAAGATGAGGATTAACTTAAGGTACTAATAACTGGATTATATGAGGGTGGTTTTGGTTGTATAATCCTATCTAAAAGAATATTTTAGCTGTAACTGAAAGTAAGACTTAAATATTTAGGGAGGAAAATCTGAATAATTCTAGTAGTAATTATTTATTTACAAAATAAAAATAGATTTTATTTTTGATTACACAAATTAAACAACAATAAAACATCACAGCGATCTAGACTAGTATAAAGGTCACACGCTTACCAACCCAACTGCCCCAGGAGTGACCACTGCCAACAGCTTCGTGTTGACCTTTTTGCCATGATTTCTATGTAGTCTTTTTTGTTTTTAAATGGTAATTTAAAAAGTCAACTAGGAAAATGTGTTAGAAGTTTATCTTCCAGGAGAATAATAGGACTGGAGTCGAGATCCGAACGTGGCTTGGAAGAAGGCAAGCCCACCCCAGAGAGATTACAGTTGTTTCTGACCACTGCTTGCTTAGAGGATCTGCATGTCTGGGACCGCCTAGTTTTGTGCCCCTGAATAGGCTGCCCCTTAATTACGAACGTCTTTATAAATTGCCCTAGCCAGGGCTTGGAGTAGTTGGTTAAGAACTTGAACTTCAGTTTTTGCAGTGAAACACTGTTTGAGAATATTACCTTCTGATAAGCCTTATTTTATTAAGATGGGTACTGTAGCGAGAGGCAGTGTGAGTGGTACATGAAGGATGCACTGCTGTCCTGCATTTCACTGTCTTCAGGATGCTATGCAGTGATGACATTTGGAAACATTTCATCAAACATTCCATCAAATGGAAACATTTGATGACGGTGGAACTTTTTGTTATTTTGCAAACCTTTGATTCCATATTGAGTGTTTTCTCTCGCCATTTGACAAATGAGTGTTTCTCTGTCTTCAGCCTCAGTGAAGGATGATATCAGTGGAGAGCTGGCTACTTCTTCAGGGGTTTCCACTCCAGGGTCAACAGGTCACGACATCATCACAGAGCAGCCACGGTCACAGCACACGCTGCAGGCGGACTCAGTGGATCTGGCCAGCTGTGACTTGACAAGCTCTGCCACTGATGGGGATGAGGAGGATATCTTGAGCCACAGCTCCAGCCAGGTCAGCGCTGTCCCATCTGACCCTGCCATGGACCTGAATGATGGGACCCAGGCCTCCTCGCCCATCAGCGACAGCTCCCAGACCACCACCGAAGGGCCTGATTCAGCTGTCACCCCTTCAGACAGTTCTGAAATTGTAAGTGTGCGGAGAGGCCTGCCATCTTTTATTTTTTATTTGAGACAGAGTCTTACTCTATAGTGCAGTGGAGGCCGGGCACAGTGGCTCACGCCTGTAATCCTAGCACTTTGGGAGGCCGAGGTGGGCGGATCACTTGAGGTCAGGAGTTCGAGATCAGCCTGGCCAGCATGGTGAAACCCCGTCTCTACTAAAAATACAAAAATTAGCTGGGTGTGGTGGCACATGCCTGTAATCCTAGCCATTAGGGAGGCTGAGGCAGGAGAATTGCTTGAGCCCAGGAGGCGGAGGTTGCAGTGAGCCGAGATCGTGACACTGCACTCCAGCCTGGGTGACAGAGCGAGACTCCGTTTCAAAAAAATAAAAATAAAAAAATAAAGTGCAGTAGCACGTTCCCAGCTCACTGCAACTTCTGCCTCCCAGGCTTGCGCGATTCTCCTGCCTTAGCCTCCTGAGTAGCTGGGATTACAGGCGGGCACCATCACACACAGCTAATTTTTGTATTTTTAGTAGAGATGGGGTTTCACCATGTTGGCCAGGCTGGTCTCAAACTCCTGACCTCAAGTGATCCACCCATCTTGGCCTCCTGAAGTATTGGGATTATATTTGTGAGCTACCATGCCCGACCCTACTGTCTGCCATCTTTTGAGCTCTTCCCTGGAGACGCAGACCTGAACCCTCCTGCTTGTTCTCTTCTTGTCTAATACCCCTAATGATAGCGCAGCTTAGCTCACTAGTGGAGAGCTTGACCTCATCTGATACCTTCACTGAAGGGAACAGCTTAGTGTCTTTTCCACTGAACACTGAGGTAAAAAATTGGAATAGTTGATTATGTGAACTCTGCTAAAATTGAGTGCATTTTACATTTTTTAAGGCCTTTTTAGGCCCTGGTTAAATAATTATTTTTAAAAATCCTGAAGGAGCCTATTATAAACAGATCTGTGGTCTTAATGAAATGTGATTAATACTGTGCATTATTTTAAGAACTTTTGACTTTTCAAAAAACTTTTACAACATTTCCCGTTTTATAGCAGCATAGGTGTAAGTACCTCTCATCTCTGAGTTAGTGGACAAGAAACCCTCGGCCGGGCGCGGTGGCTCAAGCCTGTAATCCCAGCACTTTGGGAGGCCGAGACGGGCGGATCACGAGGTCAGGAGATCGAGACCATCCTGGCTAACACAGTGAAACCCCGTCTCTACTAAAAATACAAAAAATTAGCCGGGCGTGGTGGCAGCGCCTGTAGTCCCAGCTACTCGGGAGGCTGAGGCAGGAGAATGGCGTAAACCCGGGAGGCGGAGCTTGCAGTGAGCCGAGATCGCGCCACTGCACTCCAGCCTGGGCGACAGAGCGAGACTCCGCCTCAAAAAAAAAAAAAAAAAAGAAACCCTCATGGATAGTCTAATAACGTTTGGTACGAGTCTATGTTGTTTTATACTCCATTTTATTTTCAGTTTTAAAAACTGTGGTTAAATATGTGTAACATAAAATCTACCTTCTTAACCATTTTTTACGTATACAGCTTGCTGGAATAAATAATTAAATAATGTCATGGAATCATCGCTCCACCCATCTGTGTAACCTTTTGATCATGTGACACTGAAGCTCTGTTCCCATTGAACTCTCTATTCCTCCTTCCCCGCCAAGTCCCTGGCAACCACCATTCTTCTTTCTGTCTTCTGAATTTGACTACTTTAGGTTCTCATATACTTTAGGAGTCACACCGTATTTGTTTTAGTTAGCATAATGTCCGCAAAGCTCATGCATATTGTAGCCTGTGTTAGAACTTCCTAATGTTTCAGGCCAAATGCTATTCCATTGTATGGATAGGCCACATTTTGCTTTTCCATTTCTCTGTCCATGGACACTTGTATTGCTTTCATGCTTTAGCTATTGTGAATCGTGCTGTTATGAACATGCGTGTACAAATATCTCCTGGAGACTCTGCTTTCCATTTTTTTGGCTAAATACCCAGAATTGGAGTTGCTTTTACATTCTGATTTTAATTTAAAACATTTATATCATTGAGTGTTTTACTTAATAGTATAATAGTTAGCAAACTAATATTTTGGTAATAATTTGCTGGTAGTTTTAGAGTCCATTGCTCAGTTTTTTTAGGTAAATTACACAGGACATTTCAAGTGGACATGGAACAACTTCTGATGTGGAATCATGCCCCAAGCTGATGGCTAAACATATGAAATACCATGCCCTAAATTTAGTAGATTTAGTCTTTGCAATTTAGGAGGTAACCTGTTATATTGTTAGATTTTTGTCTAAAAGCTTTGTCCTCATATTTCCAACTTGCTGTAAAATTTGTTCGTGAAGACAAATATTTTTGTATGGGTTTTTTCTTTTTTATATTAAAAAGAAATGTCCACATTGGAATTTTTTTGGAGTTTTTAGAGCTAATAGAGCTTTTCATAATGTAGTGGGAATGAGTGATCAGTAAGCTCTTAGCAGTTTCCATGCACACATTTCTGTGCATTGAAATAAATGACAGATGAGTACATTTGTGTTCTGTGTGTAAAATGTGCTCTTTCTTCGTTGCATTTCCATGTTGGAGGGCTTGTCTCTTGGTGATCACACTTCAAAATTCTCACAGCCCCCCTTGAACTGTTTAGGTGTTAGACGGTACCGACAACCAGTATTTGGGCCTGCAGATTGGACAGCCCCAGGATGAAGATGAGGAAGCCACAGGTGTTCTTCCTGATGAAGCCTCGGAGGCCTTCAGGAACTCTTCCATGGGTATGTGGACCACAGGTGACGCGCTACAAAGTGGTCTTGTATTCAGCCCTGGACATCTTAATTATGTCTTTGCTATCAAGAAGAAATCCTTTGATATTGTTTTCTGAGTTCTGAATAGCTGATGAAAATGACCAATTGAGGAATAATCATACTTTTTCTTCATCTAAATCTTATGCTTTTGAGTTATCTTAGCATAAATGTATAATTGTATCTTAAGTGGAAATTTGTCACTTAATCTTGATTTCTCTGTTTTTAAAGCCCTTCAACAAGCACATTTATTGAAAAACATGAGTCACAGCAGGCAGCCTTCTGACAGCAGTGTTGATAAATTTGTGTTGAGAGATGAAGCTACTGAACCGGGTGATCAAGAAAACAAGGTGAGGGACATAGGCTTGAGACAACTTGGTGTTTCTGAGCTTGTGTGAGGATTTAAAATCGCGCTGGCTACTATCTACTTTATTGCTTTCCCATCCCTGGGCCTTTAAATTTCCCCTTTAAATACCAGCTCTTCCCAGGCCTGTTGTTTTCCGCCTTTCCAGGTGCTACTGACAGCGTTAAGAATTGCCTTAGTTCTGCCTCCTTTGAGAGTGTGCCCCAGAGAAATCTATTCTGTACTGAGTGTTTCCTTGTCTGATTTCTTGGGCCATTCATTTGATGGCTGCGTATGGCCTTGCACCATGTTTTGGTTCTATTGAACTGTTTTAAAAGTCTCTGTTTATATTACCTTTTTACATGTAAATGTAACTGTCTTCACTTTTAATTCCTCAAGGGCAAGGAATAGCGTTTCACAGTTTCTCCCAGCAATCAGAATTACAGCCTTTGGCATCTCCCTGTCTACCCGGCCCACTTCGTCTTAGCTTTGGGCTTCCCCAGGCTGTTACCTTTCCCTGAGTAGCTTCTGCTGGTCCTGTAGAAGACCACTCATGCTTTGCTTCCAGAGCAGCCTTGTCTGAATGCCTAGTGTCAGGTGCCTTCTTACTGTGCCCACCCTCCCTGCATGCTGCATTTATCCCCTGCCACAGCCCTGGGACCCTGTGTCCAGCTGCCTCTGACTTGTCTGTTTCTGCTTGGCCATGGTCTCTGTGAGGTCAGGTGTGCATATGAGCACAGACCAGGGCATCTCTTTATCCCCAGCACCCAGTGTCTAAGTGCTACTCTAGGACTATTTGTTGAATGAACTAATGCATGAATGTATTGGTTGAGTATGAGACAAACAAGTGTCACTGTCTCCTTTCTAGCCTTGCCGCATCAAAGGTGACATCGGACAGTCCACTGATGATGATTCTGCACCTCTTGTCCATTGTGTCCGCCTTTTATCTGCTTCGTTTTTGCTAACAGGGGGAAAAAATGGTGAGTACAAAAGGGGACGTGCAGAGTTGAAGGAAATAACTAGGTTTCAGAGGTCAACTTGGTGCCCGTTTATGTATTGTGTGTAGCAGAGGCAGTAGAATCTGAGGATGAGTTTGGTTTTCACTAGCCAAGGGGAAGGGAGGAAATGATGGGAGCAGGTAGGTTACTGGGTCTGGTTTTGTTCATTTGAAAACAATCTGTTGTTTGAGGCTGAAGGTGGCTTGGGTGATTTCTTTGCAGTGCTGGTTCCGGACCGGGATGTGAGGGTCAGCGTGAAGGCCCTGGCCCTCAGCTGTGTGGGAGCAGCTGTGGCTCTCCACCCAGAATCTTTCTTCAGCAAACTCTATAAAGTTCCTCTTGACACCACAGAATACCCTGGTATGTTAAAAGTTCACATCTTATTTTCTCAGATTTAATCATTATTGTAAAAACGATTTCAGTATTGACTATTTTAGTTTTAGAGCGGTGTTTTGAGTTTATTTGGGATATTTGACCCGCGTTGTAGCTCTTCAGAAAACACATGAATAGTGAAGTTCTTTGTTTCATGGTTTCTCTTTAGATGAAACCTGTAGAGGAAAAAAATAGAAACCTCAGCACGTAAGAGCCAACTTATATACGCGTCGGATTTAAACCTAAAGCACAAATTGTGCATGGTCACGGTGGTGCTGAGTCACACTCAGCCAGGCCAGGCATTCACACTCAGGGTGAGTGGGCACCAGGACTGGCTGAGGCAGCAGTGGACCCGTGTCTGCACCCTGCCCATGCTTATTGTGGAGCCGTGTCGCTCGCTCTCTTTCTTTGGATGAGAGGGTACACTTGTGTTTTTGAATTTATATGAGGTAAGGGTTTATATATAGGGTTTTTTCTAATCTTTTTTTAAGTGGAATCTGGAATTTTAATCAGATTTACTATCTGACAGCCTAGAATTACAATCCAGAAAGTCTGTGGTATTGAGGACATATTGGCAATATGATGAATCTGTAATCCTTAAATCCTGAAACTTTTTTTTTTTTTTTAATCACTTAGGGTTATTATAGTGAAGTCATTTCTGAATTTGGATCTTCTCTTCATACATGCTCTTTTTCTCTTTCCTGAGAATTAAGCTTTTGTTTTGAGCTAGAAAGTTGATAGTAGGAAATTGTTCCATGGCTGGGCAATTTATCTCCACAGAGGAACAGTATGTCTCAGATATCTTGAACTACATCGATCATGGAGACCCACAGGTTCGAGGAGCCACTGCCATTCTCTGTGGGACCCTCATCTGCTCCATCCTCAGCAGGTCCCGCTTCCACGTGGGAGATTGGATGGGCGCCATTAGAACCCTGACAGGTAATAGCCAGTTTTTCAGCTGTGTTTTTTCTAGATATCCTTACTAAGGTTTAAGTTTACATGATGATGTTTGTTTTTTGTTCTTCTGGTTAGGAAATACATTTTCTTTGGCGGATTGCATTCCTTTGCTGCGGAAAACACTGAAGGATGAGTCTTCTGTTACTTGCAAGCTGGCTTGTACAGCTGTGAGGGTGAGCATAATCTTCTGTGGAACCATTTCTTCACTTAGTGGACATTTTATCATTGCTACAATTAAAATTGGAGCTTAATAGGAAATATTTCCATACACTCTAAAGCTGTAACCAGTAATATCCACCATGTATCCATCTCTTAGCTTTAGAAAGAAAACATTGCCAGTAAAGTTAATGCTTCATAAACTTCAGTTTAAGTTTTAATTCTCAGAATATTTGTTTGAAATAGACTTTTTCCTAAAGGATATATTTAGAAATAACCTATCATTACATGTAAAGTCTGTTGAATATGCTGGGCATGGTGACTCATGCCTGTAAACTGAGCACTTTGGGAGGCCAAGGTGGAAGGATTGCTTGAGCCCAGGAGTTCAAGACTATGGGCAACATGGTTGATCCTGTCTCTACAGAAAATTAAAAAGAAAAAAAAAAATTAATTGGGCGTGGTGGTGCATACCTGTAGTCTCAGCTACTCGGGAGGCTGAGGTGGGGGGATTACTTGAGCCCCGGAGATGAAGGCTGCAGTGAGGCGTGGCTGCATCACTGCCCTGTAGCCTGGGCAACGGAGTGAGACTGTCTCAAAAATAATAGTAATAATAATCAGTTGAATTAAAAAAAAAAAACAAAAACCACTGTGTTAGGCCCATAGTGTAGTAAGAGTTAAAGTGAGCCTTAGGGATTATTTACTCAACCTCTGTGTTTGTATGAAGTGGAATGGCCCCAATTCTTTAAGTGATAGCATGTTGAACCTTTCCATACCAGCTGGCTCGTAAGTCACAACTGGCCAGTCAACAAGAGTCAAAATTAACTAGTAAAAATCAAAGCAAAAAACTTAGAATTGTCAAATTTGTGCGATACCTCCCCCTTTTAAAATGTCATGCCTGACAGTAATTTTTCCCTAGTTTCCAGGTTTTGTTTCAGTCAGTTGTGTCTGTCTTGAGCAGAAGGAAGCGTGCTAACAGCTCAGTCTCATGACTAGCTGGGGGTCTATGTGTCAGCCATGCATATGATGGTGCCCCTGGGTGCCTGAGGCTGCAGGGGAGGGGTACAGAAGTAGGGGCCTGTTCTGTTCTCCCATGCCTTGGAGTACATAGTGATATAGTGGGGTGGTCCTTGGTGTAGGTCCCTCGTTCCTACCCTGGGTCTGCGATTTATTTAGAAGTGGTGTTGGAGCTGTGCGGCAGGCCCCTTTGTGACTGATCAATGTTTGTGAAGTTGCCGTTTGAGAATTGAAACCATGACATAAGCAGAAATGGAAGAAAAAAAGAACCAGTTATGTGAAAGGGACATATTCACTTTTAAGCTTGTATTTACTGAGATAAAATATATACCATCAATGTTCTTGAGAGGTGTGGGAAAAGTGCAACATCCTGGTTGCAGTTAAACCCAGAACGTTGTGTGTTGAAGACTGACAGTTCTCAAACCGTCAAGACGCGGGCACTGAGTGGGACTAACCTACTGCCCTCTTGCCTCGGACCTTGTGTTCCAGCATTGTGTCATGAGTCTCTGCAGCAGCAGCTACAGTGAGTTAGGACTGCAGCTGATCATCGACGTGCTGACTCTGAGGAACAGTTCCTATTGGCTGGTGAGGACAGAGCTTCTGGAAACCCTTGCGGAGATTGACTTCAGGTAAGTGAGTCACGTCCATTAGATTTCATGAACTAAGCTCAATTGAAAGTCCTGGGGTCACTTGGTATAAGGAATGATGTTATCAAGTACCCTGCCCATCAGAAATCTGAGTGGTTTAGGTAGATGACAGTGATTTTCTCCTCCCAGTGGCTTTTTGCTGAACTTTGCCCTATGCGTGGATTTTATTTTATTTTATTATTTATTTAGAGACATGATCTTGCTCTGTTGCCCAGGCTTGGATGCAGTAGCACAGTCATAGCTCACTGCAGCTTTGAGCTCCAGGACTCGAGTGGTCCTCCTGCCTCAGCCTCCCGGTTAGCTAGGACAATAGGTGTGTGCCATCACACTGGCTAATATTTTATTTTTTGTAGAAATGGGGTCTTGCTATGTTGCCCAGGCTGGTCTCAAACTCCTGAGCTCGATTGATCCTCCAATCTTGGCCTCCCAAAGTGCTGGGATTACAGGCATGAGCCACTGTACCTGGCCTAGAATTTTAAAAGATAAATAGAAGAGTAGTTTTTTGTTTTTGGATAGTCCTAGTCATTTAAGTGTTCTGGATAGTAAGAATAAAAGAGCTTAGAATTTTTCATCTTTGTCTTAAACTTTTTAAAAAACGTAGCTTATGTTAATTCTGCTTGTTTAAATAGAATATACTCATCATTATACTGAACCTAGGTAAGACAGCTGGTTTATATTTTGTTGCAATTAAAAAATGTGAGCTGTGGTTGCAGTGAGCCAAGATCGTGGCCATTGCACTTCAGCCTGGCGACAGAGCGAGACTCCGTCTCAAAAAAAAAAAAACAAAAAACATGAGCTGTGTTGGAACTTTCATTTTCTAAGAGTAAAGTTTTGGCAGGAGAAGTTTTCTGTCAGTACTTTATTTTAGAAGGGAAATTTTTATAATTCAGGTGTTTTTTTTTTTTTGTTTTTGTTTTTCCCCCCAAGCCACCTTTTATAGAGCCCTTGTGGGTTATTTTATTTAATCCTTAGAATGTTTATAAATCTGGGACTGTTCTCGGCTCCACCCACAGATAGGTGTGTGAGTGGGCAGCAAGATAGCAGGTTATGGAGGGACCAGCTCGCCCCGTCTGTGGTTTGAGCCAGTTCTGTACGGGACTTACAGAGTGTTTTGAAATAGTATTTATTTTGAAGAAAAAGAAAAACAGTTTACTGAGTGCTATCTTATTGAGTCTGGAGTTGTGAGAGGAATGCCACCTCTATTTGTTTAAAGCCATCGGCCTTTTCTGTTGTCTTGAGTAAGTGCTGCCCAAGGGCCTTCCAGGGCGCCTGACTGAGCCTGCTCTGAAGCAAGCTGGCGGAAAGTGTTTACTGAGTAACTAAATGATTTCATTGTTAAATGTGCTCTTTTGTTAGGCTGGTGAGCTTTTTGGAGGCAAAAGCAGAAAACTTACACAGAGGGGCTCATCATTATACAGGGGTAAGCGGCTTATTTTTGTGAGATGCTGTTTTACTTTCAAGGAGGTGAAAGTGAGGCTTTCCTTGTGGAATTTCTCTAAATGCATTCATCGTATTTTAGATCTGTTTATTTCACAGTTTATATCATGAAAGTTATAAGTGTGTCATATGGATTTAAGTCCAGCAATGTTGAGTTCTTTCTCACTAGCTTTCCAAAATATCTTACCTAAAATTTAGTCAAATACAAGATTATGTTTATTTTTATTATCCTTCTCTCTAAAGCTTTTAAAGCTGCAAGAACGAGTGCTCAATAATGTTGTCATCCATTTGCTTGGAGATGAAGACCCCAGGGTGCGACATGTTGCTGCAGCATCATTAATTAGGTATTTACCAGTATTTTATCTCTTTTACTTTTTTGGTTGAAGTACTAAAAGGTATGAGCATGGAAAGAGAGGGAAGAATTCAAAGGATGTAGAGCAGTATTCCTGAATTTGAGCTCATTTCAGCTATTCTGTTCTTAAACTATCAAGAAAAAAAAATCCAAAAAAGTCTAAAATTATAATTAGAAAAACAAAATACTAACCATCCATTGTAAAAAGTAATGCATTTTCATTGTAAAAATTTGGACTATAGAGAATAGCACTAAGAAGAAAAAAAATCACCTTCAATTCTGCTACCACCTGGAAGTAATCGCTGTTAATATTTTGCTGTATACTTTTTATGAGTTTCTTATTCAAAATGGGGTCAAAATTACATGCAATTGTGTAACCTAATTTTCACTAAATATTTTATTAGCATTTTTCTGTTATGAAACAGTAATTTTAGTTATGGGTCATTGTTTTACTATGTGATTGTGATAAAATTTTACATAAATTTTTTTTTGGCAATTAACTATTGTACATCAATGTTTGTGTATAATTTTCTTTTTCCGAGAATTCTTGGAAGTTGAGTTAGCAGCCCAGGCTTTGAATTTTTTTTTTTTTTTTTTTTTGAGACAGAGTCTTGTTCGTTTGCCTAAGCGCGATCTCGGCTCACTGCAACTTCCGCCTCCCAAGCTATTCTCCTGCCTCAGCCCCCCGAGTAGCTGGGATTACAGGTGCACACCACCACACCCAGCTAATTTTTGTATTTTTAGTAGAGACAGGGTTTCACCAGATTGGCCAGGCTGGTCTCAAACTCCTGACCCCATGATCCACCTGCCTCGGCCTCCCAAAGTGCTGGGATTACAGGTGTGAACCACCATGCCTGGCCAGGCTTTGAATTTAAAACAAATTTTCTAATAGCTTTATGGCGGTATAATTTACATTTCTTGAAACCTACTCGTTTTGAGTGTATAGTAAACTTCAATTTTATCACATTTCTATCACCCCAAAGGTCCTTGGGCCCATTGCAGTAACCTCCGGTTCCCGCCCCCACTCCTAGGCAGCCACTCATCTATTTTCTGTCCCTTAAGATTTGTGTTTTTGTCAGGCACGGTGGCTCACGCCTTTACTCCCAGCACTTTGGGAGGCCAAGGTGGGTGGATCTCTTGAGGTCAGGAGTTCAAGACCAGCCTGGCCAACATGGTGAAACCCTGTCTGTACTAACAATACAAAAATTAGTCGGGTGTGGTGGCGGGCATCTGTAATCCCAGCTACTTGGGAGGCTGAGGCAGGAGAATTGCTTGAACGTGGGAGGCGAAGTTGGCAGTGAGCAGAGATTGTGCCACTGCATTCCAGCCTGGGCAGCAGAGAGAGACTCTGTCTGAAAACAAAGATTTGTATTTTCTGGACATTTTATAGAACTGGGTCATAGTATAAGTGGACTTTTGCATTTGGCTTCTTTTACTTAATTTTGAGATTGGGTCTTGTTGTAGCATGTATCGGTAGTTTGTTCATTTTTATTGGTGAGAGTATTATATGAATAATACCATATTTTATCTATCCATCAGATGGATATTATTGAGTTCATGTTTTGGCCAATTTATGAATTATGGTATTGTGAACATTTGCCTACAAGATTTGTATAGGCATGTTTTCATTTCTCTTGAGTGGATAACCTAGAAGTGGATTTTTAAAAAATTTTTGGTACTTACTGTGAAACTGCTCTTCAGAAACATACCATCGTTTGTCCTTTCTTTCTTGTCTTTCTCTTTCTTTCTTTCTTTCTTTCTTTCTTTCTTTCTTTCTTTCTTTCTTTCTTTCTTTCTTTCTTTCTTTCTTTCTTTCTTCATATACACATTTTAAGAAAAATTTCAGTAGTTTTTGGGGTACAAGTGGTTTGGTTACATGGCTGAATTTTGGTTGCATGGTGAGTCCTGAGATTTTAGTACACTTGTCACCCAAGTACTGTATCTTGTACCCAATATGTAGTTTTCTGTCCCTCACCTTCCTCCCAGCCTCCCGCCTTGTGAGTCTCCAATGTGCATTATACCACTCTGTATGCCCTTGCGTACTCACAGCCCAGCTCCCACTTCTGAGAACATACTGCAGAAACATACCAAAGTATACTCCCACTACCAGAATGTGATTGTGCCTGATTCTTCTCACCAATACAAATATTTCAAAAAAAGTTAAATATATATCAGTTTTTTGGGCAGAAGTTGATACTTCTCTATATTTTTTATTTTTTTTTGAGATAGGGTCTCACTCTATGATGCCCAGACTGGACTGCATCTAGCTTACTGCAGTCTCTGCCTCCCAGGTTCAAGTGATTCTCCCACCTCAGCCTCCCAAGAAGCTGGAATTACAGGGGAGAGCCACTACTGCCAGCTAATTTTTGTATTTTTTGGTAGAGATGGGGTTTCACCATGTTGGCCAGACTGGTCTCAAACTCCTGACCTCAAGTGATCTACCTGCCTTGGCCTTCCAAAGTGCTGGAATTACAGGCGTGAGCTACCACACCCGGCTGATACTTCTTTTTAAAATAACTTACCTTCTTTTGAAAGTAATACATGTTAAATGAACAAAATTTAAGGAAAATATAAAAAAGGAAATAATCTTTATAATGAAACTACTGAAAGAAAACCAAAATTACATTTTGGTGCATATTCTTTTTCGTTTTCATCATTGTAATTTGCATTTCTTTGATTACTTGTGAGACACACTTTTCATTTACTTAAAGGTTCGTATGACTTGCCTGTTCAGAAATTTTGCAGCTTTATCATTTTCTGCAAATGATAGCAACTTCTTTTTATTTTTTTATTTTTATTTTTATTTTCATTTTTTTTTTGAGATGGAGTCTCGCTCTGTTGCCCAGGCTGGAGTGCAGTGGCCAGATCTCAGCTCACTGGAAGCTCCGCCTCCTGGATTCACGCCATTCTCCTGCCTCAGCCTCCCGAGTAGCTGGGACTACAGGCGCCGCCACCTCGCCCGGCTAGTTTTTGTATTTTTTAGTAGAGACGGGGTTTCACCGTGTTAGCCAGGATGGTCTCAATCTCCTGACCTCGTGATCCACCCGTCTCGGCCTCCCAAAGTGCTGGGATTACAGGCTTGAGCCACCGCGCCCGGCCGCAACTTCTTTTTATTTGTTTGTTTGTGGTGACAGAGTCTCGCTCTGTCACCCAGGCTGGAGTGCAGTGGTGGAATCTTGGCTCATTGCAACTATTGCCTCCTGGGTTCAAGCGATTTTCCTGCCTCAGCCCCCCAGGTAGCTGGGATTACAGGAATGTACCACCATGCCCGGCCAATTTTTATATCTTTAGTAGAGATGGGGTTTCGCCATGTTGGCCAGGCTGGTCTTGAACTCCTGGTCTCAAGCGGTTCCCCTGTCTCGGCTTCCCAAAGTGCTGGGATTATAGGCGTGAGCCACCCTACCCAGCCAATAGTTACTTCTTATATTCCAGAAAAAATTGTACTCATGATCAAGTCTCCATGAGGAAAAAGACTTTAATTAAAGATATTGCGGTTTGCAGACCAATATGATAAAATAGTTGATTGTTTCTAAAAGTATTACTGAGTAATGATGGCAGATATAAGCCCTTTTGTTTTTGTAAGAAAATGTTACCCATGTTCTGCATTTGAATTCAGTTTAGATTTGTTAGGAATCTCAGCTTAAGCTTTGCCATCTGGGAGTGTTTGGGACAATTTTGCAGACAGAATTGCAAAAGTGCCTAAGGGATGCAACTGGCACTCAGACCTGCTCCGTGCTCAGTACTCTGTGGACAGATGTTCAGCACTTGTTGATGTTGATTAAAAGGTTTAGAAAGAGAACTTTCAAAGTTGGTTTTTAATTAAAGCATTTAATAGTGTGAATAAAAAGGGACTTAATTTTATGACAGACAAAAGAAAGTACAGCACCTGGCGGGGCACGGGGGCTCATGCCTGTAATCCCAGCACTGTGGGAGGCTGAGGCAGGTGGATCATGAAGTCAGGAGTTCAAGAGTTCAAGACCAGCCTGGCCAAGGTGGTGAAACCCCGTCTCTACTAAAACTACAAAAATTAGCCAGGTGCGTTGGCAGGCACCTGTAATCCCGCTACTCAGGAGGCTGAGACAGGAGAATCACTTGAACCTGGATGGCAGAGGTTGCAGTGAGCCAAGATTGTGCCACTGCACTCCAGCCTGGGCAACAGAGTGAGAGTCTGTCTCAAAAAAAGAAAAAAGAAAATACAGCACCCAGTTATGTCAGAGTGGGTGCATCAGAGAGTGACCCTGAAATTGGAGACGATGCTGTCACGTGCTTGAAGAATGCTACCTGAGAAAGGGGGCGAGAAGTGGTGTTTGCTGGTAACCAGAGGTGTTGGCTTAGCCACCTGCAGGGAGGGTGGCCTATCACAGGTGAGTTTCATCTACTTTCTTAAGCAAATTAACCTTACTTTTGTGTTAGGCTTGTCCCAAAGCTGTTTTATAAATGTGACCAAGGACAAGCTGACCCAGTAGTGGCCGTGGCAAGAGATCAAAGCAGTGTTTACCTGAAACTTCTCATGCATGAGACGCAGCCTCCATCTCATTTCTCCGTCAGCACAATAACCAGGTATGCTGCCCCGGTGGCGTCCTCACATTGTCGGGAAAATGCCCTTTCCTGATGCCTTTCTTTAGGCTTTAATTGAAGACATTTTATTTTCTAGAAAAAAGCTTTAGCTCAGGATGTTTGAGTGTAGGTCATTCCTTTGGTAGGATATTGTCATTCTGAGGATTGACCACACCACCTCTGTATTTAAGCCCTGCCACAATCACACAGCTGTGACACTGTAAATCTTTTAATCGTTTATTACATTTCATGTGCTGACAGTTATATTTTTGTGTGTGACACTTACGTATTATCTGTTAAAAAATTTTCACTTTAGTTGTGTTACCTTTAAAGAGGATTGTATTCTATCATGCCTGTTGATTTGTAGGTGAGTGGGCTATTAAAGTCAGTGTTATTTAGGGCTATCCACTAGTTCTGTGATTTGCAATGACTCTCCTTCACATTTGTTGTGGAGCTTTTGAATATAGCGTCAAATGGCCACATATATCCCATGCTCACCTGATTCTTAGGTGAGTAGGACAGAGTGCTTTAATGAAGCTATAATCTTCAGAATTCTAGCTTGCAAAGGAGATTGCAGAAGGATAAGACTTGTGCTTTTCAATTTTGTCTTTTAAATGTTATTTTAAAAATTGGCTTTATATGATACTCTTTTTCTGCTGAGTAACAGTATTTTACAGAACTTGGACTAGATGACTTCTAAGCTTAAATGATCACTTGATGCTTTTTTTCTGAATTAGGAACTCAGCTTATCACATTTCAAAGTCATAATTCCTGAATACATAACATCTTTTTTTCATGTAAAGACTGCTTTAAAAAACACATGGAAGGTCGGGCGTGGTGGCTCACACATGTAATCCTAGCACTTTGGGAGGCCCAGGTGGGCAGGTTGCCTGAGTTCAAGAGTTCAAGACCACCCTGGGCAACATGGCAAAACCTGCCTCTACTAAAATATAAAAAATTAGCCGGGCGTGGTGGTGGGCACCTGTAATCCCAGCTACTTGGGAAGCTGGGGGATGAGAATCACTTGAGCCCTGGAGGCAGAGGTTGCAGTGAGCCAAGATAGTGCCATTGCACTCCAGCTTGGGCTACAGAGTGAGACTGTGTCTCAAAAAAAAAAAAACAAAAAAAAAAACCACAAAACAACAACAACAAAAACACACGGAAACATTTTCTTTGGCCACCTTAGTATTTCCCCTTCAGATAATTCCTTTGTTTAAACTCAGAACTGGCATTTTCTCTCTTTGAAAAGATTCAGGACAAATACTCCTTTAAGATAAGCAGAAACAGTGAAAGAGTATTTGATTATCAGGAATTTGATAGGCTTAGAATAAATTGTTGCTTCTTAATGTCATTTCAGAAGATGAATATTTATTAATAGATGCCAACTGAGATATCATTAAAATTGGTTACTACTACTTTGAAAAGTTTCCCAGTTCCAAACTTCAGCAGGCCTCTTCACAATTCAACAGTGCTTAATTGGGACTTGCGTGATAGATACGATTCCCAATTGTGTAGCAGAGTGTGCTGCTTAGCTACCTGTTCTGTTAGCATTCGTGTGTTAACTGAAAATCATAATCTCCTTAAGTTTCGTTGAGCGTCTCTGTGGACGAGACACTGTGAGGGATACAAAATCAGATTGGCTTTATTCAAACCATTGGGGTATTATTTTTATTTTTTGCCTTTTTTCCATGTGTTCTAAAGGAATTAGAGTTTGAATATAACTATAATGGGGGATAGAAATTTACATGTGCCATGAAGGGAATGCAGAAAAGTGCCATGGGAGCTCAGAAGTGGAGAAAGGAATTTTTTTTTCTTGGAAGCAGGAGTAACTTCATGAAGCATTTATTTCAACTTGGAGATAGTAGGCAATGCTGTAAGGGGAGTGTGGCTGCAGGGAAAGTGTTCGGGGCAGACTGGGAGAAAGGGAGGGAATAAATTCAGCCATTGTTATGGCATAATGATCAAAATTTATTTTCAGCCCCTCTTTCACTTAAAAGTTGAGACTGCTTAACTTCTTTTAATCTTTAATCTTAAACTTTTAAATGCCATTTGATCTTTAAAAAGATATGTTTTAATAGTATATTTTAAGTCTCTGTATTTTTCTTATTAGAATATACAGAGGCTATAACCTACTACCAAGCATAACAGATGTCACTATGGAAAATAACCTTTCAAGAGTTATTGCAGCAGTTTCTCATGAACTGATCACATCAACCACGAGAGCACTCACTGTAAGTCTCTTTCTTGATTGGTCTTAATGAAATTATAATAATTTTTCATGACTTGTATGGCCAGTTAGTTTTATGGTCATCTTATGGTGAGGTGCTTGTATTAGAGCTCTTACTTATCTGTGGGGCTTGCTAAGAAATTGTGTTTCTGTGAAAAGGATCTTAGCTTACTCCAGGAATGTAAATAACTATTTTTTTCTGATTATTAAAGTAATACATGCCAAAAGTTAAAAAATTCAGCCAATTTAGGAAGACATAAAAATGAAAATAAGCCAGGCGTGGTGGCTCACACCTGTAATCCCAGCACTTTGGGAAGCCGAGGTAGGGGGCTCACTTGATGTCAGGAGTTCGAGACCAGCCTGGCCAACATGGTGAAACCCAGGGCTCACTTGATGTCAGGAGTTCGAGACCAGCCTGGCCAACATGGTGAAACCCATCTCTACTAAAAATACAAAAATTAGCTGGGCGTGGTGGCGGGTGCCTGTAATCCCAGCTACTCGGGAGGCCGAGGCAGGAGAATCGCTTGAACGTGGGAGGCAGAGCTTGCAGTGAGCCGAGATCAAGCCACTGCACTCCAGCCTGTGCAACAGAGCGAGACTTTGTTTCCAAAAAAAAAAGAGAGAAAGAAAACTACTGTCACCTGCATTGGTAATGTATCAGAAGTTTAAAATGTCTCGATTATAATTAACTCAGTGACCTGGTAATATATACTAAGGGAAAAATATTTATAATTTACTTTTTTAATTTATTTTTATTTTTTGAGACGGAGTTTTGCTTTTGTTGCCCAGGCTGGAGTGCAATGGCACAATCTCAGCTCACTACAACCTCCGCCTCCCGGGTTCAAGCGATTCTCCTGCCTCAGCCTCCCGAGTAGCTGGGGTTACAGGCATGTGCCACCACACCCAGCTAATTTTGTATTTTTAGTAGAGATGGGGTTTCTCCATGTTGGTCAGGCTGGTCTCAAACTCCTGACCTCAGGTGATCCACCCGCCTTGGTCACCCAAAGTGCTGGGATTACAGGCGTGAGCCACCACACCTGTCTTTACATTTTTATAATAATAATTTATGTTGCTGACATTAGAAAAGAACCATAATATCCAAGAATTCAAGAACAATTAAATTATGTACATATGCTAGTGTATAGTGTGATGCTTTGGAGAATTTTTAACAATGTGGAGATATATAATCTGAATTGTAATATTGAATGAAAAAAGGCAGAATACAAACCTAGTAGGGGGTATAGTCGGATTTCAGTTAAGAAAAATAATATTTACATATATACATTCCTCACATTGGCAGATAATCACCAAGATAAATTTTGGGATTGTGGATGATTTTTTGTGTTCTTTATATTTTTCAGGTATTCTCAAATTTTCTAAAATGAGCAAGTATAACTTTTGTCATCAGAAAAAATAGTATACAAAAGTGATGTTAATTTGTTGGTGACCAGGTTAAACCTTTTTATTTTTATTATTATTTTTTGAGATAGAGTCTCGCTCTGTTGCCCAGGCTGGAACGCAGTGGCGTGATCTTGGCTCACTGCAGCCTCTGCTTCCCGGGTTCAAACGATTCTCCAGCCCCAGCCTCCTGAGTGGCTGGAATTACAGGTGCGGGGGACCACACCTGGCTAATTTTTGTATTTTTAGTAGAGGTGGGGTTTCACCAGGTTGGTCAGGCTGGCCTCGAACTCCTGACCTTGTGATCCACCCTCCTCGGCCTCCCAAAGTGCTGGGATTACAGGCGTGAGCTGCTGCGCCCAGCCAAACCTTTTTATTTTATTTGACAAAAGAAATACTTGCATGTTATAGAAAACTAAATATTGTTTGGGCTGTCTGCGGTATGGTCTTCTCTTGATTTGTTCAAAATATTGTAAACTTTGATTTGTTCAAAATATTGTAAACTTTGCTTATTTTTTTTTGTTCTTCCCTTGGTTTGTTCAAAATATTGTAAACTTTGCTTATTTATTTTTATTGTGGCTGACATGTGTCAGACACTGTTGTAGGCCTGGGATGTAAAAACAGGATTCCTGCCCTTACGGTCTCTGGAGGCTGGTCAGGGATATGATGTGGTCAGCTGGAGCTCCGCTCCTAAGGTTGTGCAGGGGCAGTTGAGAGGCGGAAGGGTGGGACAGCATTTTAGGGTGTGGGCAGCACAGGAGTCTCTCTTCATTGGGATATAATTGCCATTCCGATAACATGTATTTGAGTTGTCTAAAGTAGGAAGTTGTACCATGGTGGGACAGATATCCCGTGGTTATCATACACAGATCTCAGTTCTCATTGTTTGTACTTTTTATAAAGGGTAAAAGGAGATATAATTCAATAAACCTTTGTGGTGTTTGGGTGTGATTTTATTGTTTCTTTGTTCTATAGTTTGGATGCTGTGAAGCTTTGTGTCTTCTTTCCACTGCCTTCCCAGTTTGCATTTGGAGTTTAGGTTGGCACTGTGGGTATGTATTTTCCTCAGTATGTATTAATAGTTGTCTACAACAGTATAATATAAACGTAGTTATTAGGATGCCCTTTTTCTTTCTTTTTAAGTCTTTTATCAGTTTGGCTTTTGGAAAAATATCTGATAGAATACTTGTTTCTGCTGTATTAGTTGTGTGAGACTAGTGACAGGAGCTGTGGGAATTGAATGCCAAATGTTCTTAGGCATTTTTGGGAATTTGAGAGTGTGATCTTCAAGTTCATCTAGGGGAATTTTCATATGCTGGCAAAATACTTTTCTCATTAGCTTGATTCTTTCCAGAATTATTTGCTGCATATTAGAAGTTTAGGAACCTTTTTTCACTTAAATGTGACCTAACATATGAAATGGTGATGATTTAGGAACTACTGTACTTACATTAACAGCTTTTACTTAAAAATGATTTTCCCCCAGTAGATGACCCTACTCACATCTGGGAAATAATTTCAAGTCTTCTCCAGCATTCAGGAATAAGCTTTCATTCTGTGTATCAATTACTGAGAATGATTTTGGTGACTCACATCACATTTGAGAAGTAAACCTGTAGATTTCTTGTGTGTGTCAGTGAATAACCAGCTGACATTTGCTTGAAGTGTATTACATTCTCTGCTCTAGAATGATTGCTTTCCCGCCTTCCTCACATATAGACTGAGCAACTATGGTTTCTAGTCATAGGTCCGGCACTGGACTTGACTTCTGAGCAACTTTGGCATTGGAGTAAAATGTATTAATTTAAAGAAAGCTAAAAATTCATTCAAGTAAACATACAGTTCTAATACTTTTTAAAATTTAAAATATAGATAGATTTAAGTGATAAAAAAGAAAATGAGTAGACACCATAATCCTCATTTCTGTATCTGTTCACAAGGGGTTGATATTTATGAGTTCTATTCTCCATACCCATTCTGTGTTCTCTTAATCCTCACTCAGCACCTCAGGTGGTTGGGATTCAGTTCTTGGTAGTTTGACTTATACTCTCTTTTCTAGGGGATTGAGCCCTGGGTAGTCCTCCTTATATGAGATTGCAATTTGTCTTCCAATAACTTTTACTACAAGATATGGGGTATTAAAGGATACCATTGGGGAACCAAGATAATATTAGTATCAGGAAAACTAACCACGTCAGACCTGCCCCATTGGGTATCAAGTATACTATTTTTCCATAGTAATAAAGAGCTCACCCCAGCCAATTCTCTTTTATTTTGGGCCTGTTTATTCAATGGCATTAAGATGCCCAAATGTCTGGGTAGCTATCTCATCTCCAATTCAGCAGAACCATTGTCATGTGCCCTAGTGGAAGCATTCCTTCATTGGACACTTAGGCCCCAGTACTTTTATTCAGATCTACTACCTGATTTCATTTCTCAAATGATTTTTATGGAGCTTTAATTTATGGAAAGTTGTTAGTTGATTAACAGTAAAACAGTTTCTGAGCTGGTATAAAACATATTGTGACATGCTTTTCTCTTGGAATTGCAAGAGAAAGGAAGACTGTTGTTTGCTTGAAATTTTTCTATAATTTGACCTTGCAAATGTCTGCTTCCAGAGTGCCTCCACTGAGCGCCTCCGATGAGTCTAGGAAGAGCTGTACCGTTGGGATGGCCACGATGATTCTGACCCTGCTCTCGTCAGCTTGGTTCCCATTGGATCTCTCAGCCCATCAAGATGCTTTGATTTTGGCCGGAAACTTGCTTGCAGGTACTGAGTTGAAGCAGGGACTCTGAGGCTTGGATTTTGATTTCCTTAGGGGGAGTGGGGGTGGTGAGCATATGAGGGGAAAATACTAAAAGGTCATCGCCAGTGATGGCTTGTCCCTTTAGTCAAATTTCAGATGTTACCTATATGCACAAACACATGCAGCTGTTCTGTGCTGAGTATTTTAAAGTGGCCTCTTCCCAGTATAGCCCCTCAGTTAACTACAAATAAACTCATTTTGAATTTCATCTTAGTGGGCACCATATGCCAGTACTGCCTCAGGCACTGGGATGGTAAGAAAGTATAAAGTATGGACTCCATTCTCAAGTTGGTTTTAGATTAGAGGGGATACATGTAAACAAAAGTGCAGTGGTCACACAGAGTGGCCATGATCACTCTCCTTGGGCAGATTTATGGGCTGATAGGAAAGGGCACAACAGGGAGAGGGTGCAGCACCGTGGCGATAATAATGGAGGATGTGGCCAGCAAGGAAGACGGAGTCCATTGAAATTGATTTTGGGAGAAGTTGCCAATCTCCATGAAATAATCGGGACCTGTGTTCTTTGCTTTAGGAGGCTATAGGAGAGTTTCGTGAAAGGGACTAAAAGATGAGTATTTTAATAAGATCATTCAGCCAACTTGAATGTGGGCTGGAGGAGAAGGTAGAGAGACTCAGGAGATTAATGTTGACGCTAAGGCAAGAGATGGGGAGTCTAAACCAAGATAATGGCTTTGGGATTGTAGGGAAGACACTGATCGTAAGAGAATGAAGGAGGCAGAATTGCCAGGCCTGGGTCACCAACTGAACTTCGGTTGTGAAGACGAAGAAACCTGGGATGACTTCACATCCTGGGCAGGTGTGTGGTGGTGACAGTCATGGAAATTGGGAACACAGATTTGTGGGGAAGACATCAGTTTGAGTTTGAGTTTGGCTTATCCGTTGAATATTAGACACAGATGTCTGGCCAACTCTCAACATAGATTAGGGTCTTAAATGACTTCAGTTCCCCAAGCAATTTGTCCTTCCCATACTGTTGGGCTAGAGAGGTAATATCTATGCCCATATCACAGCCAGTGCTCCTAAATCTCTGAGAAGTTCATGGGCCTCTGAAGAAGAAGCCAACCCAGCAGCCAACAAGCAAGAGGAGGTCTGGCCAGCCCTGGGGGACCGGGCCTTGGTGCCCATGGTGGAGCAGCTCTTCTCCCACCTGCTGAAGGTGATCAACATTTGTGCACATGTCCTGGACGACGTGGCTCCTGGACCTGCAATAAAGGTAATGTCCCACTTAGGTGCTGGATTAATATAGCCTTAATGACTGTGGGTTTCCAGACTATCTTTATTTAGTAATCTGTCCCTTCTTTATTCTCTTTTGCTTTAAATGAACAAAATTGCTCAGATTGTGACACTAAATTTAACATCAAAATGTGACCATGTGGCCGGGTGCAGTGGCTCATGCCTGTTATTCCAGTACTTTGGGAGACTGAGGTGGGCAGATCACTTGAGGCCAAGAGTTCAAGACCAGCCTGGCCAACATCACAAAACCCCATCTCTACTAAAAATACAAAAAAATTAGTTGGGCGTGGTGGCACATGCCTGTAGTCCCAGCTACTTGGGAGGCTGAGGCAAGAGAATTGCTTGAACCTGAGAGGTGGAGTTTGCAGTGAACCTTGATTGTGCCACTACATTCCAGCCTGGATGACAGAGTCAGGCTCTGTCTCAAAAGAAAAAAAAAATGTGACCATGTGTTTTACAGCTCCTTTGGTATCATCAGTCACTGTTACCCCTAAGAGGGAAATACCTAGCTTTAGTTTTAGGTTTCCATCATTAGCCAAGAAAGCTCAGAATTGGTTTTCCTGGCTAAGTACCTCATTGCTGTCTCCTTAAATCTTAGTTAATGGCTACTGTCCTGGCTAGCATAGTTATAGAGCATGTCCATGGTTGTAGAATGTTCTGCTAATCTCAGGGACAGTTTTGCTTTTCTGTGAAGCAATAAAATCAACTTCAAAACAAATGTTAACTGTTTGCACAATGGATTTAAGATAGACCAGTTCACATACTTTTTTTTTTTTTTGAGACGGAGTTTCACTCTTGTTGCCTAGGCTGGAGTGCAATGGTGCGATCTCAGGTCACTGCAACTTCTGCCTCCTGGGTTCAAACGATTCTCCTGCCTCAGTCTCTAGAGTAGCTGGGATTACAGGCATGCACCACCACACCCAGCTAATTTTTTTGTATTTTTAGTAGAGACGGGGTTTCACCATGTTGGTCAGGCTGGTCTCAAACTCCTGACCTCAAGTGACCTACCCGCCTTGGCCTCCCAAAGCGTTGGGATTACGGGCGTGAGCCACCACGCCCAGCCTAAGATAGACCAGTTCACTTACTGTTATATCTGTTTACTCTCTCTTTGCTGTGTCTTCTACCTTTAAAAATCTCCCCACTAACTTCGCATTCTCCTTTAGCTGCCATCAGTCAACTTCCCTTCTCTGCAAACATCTCTGGAGAGTCTCAGCCTCAGCCCACAGAGCTTCCCACTGCTCTGAGGTGGACCTTGTTTGCAAGACTTCTTGGCCCTCTTGGCCTGGACCCTGTCTACTACTTCAGCCATCCTTCCTTAACCATCGCTAGTGGTTTTTGTTGCCACCCTCCATAGCAGCGTTTCCCTTCCAGATCATGTCTTTACATCTCTGGGCACTGCTCTGGTCCTGCCTGCCTTTCCCTCTCTGTACCCTGCAGGCCGCTGCTGCCATCTTGAGTGTCCTCTTCACTTGGCTTTCAGAGGGCCCACAGAGTTTCCCACTGCTCTGAGGTGGACCTTGTTTGCAAGACTTCTTGGCCCTCTTGGATTACTGCACTAGCCTTTTGTTTTGGAAACAGCATTTTTTTTTTAATTTAATTTTATTTTTTTGAGATAGGATGTCACTCTGTTGCCCAGGCTGGAGTGCAGTGTCATGATCGTAGCTCGCTGTGGCCTTGATCTCCCAGGCTCAAGTGATCCTTCTGCCTCAGCCTCCTCAGTAGTTGGGACTACAGGTGTGCACCACCATGCCCAGCTAGTTTTTTGATTTTTTTTTCTTTTTTCTTTTTTTTTGAGACAGAGTCTCACACTGTCGCCCGGACTGGCACAATCTTGGCTCACTGCAACAACCTCCGCCTCCCAGGTTCAGGTGATTCTCCTGCCTCAGCCTCCTGAGTAGTTGGGATTACAGGCGCCTGCCACCACAACTTTTTGTATTTTTAGGAGAGACGGGGTTTCACCATGTTGGCCAGTCTGGTCTCGAACTCCTGACCTCGTGATTCGCCTACCTCAGCCTCCCAAAGTGCTGGGATTACAGGCATGAGCCACTGCTCCCAGCCAGGAAACAGCATTCTTGAGATAATTCATATAATTCACCCATTTAAAGTATATAATTCATTCTCTTTAGTATGCCCACAGAGTTGTGCAGCCATCACCAGAATCAGTTTTAGAACCCACAAAGGAACTCTGTACCCTTCACCCAAAACCTTCCATGCCCCCAGCTGCAGGCAGCCACTGACCTACCTTCTGTCTCTGTGACTCTGCATCTTCTGGACATTACTGTGGATGGGCTCATACAGTCAGTGAGCTTGTGACTGGTGCCTTCTACCAAGCAGGGTTTTCAGTGCAGTAGCCTTTCTTTCTTTTTTTTTTTTAAATTGAGACGGACCTTCTGCCTCCCAGGTTCAAGCGATTCTCCTGCCTCAGCCTCCCAAGTAGCTGGGACTACAGGCCCATGCCACCATGCCTGGCTAATTTTTTTTTTTTTTTTTGGTATTTTTAGTAGAGATGGGGTTTCACCATGTTAGCCAGGATGGTCTTGATCTCCTGACCTCATGATCTGCCCACCTCGGCCTGCCAAAATGCTGGAATTACAGGCGTGAACCACCACACCTGGCTAACCTCTCATGTACTGTCTGCAGTTCTTCCCTGATGCCTTCCAGTCCCTGCACCCGATTGTAGCTCCTCATCCTATTATGGTTTAAGGTGACTGTCTTAGTCACCATGGGTTGCCATAACAAAATACCATAGCCTGGGTGGCTTCAACAACAGAATTTACTTCTCACAGTTCCGGAAGTTAGGCAGTTCAAGATCTAGGACTTTCACCTTGCCCTCACGTGGTGAGGGGGTGAGGGAGCTCTCTGGTGCCTCTTATATGTGGACGCTAATCTCATTCATGAGGGTCTGCCCTCATGCCCCAGTCACCTCTCAAAGGCCCCACCTCCTAATACCATCACCCTGGTAATTAAGTTTCAGTGTATGAATTTGGGGGACTATAGACATTGAAACCATAACAAGCACTTTTCTAAAAGATCAGGGAGTGAGTAAGTACCAGAGCTAGGACCTCAATTCCACCTCTCGGTCATCTTGCCTTCACTCTGCTCCATGATGGCTGCCTCCTAGAGTGATGGGAGCCTCCATGTTTTATATTCTCTCATGTGTTGTGTATTGGAGAGAGTTCAGACTTTATGAATACATCTGGATTTGTTGACTTCTAGCTTTGCTGGTAACCAGCTGTGACCTTGAGTAAATTACTTCATCTCTGAGCCTGTTTCCTCTTTTTGAAAAGGGAGTTTAAAATGCTGTTTTGGGTTGGGCATGGTGGCTCATGCCTGTAATTCCAGCACTTTGGGAGGCTGAGATGGGAGGATCACTTGAGCTTGGAGTTCAAGACCAGCCTGTGCATCATAGTGTGAGATCCTGTCTCCTCAAGAAATTAAAAAATTAACTGGGTGAGGTAACGTGTGCCTTTGGGCCCATCTACTCTGGAGGCTGAGGTGGGAGGATTACTTGAGCCTGGGAGGTTGAGGCTGCAGTGAACTATGATTGTGCCCCATCCTGGGTGGCGAGTGAGACCCTATCTCAAAAAAAAGAAAAAAAAAAATGCTGCTTTGCACCCCTTTCTCATGTCATGGTGTCATGGCTCACATCGAATGCCCTGGTTGTTTGCTGTTGGAGGGCGTGGGCCTAGGGGCTCCCTGAGGACTCCTTCCATCTTCAGCTTGTTCTCTGTGTACCTGTTAGCAAGTTGTGGGCCAGTCCCTGCCATGTACCATTGTGTGGGTAAAAGTAAATAAAATGTGTACAGTGTCTGAACTGTACATATAGGGGTCCAAGAACAAAATGAATGACATGGGTTAGCTCTTTCTAATAAATGGTAAAACCAAATATTCTAATTTTCAGTTTTGTTATACTTCCATCACATGCTTTTGTTTTTTGTTTTTGTTTTTCTATTTTAGGCAGCCTTGCCTTCTCTAACAAACCCCCCTTCTCTAAGTCCCATCCGACGAAAGGGGAAGGAGAAAGAACCAGGAGAACAAGCATCTGTACCGTTGAGTCCCAAGAAAGGCAGTGAGGCCAGTGCAGGTAGGAAACAGTGTGGGGAAGGGAGGGACAGGAGTGCAGCATCTGTCATGTAGCAACATAGGATTTAAGTAACTTGGTGTTTTAGAGAAATGTAATACACATCAGTAAAGTGAGAGAAGGTTTCTCCAGGTGCGGTTCAAGATATTAGAAACTAATGACTAATATACACAGACCACCTTTTGGTCTGAAGCATCTCTAAGTGCCACCTGCTGACACGCAGCCCCTGCAGCCTCCAGGCTTCCAGCCCCAGCACGGAGCCTCACTCTCCTGTGCTTCCCTGGTTGCAGTGAGGGCTGGAGAGGCCTCCTGATTTTCAGTAAGGGAAGTGGTGTAGATGCTTAGGAATAGATATAGTGAGTGAAAAAATTGATTCTGATATGTCAAAATTTCTGATTGGAAATGGAATATTTACATTTGGAAGAACTAAAGGAGAGATAAAGTGGGGATAAAGTCATCTGAGTTGGAGGAGCTTAAACCATGCACAAGTTTGGAGGACCTTTTTTTTACCCATGAAAAGGTCAGAACAGAAGGGGCTAGGATTTAGTTGTGACTGCGGTTTTTCGAATTCGCATCCATACTGCTCTTGGAGGGCAGTGGCAGGGGCAGGAGAGGAGCCTGGCAAAGCATGAAGTGACTGCTGCTGCCTCTGCTATCTGGGTCGCCTGGCTGCCTGTCTGTACAGTCTCCCTCCAAACCCATTCTCACGCTGTCTCTTGGTGCCCAGGGGCCAGTGATAGTTCTCCCGTTTGTTTTGTGTATATAGCATTTATATCAAGGCTATTTATTTATTTAGAGACAGAGTCTTGCTCTGTCGCCCAGGCTGGAGTATAGTGGTGCAATCTCGGCTCATTGCAAGCTCCGCCTCCCAGGTTCAAGCAATTCTCTTGCCTCAGCCTCCCAAGTAGCTGGGACTACAGGTGTGCACCACTACACCTGGCTAATTTTTTGTATTTTTTTTAGTAGAGACAGGGTTTCACCATGTTGGCCAGGATGGTCTTGATCTCCTGACCTTGTGATCCACCAACCTCAGCCTCTCAAGGTGCTGGAATTACAGGCATGAGCCACTGCACCTGTCCTATTTATTTATTTTTAATTGACAAAATTGTATATATCTATAGTATACAACATGATGTTTGAAATATGTATACATTGGCCAGGCGCAGTGGCTCACACCTGTAATCCCAGCACTTTGGGAGGCCGAGGTGGGCAGATCATGAGGTCAGGAGTTTGAGACCAACCTGGCCAGCATGGTGAAACCCCGTCTCTACTAAAAATACCAAAAAAAAAAAGTGAGCTGGGCCATGGTGGCGTGCGCCGGTAGTCCCAGCTACTTGGGAGGCTGAACCAAGAGAATTGCTTGAACCTAGCAGGTGGAGGTTTCAGTGAGCTAAGTTCATGCCATTGCACTCCAGCCTGGGTGACACAGGGACACTCTGTCTCAAAAAAAAAAAAAAAAAAAGAAATACATATGCATTGTGGAATGGCTAATTAACCTATGCATCACCTCACATACCATTGTTTTGTGGTGAGAACACTTAAAATCTACTCTTTCAGTGATTTTTCTGCATATGGTACATTGGTAGTAACTGCAGTCACCATGCTGTACAGTAGATCTCGTGAACTCATTCCTCCTGTCTATAAATGAAATTTCGTATCCTTGACCAACACATTAAAGGATTTTTTTCTTGAGACAGAGTCTTGCTTCTTCACCCAGCCTGGAGTGCAATGGCACGATCTCATCTCACTGCAACCTCCGCCTCCCAGGTTCAAGCGATTCTCCTGCCTCAGCCTCCCAAGTAGCTGGGATTACAGGCACGTGCTACCACACCCGGCTAATTTTTGTATTTTTAGTAGAGATGGAGTTTCACCATATTGGCCAGGCTGGTCTTGAACTCCTGACCTCAAGTGATCCACCTGCCTTGGCCTCCCAAAGTGCTGGGATTCCAGGCGTGAGTCACTGCACCTGGCCTAAAGCGTTTTAAAAGATGCTCTTTTCTAAGGTTTGACTGTAGTACAGGAGGAAGATTTACCTGTTGAAAAACCTCAGCCTTTACAAGTGTAAAATTATCAGTATATGACTGTCATCTTTCTGATGAATTAAATAAACTAAGGACTCCAAGTCAAAAGTCTTCAAACTGGAGTAGAATAGTTGTATATAGTGCTTGGCACTTTAATATTTAGTATCGGTTTAATGATAATGTTTGTGCCCTTACTGTCTTTAAAACATTTTTACGTCATCCCTGTTTGATTACTTGGTGTGCTCATGAAGTTGTTGGCCACTAGGGAATCTTAGGCTCAGAGAGGTTCTGGAATTGGTCAGTGGTCCTTGAATTAGCCGCTCCTATGATTCTCTAACTGATTTCTCAAAAAGCAAACAAGCAACCACAGCAAAACAGCTGTGCACACCGCTCTTCTTATTTTGTTATTGTTTTAGTACTTAGGCTGTACTTACGTTTGTTAGTCAGTTTCTCGTTACTTCTAGTTAATCAAAAGATCAGAGATAATATTTGAGTATTTTCGTACTAGAATGCTTTAAAAAAAAGTCATTATTTCCAGTAATCTCTTTAAAACTTGGCAAGTTATTTTGATCTAAAAGTTTATCTTTTGTGTGCACATTTTTAAAGCTTCTAGACAATCTGATACCTCGGGTCCTGTTACAACAAGTAAATCCTCATCACTGGGGAGTTTCTATCATCTTCCTTCATACCTCAAACTGCATGATGTCCTGAAAGCTACACACGCTAACTACAAGGTATGGGCCTCTGCATCTTTTGAAAATATATATGCCCACATACTTATGTCTAGTGGATTGTTGATGTTTTTCTTATGATTTGTAGGATGTATAAGCCCTTTGAGATATGAGTTACAAATCGTGTTTTCAAGTTTGTTTGTCTTTCAGCTTTATGATAGCGTCTATCATACAGGTGTTCTGGATTTTCATATTGTTTGTAATCACAGCTAAGATTGATTACAGTGAGAGGGCTAGAATGTGCAGCCAGGTTATTGGGGGAAGTGGCCTCGGTAGAGTCTGGAGGGATCCGTATACAGGCTTCCTTCCCTCCCGTGAGGCTCACACAAAAATACAGCAACCTGCTGGTCCTGCAGGTCCCCTCTGCCTAACATGCGCCACAATTCCAGACTCACAGAAGAAAAGCAGGCGTTCAGCATAAACCATGTGTTTCAAATAGTCTGGGCGTGGTGAGCCACTTGTTATCAGCTAGGGAAAGTTTTTATGTCAGTGTAAGGAACTGTTGACCAGATAACCCCAAGAGCCGGCCTTTCTGTCTAGGGATGTTTTAGTTTTCTAGTTCATTTTTTTTTTTTTACTTTAAAATTTTCTATTCATCTGCAATTTGTTAGATATGAAGTATGCATCTAATTTAATTTTTGTTTTTGGTTGTCCCCAATGCTGTTCACAGAATAATTTTTCTGCACTAATTGGCTTGCGTTACTTACATTCTCATAGTTCTCTAGTTTCATTTATCATTTTGTTATATCAATCTATCTGTCTGCTCATCTATTAGAAGCATCTTTTTTTCCTTTTTTAGACAGTCTCGCTCTGTCCCCAGGCTGGAGTGCAGTGGTGCAACCATGCCTCACTGCAGTCTCAACCTCCAGGGCTCAAGTGATCCTCCCACCTCAGCTCCTGGGTACCTGGGACTACAGGCATGTGCCACCATAGCCAGCTACTTTTTACATTTTTTGTAGAGACAGGGTCTCCCTAAGTTGCCTGGGCTGGTCTCAAGTTCCTGGCTTAAGTAATCCATCCTCCTTGGCCTCCCAAAGTGCTGGGATTATAGGCGTGAGCAACTGCACCCGGCTAGAAGTATACTTCTTAATTATTCTAGCTTCATGGTATTTATGAGGGGATCAGTTCTCCTGTTCTTTAGAATTTTCTGGATATTCTTCTTTGTTGATTTTGGGATGTGAACAATAGAATCAACTTCTACTTGTAGATTAATTTAGGGAGAACTTATACCTCAGATGTTAAGTCACCCTGTCCAGAATGTGGGATGCTTTCCAATTTGTTCAAAACTTTTAAAATTACCTCAGAAGCACATGAAATTTAAAGGATTAAAAAAAAAAACTTTAAAGATTATTTCACATAGCTCTTGCACATTTCTTGGTAAATGAATCCTCAGGTATTCCTCTGTTTTTGTTACTAATGGATACTCTCATGGTTTTTTTTTTTTTTTTTCCCTGAAAATCATTTGTCAAACTTATGTGGCTTCTTTTCTGAAGGATGTTTGATAATTTTGGAAGATATAAAAGTCTTCATATTTTACAAGGTTTGGAGTCTCTTTAAGCTGCATGGTTCTCATGTCAGCTCCCAAAGCAGAAGACGGCATGTCGAAAAATGCCATAGAGAAGCTACTTCTTTTCCACCTGTTTTCAGCTCATATCATCTTGAATTTCGGGGCACCTTTCTATGCTCCTAGTGCTTGCTGTCTATTTATTATTTTCCTTCCTGAATACCCTGAACTCCAGCATGTTCTGCTGTAATTCTGGCCTCCCTGGCATCTTGGACTCCTGTTGCCTTTGCTCTGTCATCCCCGCGGTCAGCTCCTGCTGCGCAGCTTCTCAGCTGAACTGTTTGGAGTGGCTGGCGGGTCTTGCTGGATCTTTGAGTATTGCCTCTGGTTTCCTTGGTTCCTTCTGCTGAGTTGCTCAGCGTCTCCACTCCCCATTTCTCGTGTGGCCCTTCCTGCTCTCCTCTGATTCCTTTTGTCTTCCCTGGTTTCTTGGTTTGGTTTTCAGTCTCCGCAGAACTTTTGCCACTCTTCTGAAAACCTGGAGGCTTTTTCATCTTAATTCTCATTTCATGACGTCTTTTCCCTTATTTGAGAGCTAGACCTTCCCATGGTGAGCTTCTCTTTCCAGAATTCCATGCCTTCTTTTCCCTCCCACTTACCTGTTGTCCAGGAGAGGCCAGATTGCTGTGCGCATTGGAGGAGAACCCTTTCTTCCCTGGGCTCTTCATTTCACATGACATCACACATCACCTCATCCCTTGGACCCTCAGTGGTGGCACTGCTGGATTTTTCTTTCCTTTGGCTGGCCTTAGGGCACACCCAGGTTGACCCTAGCTTAGTCATGTATTTAGATCCACTCACATTTTCAGTTTCTGTGTCTGTCTCTTGCCTGCTTCTGACTTTGCCCAGAGAAAGCTTCCCTTTCACCAGGGTTCTTAGATTCATGAGCATCTTCTTTCCTGAGGCAGTGTTTTTGCCAATATTTATTTTCCTAGTCAGTCTCGCCTTACCTTTCTTGTTATACATGGTGTCTTTGGTCCTGACCTATACTCTGAGTCTGTAAAATAGAATTGCTGTATAATTTAATTACATGAAATCCTTTAGAATCTCAATACATCTTACACCAGGGGTAATATTTTATTATATCCAAATTGAACAACCTTAGGTGAATTTGACAGTGATTTTTCCCAGGGATCCTAATGTATAAGGAATAGGACTTTGTATTTTCTATTTTTTGATATACCACATACCAGATACTGATCATGATGGACATTTAACCCTTTTTTTCTCACTATGAAAGAAAGTTAGGAATTACATCTTTCAGTAGTGCCAGTGTAACCTGAAAGATGCCTTTGAAAGAGTAGTTTTTGTATAGCTATCTGAAAGGAATTTCTTTCCAAGATATTTTCCCAGTGCTGACAACAAACACGCAGACACGCCCTACAAGGTCAATGTACAGCGCCGCACAGTGGAGGCATCTGCCGCAGCCGTTAATGTTTGTATCTTTGGTTGTACTTTACGAGATCTTGACGGGGCCAGTAACCGTGTGTTCTCTCCTTCACCTTCTCAAGGTCACCTTGGATCTTCAGAACAGCACGGAAAAATTTGGAGGGTTTCTTCGCTCAGCCTTGGACGTTCTCTCTCAGATTCTAGAGCTGGCCACACTGCAGGACATTGGGAAGGTCTGTGTCTTGTTTTGACGTGCGTCCTCTGGGCTGAGTTCATCTAGGATGGAGTCCAGTTCTCCAGGGTGCCTCCGGGAGATTCCTCCCTGCGCCACGGACTTGCATCACAGGACCCGAGTCTGACTCTGCCTTAGCCATGAAGTTTGGGGGGAAGGTTCTATTTGTATTCTATTTTTGTCTGTTATCATGTATTAGCTTAGACCCAGTTTAGTTTAGAAAATTAGTGGGTTTAAAAATGTGTTTATAGAGTCCTTTATTTCTTAATTTGACCTTTTCAAGTGGAAAGGGGCAAAACAGACAGATGAGGGGGCGGGGCGGGAGGTGTGACTTGCTCTTTTGTGCCTGAGGAAGTAACAGAGCTGGGGTTGACAGTTATATTCTCTGGTTTTATGTCCAGGAATTTCCCCTGCCGCACCCCTAGTTGATAGCGAAGATGTTCAAAACTATAGGAAAGTTAGAATGCTGTGGTAAACACTCTATTATGTACACACAACCCAGCTTCTGCAGTTGTTTGCGTTTGGCTACGTTTCCTTTCTATATGTATAGCCATCTCTCCATTTACCAGTACATCTTACTTTATAATGCATTTTAAAAGGAGTGACAGATGCCTCCCTCCACCAAATGTGTGTCTTCACGTGAAATACAGTATGTCTAATACACTTCATTTGTTCTTATGTCTTTGAATCTTTTTATTTGGACATGGACACAAGGTTACCTAGTTTTAATCGTTACATATGTTAGTGCTTCTTCTCTGTTATTCCTCATGTTTTTCCCATATATCTATTTAGTGTGCGCAGTTGTCATTTTTAATGGCTATCTAGTGTCCTGCTGTGTTGATACTCCATCGTTCCCTTAGAGTAAAACTTGTTGAGACTTCAGTAATGTCACCTGCTCGGTGAGACTTTCCTGGCCATCCTTTCAAAACTTGCTTCTCTCTGTACTCTCTTTTCCTGTTCATTTTTCTCTTTGACCCATAGCATCGTCTAACAGTCAACCTTTAAAAAAATAAATAAATAAATAAAGACTTCAGAGGAATGTCCAAATACATGGAGTCAGTTTGGGAATGAGAAATGAGGATTATAATCTGGGATGCATGGCATGTCCGGCTGCCAGTGCCTCTGGTGAAGGAAGGGGAAGGGGAAGCTGTTATTGTCAGAAAGGGAGAGAATCACGTAGGCTCCCTGGAAGCAGAGTTCGTTGGCTCCAGAGGCTGAAAGCCAGAGTTGTCGTCATTCACTGGTGGAATTGTAGGCACTGGGCAGGTGTTCATTTGAGAGTATTTTAACTGAATTGCTGCAGTCCTCCAGAATGGCTAGTGATAAATCTGGTCATAGAAACATGTATTCACGTGGAACATGCAAGCCATGCACAGCAGATGTGTAAAGGATGTATGGGAAGGGTTTCTTCTAGGGTTGTTGGAAAGTCTTTGGAAACAGCTCTAACCTGGGGCACATAAGCATGAACCCCATCTCCCTTTGTGCTTTCCTAGTCCAATTTTGTCTGGGTCTGACAAAGTGATTTGATCCCTGTATCTGCAACTTTCACAAAACATACTATTTATTTATTTTACTTCCTTGTCTTTTCAGTGCCTATAGCAGTGCCTGGAAGATTGTGGAATTTAGTGAACATTTGTTGAATGGATAGATGTTCTTGTTAAAAATGAGTTTTAGTGTCTCATTTATCTTACATCCACACTGTGGTGGAGCCGTATTAGCCCATTTGACACCATAACTCGAAGCTGAAAGATGTGACATTCTTGGGGCCAGATAAGTCAGTGGCAGAGCCTGAGTTAAGTCTCATAGATTTTCTTTTTTCTTTTTCTTTTTTGGTGGCTAGCTTTGGTTTTATTTTTATTTATTTATTTATTTATTTTTATTATACTTTAAGTTCTGGGTTACATGTGCAGAACGTGCAGTTTTGTTATATAGGTATACGTGTGCCATGATGGTTTGCTGCACCCATCAACCTGTCACCTACATTAGGTATTTCTCCTAATGTTATCCCTTCCCTAGTCCCCTCACCCCGATGGGCCCCGGTATGTGATGTTCCCCTCCCTGTGTCCATGTGCTCTCATTGTTCAACTCCCACTTGTGAGTGACAACATGCAGTGTTTGGTTTTCTGATCTTGTGATAGTTTGCTGAGAATGATGGTTTCTGGCTTCATCTATGTCCCTGCAAAGGACATGAACTCATCCTTTTTTATGGCTGTATAGTATTCCATGGTGTATATGTGCCACATTTTCTTAATCCAGTCTATCATCGATGGACATTTGGGTTGGTTCCAAGTCTTTGCTGTTGGGACTAGTGCCACAATAAACATACGTGTGCATTTGTCTTTATTGTAGAATGATTTATAATCCTTTGGGTATATGCCCAGTAATGGGATTGCTGGGTCAAATGGTATTTCTAGTTCTAGATCTTTGAGGAATTGCCACACTATCTTCCACAATGGTTGAACTAATTTACACTCCCACCAACAGTGTAAAAGTGTTCCTATTTTTCCACAACCTCTCCAGCATCTGTTGTTTCATTAATTTTTAATGATCGCCATTCTAGCTGGTGTGAGATGGTATCTCATTGTGATTTTGATTTGCATTTCTGTAATGAACAGTGACGATGAGCATTTATTCATATGTCTGTTGGCTGCATAAGTGTCTTCTTTTGAGAAGTGTCTGTTCATATCCTTTGTCCATTTTTAGATGGGGTTGTTTGCATTTTTTTTTTTTTTTGTAAATTTGTTTAAGTTCTTTGTAGATTCTGGATATTAGCCCTTTGTCAGATGGTTAGATTGCAAAAATTTTCTCCCATTCTGTAAGTTGCCTGTTTACTCTGATGATAGTTTCTTTTGCTGTGCAGAAGCTCTTTAGTTTAATTAGATCCCATTTGTCAATTTTGGCTTTTGTTGCCATTGCTTTTGGTGTTTTAGACATTAAGTCTTTGCCCATGCCTATGGCCTGAATGTTATTGCCCAGGTTTTCTTCCAGGATTTTTATAGTCCTAGGTCTTATGTTTAAGTCTTTGATCCATCTTGAGTTTATTTTTGTATAAGGTGTAAGGAAGGGGTCCAGTTTCAGTTTTCAGCATGTGGCTAGCCAGTTTTCCCAACACTATTTATTAAATAGGGAATCTTTTCCCCATTGCTTATGTCTGTCAGGTTTGTCAAAGATCAGATGCTGGTAGATGTGAGATCAGATGCTGGTAGATGTGTGGTGTTATTTCTGAAGCCTCTGTTCTGTTCCATTGGTCTATATATCTGTTTTGGTTACTGTAGCCTTGTAGTATAGTTTGAAGTCAGGTAGCGTGATGCCTCCAGCTTTGTTCTTCTTGCCCAGGATTGTCTTGGCTATGCAGGCTGTTTTTTGGTTCCATATGAAGTTTAAAGTAGTTTTTTCCAATTCTGTGAACAAAGTCAGTGGTAGCTTGATGGGGATAGCATTGAATCTATAAATTACTTTGGGTAGTAAGGCCATTTTCACAATATTGGTTCTTCCTATCCGTGAACATGGAATGTTTTTCCATTTGTTTGTGTCCTCTCTTATTTCCTTGAGCAGTGGTTTGTAGTTCTCCTTGAAGAGGTCCTTCACATCTCTTATAAGTTGTATTCCCAGGTATTTTATTCTCTTAGTAGCAATTGTGAATGGGAGTTCACTCATGATTTGGCACAATCTCAGCCCACTGCAACCTTTGCCTCCTGGGTTCAAGGAATTCTCCTGCCTCAGCCTCCAGAGCAGCTGGGATTACAGGCACCTGCCACCATACCTGGCTAATTTTTTGTATTTTTAGTGGAAACGGGGTTTCGAGACTAGCCCACCACATTGGCCGGGCTAGTCTCGAACTCCTGACCTCGTGATCCACCCACCTCAGCCTCCCAGAGTGCTGGGATTACAGGCTTCAGCAACTGCGCCCAGCCAGATTTTCAGATCTCCCTCTCTTTGCCCTAAACCACTGTGCTTAATAAGAAGTCTTTAGTGGCCAGCAGTCTCCATGTGTAACACATTGTAGCAAAATGGAAAATATTACATGTTTTAAATTTGAGTGTGAGATATACTGAAATAAAAATCAGCAAAATGAGATTCTTTAAATAATAAGATTTTCTTTTTTGTATGTGGGTTTTTTTTTAACATTATTATTATGACTGTCATATATAGAAATGGCTGTTTTTCAACTACAGTCAGTGAATGTATCAAATGCTGCCTTATCCAAATAATAAAAGTAAGTGATTAACAAGTCACAATTTAGTGAAGATTGATGTTAGTTGATCTTTATATTCCTGAATTAGCCACATGGTTGTGTGTGTGTATATATGTTTAAAGGTACATATAGATAATAAGCTCATCTCTGAAAGTTTTTACATTTGGCATAAGAATAACTGGATAATTAAGCATCTTATTCTCTGGCCTGTGTCTTTACAGTTAAAGGTAGATTTACTCACCTCTCCTTTTTTGTTTTTCTCAGTTCATCTTTTTTGCTATTTCATGACAGAGGCCCATTTTACCTTTCTCGTATATCCTTTTGTTTGTACTTTGGAAGCCTCACCTGCTTAATTGTTGAGTTTTTAATCTGTGGTCTTTTAGAGGAGGTTGTGTAGGGTAGAAGCTTTCACAGGTTCTTCTTTGCACTTGGCCCTTGACTGTTTTGAGGAATCTCCCTCACTAACTCACAGCATAGCAAGGTTTGAGATCTCTTCTGCCACACAGCAGTTCTGAGGCAGCTGGAAAGATATGCAGATGCTCGGATTGTCAGGCCAGCCTTGAGATATACAAACTACTGAGCCTTATCTGTGACCTTGCTTAGGTGAAGGCATCAGAGCCCCTGCACAGACATGTGTAGGCCTCTGGATGTGTGCGGGGCTGGGTGTTGGGGTCTGAGCACAAGTGTAGCTGGAGAGGTGAGCTTGTAGTGGTGACGGGTATGAGCAAGTTTTCTTCAGACTTCTGTGAGTTTACCTCGTTTCAGGATTTAAAGGCACAGAGACCTTAGAATTAAAATAGAATCATTTTCTTTTTCTAAATAGCAACACTAGGAATAAAAAATAATAATTCCACATTCTTTACAGGTAATGTTTTGTTTTTCTTGTCTTCTAATCCTTATTTATTCCATACTTATTTTTATACGTATTTGAAATGTATTATGTGTTGGAGTTTTCTTTTTGCATTATATTATACACGGTTTTTCATGTAACTCCTTACTATTCCATTTTATATGTTTTGTCTGGTTTATTTTAAGACTTTATCAGCAAATCGGGAAACTGTCTCTACAAAAACAAAAACAAAAGCAAAAATAGTTGGCCACAGTGGCATGCGTCTGTGGTCCCAGCTACTCGGGGCTGAGGTGGGAGGATTGCCTGAGCCCGGGAGGTTGAGGCTGCAGACAACCATGGTCGTGTCACTGCACTCCAGCGTGGGTGACAGACTTTATACTGTCTATTTGGGGTGATTTGGTAATGATATGCCCTGATGTAGTTTTTTTATATCTTGTGTTTCTTGTGCCTGGGTTTATTGAGCTTGGGTCTGTGGCTTCATAGTATTTTTAAAGTTTGGAAAATTTTAGGGCATTATTTCCCCAAAGACTTTTTTCTGCCCTGTTCCCCTCCTTTTTTTCCTCTCTTAAAGGGGCTGTGATTTCCTGAATGATTGCCTAGTGTTGTCCCATAGCTTATTGATGCTCTTTTCAGTGTTTTATGTGTTTTCTGTTTTCTATAGTTTCTATTATTGTGTTTGCGAGTTCTCTAATCTTTTCTTCTACGGTGTCTAATGTGTTGTTTATCTGTTAATCTATTGTTAATCCTGTCCAGTGTATTTTTTTTTTTTTTTGAAACAGTCTCACTCTGTTGCCCATGCTGGAGTTTAGTGGTACGATCTCGGCTCACTGCAACCTCCGCCTCCCAGGCTCAAGCAATTGTTCTGCCTCAGCCTCCCAAGTAGCTGGGACTACAGGCACGTGCCACCACACCTAGCTAATTTTTGTATTTTTATTAGAGATGGGGTTTCCCCCATGTTGGCCAGACTGGCCTTGAACTCTGATCTCAGGTCATTCATCCACCTCAGCCTCCCAAAGTGCTGGGATTATAGGCATGAGCTACCTTGACTGGCCCCTGTTCAGTGTATATCACTAATTGTGTTTTTATCTATATAAGTTTGATTTAGGTCTTTTAAAAATTTCTCCCTGTGTCTCTACTTAGCTTTGTGAACACAGTTGTAATAACTGTTTTAATGTCTTTCTCTGCTAGTTCTAAGATCTTCTAATAACTTCCCGGTTCTCGGTGTTTTTGATTGGTCGATTGATGCTCCTTGTTGTGGATTGTGCTTTCCTGCCTCTTTGCATGGCTGCCAATTTTTGGTTGGATGCCCAACATTGTGAATTTTACTTTGCTGGATGCTAGACATTTTTGTGTTCACAGAGATCTTGTTGAGTTTTGCTCTGAGGTTAGTTGAGTTACATGTAGATGGTTTACTCTTTTGGGTCTTGCTTTATAATGAATACTCTACCTAATGAACCAGAAAGTTCGGGTTTTCCAGTCTGCCTGCTGAGAACGGTGACTGTTTCTAGCCCTGTGTGAGCGCGAGAGCGCCGCTCCCTCTGATCCTTTCCCATGCTTCCCTCTGTGGCCTCAGGGAGTTTTCTCACACACACAGTTCTGCTGAGTACTGGAGGGGGACCTTCCCCGATCTCCAAGGCTCTCTTTGTCTTGTTCTCTCTTCTCTGGTGCTCTGTCCTATAAACTGTGGCTATCTTGGTCTCCTTAGATTCTCAGCACCTCTTCAATTCAGAGGGTTGCCTGTCCCTCCTCCTTGTGCCACAGCCTAGGAACTCTCTTAAAGAAGTGAGGTGGGGCAGCTGTGGGGCTCACTTTGTCTCTCGTCTCCCAGGGATCACTGTCCTTCATGGCTGATGTCCAGTGTCTTGAGGACTCTGGATTTTGTCTGTTTTGTTTTTTGGTTGGCTTTGTTTGTTTCAAACAGGAGGGTAAACCCAGTTCCTCACTCTCATTGTGCTCAGTACTGGAAGTCTCGCTCTGTTATATTGGATATTAGTATTTGTAGCAGAGCCCTGGTTCCCTGGTACTTGGGGAGCTCTTGAAAGGCCAGAAACAGCATGCTTTCTCACCTTTTCCAGGGCTTCCGTTTCTGGTGCACACAAAGCATTCCATACACATTTGTTAAAGTTCTTTGTTAGACAAATAGTGATTCACAGGCTCTATTTGTAATTTTTTCAGTAAGCATGTATTAGATATCTGCTGGGAGCTAGTAGAAACAAAAAGTGACATGTGACAAATTCAATTCTGACAAGAACAACCTTAAACATTTAGAATATAATTTGAGTAAATCAGAATTTTAAAAATGTGTGGCCCTTGAATATTTGAAACCAACAAGAATCTATTGCTTATTAGTAGAGGATATTTTGTTGAACAAGTGGAGAGAGAGGTATTTTCAGTCTAACTGGTGTTGGCTTTTAGCAGCTGTTGGAAACCGGTTCATGATTAGCCAGGCAGTGGTGAAACAGGCTGTGCATTCTGAATGCCTAGATTGGTGGCACTCTTCGAGTTAGCATCTTCTTCTTTCTTCTTTTTTTTGAGATGGACTTTCACTCTTGTTGCCCAGGTAACAACTCCAGTGTAATAGTGCCATCTCGGCTCACTGCAACCTCTGCCTCCCTGGTTCAAGCGATTCTCCTGCCTCAGCCTCCCAAGTAGCTGGGATTACAGGTGTGCGCCACCATGCCTGACTAATTTTGTGTTTTTAGTAGAGATGGGGTTTCACTATATTGGTCAGACTGGTCTTGAACTCCTGACCTCAAGTGATCCACCTGCCTCGACCTCCCAAAATGCTGGGATTACAGGTGTGAACCACTGCTCCCAGCCCCTTCTTGATTCTTGTAAAGGACATTGGGTGCTGTACATCTTGTTATAGATGTTGATAAAAATTCTTGTGAGAATAGTAACGTTAAGGTAGTTGTTTGGTCATTTTTGCCTATCACTATAAGATAATTCTAGGACTGATTTGTGGTAAATCACACATTGCTGTATCATAGTTGTGTTCACTGAACATATTCAGGGGCTCTACAGATGCAGGGCTCTTAGCTGCTTTGCGCACTTCTGAATTCCTGCCCTGAGAACAGGACTGGATACCTAGTAGACGATAGGTATTTGATAACAGTTTAATGAATTAATGAGTGAATGAACAGATACGTAGGTATGTGAAAGAATGGTTGTAATGTATGTAACTTGGATTTCAAGACTTACTGACTCTGTTCAAATAAGAAATGGAAAACTTTCCTCTGATTTTGCTCTACTATTTACACTCTTTAAATGGAAGTTATCTTGTACCTTTGATTTCTGTCTAGGATTCGTACAATAATGGGTCATCTCTGAGTCACTTACCGTCTCACTGTTCTTTCCACAGTGTGTTGAGGAGATCCTAGGATACCTGAAATCCTGCTTTAGTCGAGAACCAATGATGGCAACTGTTTGTGTTCAACAAGTAAGAGCTTCATTCTTTTCCTATTCTGTTAAGACTTTCAGGTATGACGACAAAATGCTGCTACTCCTTAAGAAGCAGGTGCTGGTGGCGTAATCAGCTGGGAGGATTGTGGGGTCCAGCATAGCACTTTTCGGTTCATTCCATGATTGAGCCAAGAGGCCGACCTTCCCGTCATTCCCCAGGAGGACGAGGTCTGTCATTGTGGAGAGCAAAGGACATCAGAAGCTCCCCTGCATCCTCACTCGTTAACTTCCAGTCCCTCGGGGTTTTTGTTTAGCGTGCCCAATCTCATTTAGAATCGCAAGGAAACCCAAAGCTCTTATTTAAGGTACAAACAGCACTTCATACAATATCTTGCCGAGGTAATAATAGTGATTCACAGGAAGAATTTCACATTGTGAATCTTTGCTAACGTATCCAGTTATTTACAGATGGATTTGATATTTGTGTGGGAGATTCTTAAAGTGTTGTTCATGCCACGTTGTTTGTGCTTCAATTTTTTCACTATAGTTGTTGAAGACTCTCTTTGGGACAAACTTGGCCTCCCAGTTTGACGGCTTATCATCCAACCCCAGCAAGTCACAAGGCCGAGCACAGCGCCTTGGCTCCTCCAGTGTGAGGCCAGGCTTGTACCACTACTGCTTCATGGCCCCGTACACCCACTTCACCCAGGCCCTCGCTGACGCCAGCCTGAGGAACATGGTGCAGGCGGAGCAGGAGCACGACACCTCGGGGTAACAGTTGTGGCAAGAATGCTGTCGTTGGTGGAAGCACAAAAGAGCAAGCAGGAAATACTTTGTAAAAGAATAAAAACGAAAAATGTTAGCCAACATCTTCTAATAGTCTGCTGTATTCAAAGAACTCTAGGAAATATGGTTGATGCAAAGATGATTTAAGGCATAGCCCGGCCTTTCAAGAAGTGTGTGGCCAGTGAGTGAGATGGGCTTGGGACTTACACATCTCAGAGGTGGGGGTAGAGGAGGAGGAACACTGAGTGGGCTGAGAAGCAGCCAGCTTTCATTGCCAAAGTGTGTCAGCAGACCAGAAGGCAGTTCATAATGTCCCCACCCGTTCAAAGCACAGGCCGTGTAGAGTGGTGTGGCATGTGTTGGTGGCACTTTTGAGGCCTGTAACAAGGATGAAAGAACAGCTTCATTGCAGCACAGTAGTGCTGGTATTCAGAGGTGTAGGAAGGTCATAGAAGCATCTTGGATATATTACCTTGTGTTTTGTCAACTTTATGACTAGAAATCTCTTTTTCCTTAAATTTATGTTTGTGTCTTTAATGCCTGGAATACAGGACTTCTTAAATTGCCATAAGTATCAACAGGTATTTGAGTTACTAATCTGTATAGTAGCAATAACAGAATCCCTTATTTTTCCTTTTATAAATGTAATGATTAAATAGCTACAATTGAAACACTAGAGTCAGGAGTCAAGGAAAATACCCATGTTCCAGGCTGTATGTTAGTGATGTACTTACTGTGTATTCCAGTTTCAGGAATAAGTCTGTTTCAATGCTTTCTGTAACCATTTGGGGTATTAATAAGCATGTGAGTGTATGCATGTTTGGGTTAATTTCATATATGTTTCTTAGAAAGGATATCATTGATGTAAATATTTTCAAGGCTTGTCCTCCAAAAAAATCCTGTGATTTCTTCTAAATTACTGATCTTTTAAATGACCTTCACCTTTCTCTCAAGTCTCACTTAAGACTGGGCTGAGTAGTCAGTTTCCTGTAGCAGTAAAAAGCTCAGACTTGAGTAGCCTTCCACAGGTGACTAGACTTGATGGCTGTCAGGCAGCTGTAAACTGTAAATAGAGTGTCATTATCTCGAGAGGGTGATGCTGCCACACTGAGTGGCCTTTCAAGTTGTTTCTCAGTCTGACATGTTCTGATCGTGTGAATGTGAAATTGGTTTGAACAGGAGTATATCTGAGTGCAGAGGAGATTATTTAAAGATATTCTCATTGTCTGCTTCCCTTCTATTCCCATTTGGCAGATGGTTTGATGTCCTCCAGAAAGTGTCTACCCAGTTGAAGACAAACCTCACAAGTGTCACAAAGAACCGTGCAGATAAGGTAAATGGTGCCGTTTGTGGCGTGTGAACTCAGGTGTGTCAGTGCTAGAGATGAAACTGGAGCTGAGACTTCCCAGGTATTTTGCTTGAAGCTTTTGGTTGAAGGCTCACTTATGGATTCTTTCTTTCTTTCTTTTGTTTTTTTATAGAATGCTATTCATAATCACATTCGTTTGTTTGAACCTCTTGTTATAAAAGCTTTAAAACAGTACACAACAACAACATCTGTGCAGTTACAGAAGCAGGTTTTAGATTTGCTGGCGCAGCTGGTTCAGTTACGGGTTAATTACTGTCTTCTGGATTCAGATCAGGTTTGTCGCTTTTAATCTTTCATCCATCATACCTGTACCTAATTTAGTACAAATTACCCTGAAAGACACTGAAATCTATTTTAAAGAAATGTGAACTGTGTTTCCCCACCCCCCATCAATTGCTGCTGCTTATGTTTTTCATGCACTTAGCTAGTACAAGGCCCAGGGCATAGCCAGCCTCAGCAAGTCGGCATCCTTGCCCCAGCTCCCTGGACTCAGCGCTAACCTGGGGTTGGCTGTTAGGGATTTCCAAAGGTTTGCCCCATCCACTCGCCTCCCCTCCAAAATAAGTTTGAATTTAAATTGTGAGATTTAATTAAGATTTATTGTTTGGGGAACATCTTTGCAAAATCTAGAGAGTTAGTTTAAATGGATTATCAATTATGACTATAACTGATCATCTGCAGTTTCAGGCTATCTAACAGGTTAGCTTACCTCTTTAAAAAGGAATGGCATTTAGCCGGACAGTAACTGAGACCCACGCGCCTGGAGTCCACGTGGGAGCTGGTGGCCCTGCACAAGCATTTGCACTCTTCCCCTCTTGGCTGCATTGCCTTCCTCCTGCAGTTGCTGTGGGCACTAGATTCTGGCTGGTCATGTCCCTTCATGATGCACAGTTTCCTCAAGATTCGTGCCAGTTAAATCACTGCCTTTTCATCGTCAAAATTTAACTGTCATTTTTGACCCATGATCTTGGGCTACTTCCTTATGTGGGGTAGGAATATTTTTGAGATAGAAATATTACACTTCTCTGTTTCCTTCTAGACATAACTCTGTTAATTCTGTCAGTACTGTTACTCATCTGAAAGGGTCTGTTTCCCTAGGAGAACTGAGGGCACGTGGTCAACACTGATTTCCCACCATGGGTATGGAGGTGGGGTCTGCTTTTTTTTGTTTTGTCTTTTTTTTTTTGAGATGGAGTCTTGCTCTGTCGCCCAGGCTGGAGTGCAGTAGTGCCATCTCAGCTCACTGCAACCTCCACCTCCCGGGTTCACGCCATTCTCCTGCCTCAGCCTCCCAAGTAGCTGGGACTACAGGCACCCACCACTTCGCCTGGCTTATTTTTTGTAGAGACCGGGTTTCACCATGTTAGCCAGGATGGTCTCTATCTCCTGACCTCATGATCCACCTGCCTCGGCCTCCCAAAGTGCTAGGATTACAGGCGTGAGCCACCGTGCCCGGCCTGGGGTCTGCTTTTAATGAAAGAGGCATCAAGGGGTGGGCTTTGCCTTGATAGGTTTTGTGAACAAAACCTATCTGAAGAAAATCCGTCTCAATGGGCCATTGCTCTCCTCGGGAAACATGCATTGGGAACTTCTTTTAGTTTCCTTTGACACTAGGAGGCTTGCCTTGGGAGAAGCCCTGGTCTATGGCTATGGGCAAGCAGAGGCTGAGAGGAGCAGGCTCTCAGTGGGGCGGGGTACCCTAAGGGAAGCCAGAACCCTGATTTGTTCCATTCTAGTGAGAACAAAGACTGCAGTCTACCTTTTCTTCAGAATTTCCCAGTTTTAACTGGGCATGGTGGCACACCTCTGTAGTCCCAGTTACTGAGGAGGCTGAGGCGGGAGGATCACTTGAGTCCAGGAGTTTGAGTCCAGCCTGCGCAACATGGCAAGGCCTGTCTCTAAAATAATAGTAATAATCATAATTTCTAGTTCTGGCTGGGCACAGTGGCTCATGCCTGTAATCCCAGCACTTTGAGAGGCCGAGGCAGGTAAATCATTTGAGCTCAGGAGTTTGAGAACAGCCTGGCCAACATGATTAAACTCCATCTTTACTAAAAGTACAAAAATATTAGCTGGGTGTGGTGGCAGGTGCCTGTAATCCCAGTTACTTGGGAGGCTGAGGCAGGAGAATCACTTGAACCCGGGAGACGGAGGTTGCAGTCAGCTGAGATTGTGCCACTGTCCTCCAGCCTGGGCAAGACAGAGCGAGACTGTGTCTCAAAATAATAATAACAACCTGTGATTCTGACTCATCATGGGTAGGAACTGATTTTCTCATGTGGTAGTTACAGACTATGGTCTCCTTGGGCCTGTCTTTAGTAGGGAAAAAAGGCAACTCCCTACTGTAACGTAAAATAGGTGGACTTGAATTTTACAAATTTGATAAAAAGAGTTTTATCAAATTCTTTCTTTAGTTGTTCTACTGGAGCTTTTTCTTCAATGTAGAATACTCTTTGTTGCTTTATTGTATTTGTCTGCAATCTCCATGTGATACTTCCATGTTGAGGGAGGACAGCCTCGAGGCTCCCCTGTGCTGCCCGCGGCCCTGCAGGCATGTGGAATTCATCTTTGGCCTGTGCTTTCTTCTGGGTCCCGGTGCCCCTGCCTGCGAGGCTCATGTCCAGCTGCCCCTTTGTGGTGGTGTGAGGTCATTCCTGCTGTGAGCGCTCTGGTTTCATGTTTGTTCCGATTGCCTTTCATCAACCGATCCCCTTTCTCCCAGTTCTTAAGATTCAATACAGTGACAGTTTTATGAACAAGAATAGAACTAGAACAGACAAGCCATTGAACTCTATGCTGATAATGATTTACCGAGCACCTGCTGTATGTTTGCATTCCGCGCAGAAGCTCTGAGAAAGCCGGGCCATGTGCTCCATGCTTTATCAGTGGAAGCTCCTCATCAGGTTGGGAAAGCTGACAGCTGCGTAGAATACCAGTGTGACACAAAGCTGGCTCCCGTGCGGCCCTTGCGTGTTGCCTCTCAGATGGTGGGAGGAAGAAGGTCGACTCCTTTGGGGATCTTATTACCAAACCAGTTTCAGGGAATCTGCTACCCTGTCTGCCATTAATGGGAACAGATGAGTCACCAAGGTGTACTTTTGGGTATTGTCTGATGTCGCTTGGAATTTATTACTTGTTTTTCCAATGAGGTTTCGCCTCAGTGTGTAGTAAAGTTGTTGAGGGGATTCCTGAATGTGTTCTACAGTTATCTAGGCTGATTTCAGAATAGAGTTATGCTTATAGTCCAATTTATCAGCTGTCAAGAAATTCATTTAAAATTTGTGCAGATAAGCAGGAGGAAAAGAAACCTGGTTTTTACGTTTTAATCCTATTATTGATGTAAAATTTTACTTTCCTTCCCGTAGGTGTTTATTGGCTTTGTATTGAAACAGTTCGAATACATTGAAGTGGGCCAGTTCAGGTAATAGCATTTTGTTATTTTAGAGTTTTTTTTCCTTCTTGTATACTTACATGTAATTTAGGTTATTAAGATGAATGTTTAAACTACTGTTAGGCATTTTTGCTGTTTCCTTTAAATGGAAATCTGATTAACATGCTGTGCATTTTTGCTTCTCTTAAAAATTAATGTATATCTCAAGACTTGTTTGGAAGTAGTTATATATCTGAAAATTCCATATGTTGTCAGTTTTCATTGCACATTTCAAAGCATTTAATTATGTTGACAGATGGCGGAATGAAATCTTGTGGTGGAGCACTAGTTTTTAAATCTTCTTAGAGAAAGTTTTTATATAAGGTTGTCTTTAGTAATTATTATGCACTTGTATTCTCTGCAGCTTTTTCTTGCTAGATGTTGAGGTTTTAATACTTCTTGCTAGTCCATTACACGTTTATAATTATTGAAAGTTAAAATTCTTTAGTACCTGAAATACTTAATAAATACTGTAGTTAGGAAAACTTAGTGCGGAAGGAAAGTGTCCCCAGATTCCCTGGGGTCTGGAAACATAGTGTTTGTTCTAATCACGTGACACCTCCACTGTGTTTTGGGGCAAGTTACTTTTTCTCTTTTGAGTTTCAATTTCTACAAGAGCAAAGGGGCAGAGGAGAGCTAGGAAGATTGTAGCTGCTGTGCCTCTGTGCCGTCAGGTGCCTTCTACCTGCTCCCTCCGAACCTTTACACCTGTCCCGGCTCTGCACAAGGGCACAGATGGGATGCACTGTGGCAGGGATGGGGTTAGAGTAGATCACTGACACCTGTTAGCTTAATGTGCCCTCATGAATTATTTTATGTTGCTTATATTGATATGTATCTTAATTTTAAAAGAAAGGTCTAAATGGATGTTTTTGTTTCTAGGGAATCAGAGGCAATCATTCCAAACATCTTTTTCTTCTTGGTATTACTATCTTATGAACGCTATCATTCAAAACAGATCATTGGAATTCCTAAAATCATTCAGCTCTGTGATGGCATCATGGCCAGTGGAAGGAAGGCTGTGACACACGGTAATGGGACACATCTTTCACTGTCGTCTTCAGTGTCACGATGTGCTTGGCAGTGTTCGTTTTCATACACCCACTTTCAACTTTGTCAGTGGCGGCCGTGTGCTTCTCAGGCTCTGCGTATGTGTCTGTGTGTCTGTATGTGAATGTACTGGTTAGAGACGTTTCAAAAGAGAAGAGAGCATATTCTTTACTCTCAGCAATTTGTAATCTTCTCAGGGAAAAAAAATTCAAGAAACAGTAAGATAGCCTAAGGTACAGATAGATTCTGAATATAAAGTTCCTGGTACAGATAGATTCTGAATATAAAGTTCCGGTTCATTCACACGAAACACTAAAAGTTCTTCACCTGATCTTAGCCAAAAGGCCGAGAAGTGATGAAACACTAAAAATTCTTCAATTGAACTTGCCGTGAATTAAATTTTGATCTCTGATCCAGGTGGTATTGGAGATACAGTTTGACTTGGGTTCAGGGCTTTCTGTTTTGCCTGATGATTTTATTGGAGCTTAAATAAAGACAGGGCTCCAGGAGACGGCCAGCTGTGCAAGCCCCCAGCCTGTGGAAGGAGCTAGCCTGGTTTTATGAACGAGCTGTAAATCTTTCTTTGAGCTTTTTGAACTGGTCTTCCAGCATTGCCCTATTGACCCCTCCCTGACTCCTTTGCTGGAATCCGTAGGCTTTTGAACTTTGACAGGGACACATCCTAAGACCCTTGCAAAGCCCTAGATGTGAGAATGGCACTACTACATAGAGTCTTTTCCACTCAGCATGTGTGCAGAAGAGCGCCAACCATACTGTGTGGTGAGGCAGGGCCTTGGCTGACCTCTCAGTCAAGGCCTTAGCTTTATAGAGCTAAGCCAGTTAGTCTTTGCCATGGCTTCACAAAGGCTTCAGCTTCACACTGCCAAAGTATAGATTATTAAAGGCATAGGTGTTTGGTTTCCTGGACTTGGAGGGTCTTTGGACAGAAAATCAGTAGGCAGCCAAACCCAGTACTTTGCGCTGGGAAGCTTGGTCGTCTGTGAGAGGGTCAGAGAGGATACCCATGCATGCGCCACCGAAGGGTCAGTGAGTCTCAGGGCTCTGTGTGCATGTCTCAGGGCTGGAGAGAGTGTGTCACTGAGAGGTCAGAGTGTTTGTGCGTGTGTGTCAAAGAGGGTTGCAGTGTGCCCTTCACTGAGGGGTCAGAGGGTGCCTCGCACGCGTGTGTGTGTGTGTGTGTGTGTCACTGGGGGTCAGTGAGTGTTCTTGTGTGTGCATGTCACTGAGGGGTCAGAGTGTGCCTCTGTGTGTGTGTGTGTGCTCCTGTGTGTGTGTACTTGTCACTGAGGGGTCAGTGTTCCTGTGTGCGCGTGACACTGAGAGGCAGAGTGTGCCTCTGTGTGTGTGTGTGCGCTCCTGTGTGTGTGTACGTGTCACTGAGGGGTCAGTGTTCCTGTGTGCGCGTGACACTGAGGGGCAGAGTGTACCTGTGTGCCAATGAAAGGCATTTCTTGTTTTTTTTATATGTGGTCATAGTAGACCAATTAATTTATTTTGACTCCTGTTTTAGACCAAAATAAGACCTGGGGGAAAGTCCCTTATCTATCTAATGAGAGAGTCAGTTTAATTAAAAAAGCATAATAATCCAGTGGCTTTGACTAAATGTATTATGTGGAAGTTTTTATTGTCTTTTCAGATGAATCAAATAGATTATTCTCGAGACCAGGAATGGTGCTGTTTTGGTTATTTGGAAAGTTTTATCATTTTCAAATTGACTTTTGAATTTGAGTCACCTTTTTTCAGAAGTGGTGTTAAATTACAGGAGCCCTAGGTTTTTTTTCTTTATTTAGAAGCCATCACAAAATGATCAGTGTTCAGAGGAAAAGCTTTGATCTTCCACAATGGTATAATGATTGATAACCTTAATTCATCTCTTACCATAAACCAAGTATGTGTAAGGGTTTTCTTTATTTCTTGATATCATTTTGTAGATGTTGAGAGCAGTTTTCCAAATGTAATTTCCATGAAATGCCTGATGAGGGTACCTTTTTGTCCCCACAGCCATACCGGCTCTGCAGCCCATAGTCCATGACCTCTTTGTATTGAGAGGAACAAATAAAGCTGATGCAGGAAAAGAGCTTGAAACCCAAAAAGAAGTGGTGGTATCAATGTTACTGAGACTCATCCAGTACCATCAGGTAAGAGGAATGTGTGTTGGAACTGTCGTGGATACTTTATTGACCCGTACAGATGGAAGGAAGTGCCATGTGGTAACACTCACTGTTAACCGTGCTACTTTGAACTAGGTTTGAGCTTTCTGAGGCCTGGGGAGATGCTGAGGCAGCGGCAGGTGCAGGGGGAGGTAGGGGCGGGGGACAGGCGCGGTGGCAGGAGGTATCATTGGTGTTTATCCTTCCTTTTTTTTTTTTTTGAGATGGAGTCTCACTCCATCGCCCAGGCTGGAGTGCGGTGGCATGATCTTGGCTCACTGTAAGCTCCACCTCCCGGGTTTAAGCGATTCTCCTGCCTCCACCTCCCGAGTAGCTGGGATTACAGACATGCACCACCATGCCCAGCTAATTTTTTTTTTTTTGTATTTTTAGTAGAGATGGGGTTTCACCATGATGGCCAAGCTGGTTTCAAACTCCTGACCTCAAGTGATCCGCCTGCCTCGGCCTCCCAAAGTGCTGGGATTACAGGCGTGAGCCACACCGTGCCCAGCCTGGTGTTTATCTTTAAAGTGGGTACAGCCACAGGGGTTCACCTGACTCCTGGTCTGAGAGTCACAAGATCATTCAAGATAGTGAGGCCCTCTTTTCCAAAACGAGGACCAAAAATCAGTTGACAGTGTTGGTCAAGATGGTAGAAACCTAAAAGGATAGAAATCTCAACTCTGAAATAAAAACTTTATTTGCATATTTATTTAGCACTATTTTGACATAGGGCTAAGGTCTTTTTCTTTGAGCTAGTTTCTGGTTTTGTTTTCTTAAGGTGGCATAAGAATTCAAAGACATTTTGAGGAAAACTGAGTGCAGAAACTCTTTTTTAATGACTTCTCTTTTCTTTCAGCTTGTACTGTTGTGTAGCCCTCGCTTATTTTGTCAATTCTTTTTAGCTGTTTGTCTTTGAATCTTTATGAAGCCATAGCTTTTCTCATAAGAAGCAGCACTTTCTTTGTTCATTCATATTTTAATTAACTCCTGTAGTATTTAATTAAATACTTAATGCCTAATTAAATCACATAATTGCAATGCAAAAGTACATGTATCATAAAGAGGTCTGAAAATGAGCAACTGGCAAGCAGGTGGCTGCAGGCAGAGCTGGCTGGGTGGGTGGGTGTCCTGGAGAAGAGCTCATCAGCTGCATGTTCAGTGAGCTCTGGATATCTCTGTGTAAAAATGATCACTAATAAACTTGTGCTCAACTGTGCATACTTCCGGAAAGTAGATGCTGTTCAGTAGATTGCTCTGCAGAGAACACAGAATTGAAGTGAATTTCCACAAAGACGGTGAGCCGCCTGCAGAATAGTTTAGTCAAGGCTGTGTTTGAATTTTGCCAAAGATTAATATACATTTGATTTTCATGTTGTGCCTTTTCTCTGATTGTGAAATATTATAAATTCTATCCAAATAACAATGATGGCAAGTCCTCCTGAGCAAAGTGTGCAGCTTGCATGTGTCCTAGAGGAACTCGTGTTTCGTTCTGATTCCCCTGCATTTCTCATGTCATAGAGTGGGGATTGCATCCTTGTCCCCCTGTCCTCGTTGGGATCACATCTGTTTGGATCCTAGAGTCTTCAAGCTGAGCTGGGACAAGTGTAACAGATGGACACATGGGGGTGGAAAGGCGCCTCTTGGCAGCAGACTTTCTAATTGTGCGCACTCTTATAGGTGTTGGAGATGTTCATTCTTGTCCTGCAGCAGTGCCACAAGGAGAATGAAGACAAGTGGAAGCGACTGTCTCGACAGATAGCTGACATCATCCTCCCAATGTTAGCCAAACAGCAGGTTTGTCCCCGCAGCCTTGGCTCGTTGTTGCATAGTGATGGTAGCTTAAGGTCCTTGTGAAAGGTGGGTGGCTGGAATCAGCTCTTCCTTCAATCCTAATCTGTGCTTTGATAGCAGTTCTCCATGCTAGTCATGGGGCAGCTGACTTCATTTCTCCTCATAATGCCATCTCAGGTTGGTATTGCCCACCTACTTTACAGGGGGAACTCATGACTCAGAGGTTATGGAGGCGATCAGGCAGCACACAGCTTTAGAGTGCTGGGGTGAGGGCGGGCCAAGTCTGACTCTAAAGCCCGAACCCTTACCTCCTATACTGCCTCCTGCATTCTGGTCAACGCAGTGTTTTATTTGGTGGTTACATTTTTGTTTTTGTTACCTTACTACTTGTAATTTAGCAGTTTTCCTTTCCTTTCCTTTCCCTTCCTTTCCTTTTTCATTTCCTTTCCTTTTTCCTTCTTTCTTTCCTTTCTGACAGGGTCTCGCTCTGTCACTCAGGCTAGAGTGCAGTCGTGTAATCTCACTGCAACTTCCGCCTCCCAGGTTCAAGCAATTCTCCCACCTCAGTCTCCCGAGTAGCAAGGACCACAGGTGTGCACCACTACGCCTGGCTAGTTTTTTGTATTTTTAGTAGAGGCGAGGTCTTGCTGTGTTGCCCAGGCTGGTTTTAGACTCCTGGGTGCAAGTGATCCACCAACCTTGGCCTCCCAAAGTGCTGGCATTACAGGTGTGAGCCACCTTGCCTGGTCTATTCATCACTAATCAGAATTTCTATAATCAAATGACATGAATCGTTGTTTCCACAAATGCAGTGGAAGGAAATGGCCTGGCAGTACCAATTTTGGAAGCAACATGCCCCCAGTCAGGCACAGGACACTGTGCCCCCAGTGTAGCAGCATCTCTATCTCACAGAGAAGGTGGTGCGTCCTCCTCAAGGCAGCTCCGCCAGAAAATCTCATGAGCGGCCTGGCACGGCTTGAGGTTGCCTTTTAAATGGACTCAGCAAATACATGTTTGTTCATCTTGATTATACACAATAAACAACTACTCTGTATAGTACAAGTAGTCCGTGGTTTTTTGCATTTGATTTAAACCAGAGGCATGTGATATTGATGGTTACTGCCTTCATGACTGCACCCCCATCCTGATTTCATAATGGAATGTTATCCTGAGACCAGTTAGACAATGGAACAGGGATCTTGGCTTCTGGTGAGACTGACAGCAGTTTTAGTGTGGTCAGGGTCTCCCTGCCTACAGATGGTGTTAGAATGGTGCTCTGGAAGCTTTATTCCATTATCTTCTGTGCATAATCTGAGTAGAGTGGAGATTGAAGGCCTGAATGCATAGTAAATATCTGACTTAATTTCTGCCGCAATGGAAATTGTGCTTTGATAGCAGTTCTCCATGCTAGTCATGGGGCAGCTGACTTCATTTCTCCTCATAATGCCATCTCAGGTTGGTATTGCCCATTTATGAAATGCGTAGCACAGCCCCGGCCAGGTAGCTCAGCACAGGTGCGTGTTGCATTCAGAAGTAGTGCTAGATACTATCCTGTTACTGGCAGTACATACATCAGTGATCAGAGCAGATTCAAGAAAGACCCCCCGCCTTCTTGGAGTGAAGGTTTTGTTGGGATGGGGGTGAGGGGACAGACAATAGAAAAACCAGTGAGTGAAGTCTCTACCATGGCAGCTGATCAGGAACGCTGTACAGAAGAATCCCGGAGGGAAGAGAGTTAGGTGGTTTCGGCGGTGGAGTGGCATTGTTCAGTTGGTGATGAGAAACGTTGTGGTGATCTGGTGACATTTGAGTGAATTTGCAGAAAGGAAAGATACAAGCCTAGGAGATACCTGGGGGAGGAGCCTTCCAAGCAGAGCAAACAGCTGCAAAGGCCCTGGGGGGAACGTGCTGTTAGGGTACAAGCAATGGGGGTGGAGGAGTGGGGCAGCCATGTGGAAGGAAGGGAGCGAGGCCTGGTGGGGTGAGGCCAGCATGGAGGAGCCTTGAGAGGGTTTGCCCTGATGTGGTGTTTAGCAGGATCATTCTTACTCCTGAGTTGAGAGTAGTCTGGAGGGGGAGGGGAGAGCAGAGCAGAGCCACCCGAATGAGGCCCAGTGGTGAAGTGGAATGGCCCAAGTGGGCATCCCTTGGCAGCGTGAAAACAGAAACAGCAAGGTTTCCTGTTGACTTAGATGTGGGATGTGAGAGAGAGCAGGGCATTGGGGGTGATTTCAGGGTGAGGACAGGGTGGCTGTGGACGAGGTAGGGCAGACATTGGGGGCAGCAGGAGGTCAGAGATTGTCTGGATGTAGCAATTGAGACCCCACAGGTGCCTAATGAGGCGAGGCCAGCATCAGGTGTATGAGCCCAGAGTTGTCGAGAGACTGTGGGGCAGGGGGTCAGCATCTGAGATGTCCACTCACAGTGGACGCAGCCTGGCTGGAGAGGAGGAGGAACTTGAATACCGAGCCTGCTGAGTCCCAGTTCCAAGGTCAGGGAGGTGAGGGGAGCCAGTGCTGGGGCAGGGGGAGTAGGCAGGTGTGGGGTTCCTAAAGCCAAGATTTTTTTTAAGGCATTTTGTGCAGGAGGGTGACATCTGCTGTGAGCACCCTGGGAGCTTGGCACAGGTTTGGCAGCACCGAGAGCACTGATGAGTGCTTTTGGAGGAGCCAAGGGAGCCAAACCCTAATATTCTGGCCCGCGGGATCGTCACTGCAGGCCCTGGAAGAGGGGGTGGGAATTTGGGGAACAAGAGATACGAGAAATGGAGACAAGACAGTGCTCTGATCAAGTTTCTCCTTTAATGGCGGTAATGCAGTGCCTTATATACACTTGGAGGGGAAGGGGTTGGGCCAAGGCGAAAATGATCTCATCGCAGAGGGTGTGGCCAGATAGGTATTGGTTTCTCTGGTCGAACATCATGTGGCGCCTGCGCTGTCAGGTAGCAATTTTCGCGGGCGCGGGAAAAATGGGTGAAGAAGAAGCAGGAAGAGCGCCATCTTTTATGAGGTATTAATACAGGGGAAAAGGCAAAGATAGGGAGGAGGTGTAAGGTGGAAATGAATAAAGCTCAGGCGTTTTTAATCGTCAATTATTATTCGCTATGGCCGGGGCGTGCAGCTCCGGACACCCTAATGGGAGTGTGTTCCTGAAAGGACAGGAGAGAGACTTGGAAAAAGGTTTTACTTGAAGAAGGAGCAGAGCAATAAGGCGGTAGCCAGAGGAGGAGAGGAGTCGGCAGGGGGTTAAGTTGGCAGAAATGAGGGCCTGTTTCCACCCTGAGGACAGAAGCAAACAGGGAGGATCGGTTCCTGATACAGGAGAAACAAATCTCTGTCGTGTTCACAGACACGGGTTAGGATTGGCTGCATGGATGACAGAGCACTGTGGGTTCTCCCAGAGTTGCTGGGGGGAGGCAGAGTTGGTGGGCACAGGTGAGGGTCCAGGGTGCAGGAATCCTGGAGCTCAGAAGGTCCATTGTTCCCTTCTCGTAAGATGTGGCCAGTGTTGTGAGCTTCACATCTGTGCCTTGAAAAACACCACATCTCTTTGCAGAATTGTTTGCTATGTGTATACACGCTCAGTCGAAACAAATGTTGGAAACAGTCAGTGCCTACCATCAATCAGGAATGGTTGAACACACTGTGGTATAAGCTTAGACTATTTTAGCTTGGGTTATTTTGCATGATTAAAAATGTTCTGGCCAGGTGCAGTGGCTTATGCCTGTAATCACAGCACTTTGAGAGGCCAAGACAGGCAGATTGCTTGAGCTCAGGAGTTTGAGACCAGCCTGGGCAACATGGTGAAACCCTGTCTCTACTAGAAATACAAAAACTAGCTGGGTGTGGTGGTGTGCGCCTGTAGTCCCAGCTAACTCAGGAGACTGAAGTAGGAGGATCACTTGAGCCCATGAGTGTGTCATTGCACTCCTGGGGGACAGAGCGAGACTCTGTGAGAAAGAGAGAGAGAAAGAGAGGGAGAGAGGAGAGAGAGGGAGAGGGAGAGGGGAAGGAGGGAGGGAGGGAGGGAGGGAGGGAGGGAGGAAGGAAGGAAGGAAGGAAGGAAGGAAGGAAGGAAGGAAGGAGGAAGGAAGGAAGGAAGGAAGGAAGGAAGGAAGGAAGGAAGGAAGGAAGGAAATGAAAGAAATGGAAGGAAGGAAGGGGAGGGAGGAAGGAAGTTTAGCCAGTTGCCTTGGGAGTTCTCCATTGCACTGGTAAGTGAGAAAAGCAAAGATGTTTATGGTTTTTCAAAAACAACTAAAACAAAACCTGTGTGTGTGAGGGGGCAAGGATATGGCTATAGGAACATGGGGGAGATTAAGAAAGGGATATACACGACTTAGCATTTGTTACAACTGTTGGGGGAGGGATGGAGTGCGGAAAAAGAAAAAAAAGAAAAAGAGTGTGCATACCATCCCGTGTATGTGTTTACAAAGGGACGCTTGGAAGACTGGTCCCCAAAATGTTGGTAATGATTTATCAGGGTGCTGCAGTTCTAGTTGATTTTTTTTTCACACTTTTGTATATTTGAGTCTTTTACAGAAAGCATTTATTATTTATGTAATAAAAATCTAAATGAAAAGATTTCCGTTATGGGAAAAATATAGCTGATACAGTGTTGTTCTAAAAATGTTTGCTTGGTTCACCACTGAACTTAAAATGCTTTTAAATGAGGGAACGTGATGATGAGATGATTATGACAATTTGCCCTGGAGTTACATAGCTGATGTATAGGAAGCTGACGTTTCTTTTGGCTTATGTAGAAATGTTTGTGGTGTCTAATTTCACAGATGCACATTGACTCTCATGAAGCCCTTGGAGTGTTAAATACATTATTTGAGATTTTGGCCCCTTCCTCCCTCCGTCCGGTGGACATGCTTTTACGGAGTATGTTCGTCACTCCAAACACGATGGTGAGTCTCTCGCCTGACTCAGCAGATGAGTCTAGAGGGCTTGTTCAAGCACTGATTACTGGGACCACCCCCAGAATGTCTGAGTCAGTCAGTTTGGGTGGAGCTTGAGAGTTTCCTTTTTTTTTTTTTTTTTTTTTGCGGGGCAGGGGATGGAGTCTCGCTATGTTGCCCAGGCTGGAGTGCAGTGGTGCGGTCTCGGCTCACTGCAAGCTCCACCTCCAGGGTTCACACCATTCTCCTGCCTCAGCTTCCCAAGTAGCTGGGAGTACAGGTGCCCGCCACCATGCCCAGCTAATTTTTTGTATTTTTAGTAGAGACGGGGTTTTACCATGTTAACCAGGATGGTCTTGATCTCCTGACCTCGTGATCCGCCCACCTTGGCCTCCCAAAGTGCTGGGATTACAGGTGTGAGCCACTGCACCCAGCCTGTTTTTTTTTTTTTTTGGAGACGGAGTCTTGCTCTGTCGCCCAGGCTGGAGTATAGTGGTGCGATCTCGGCTCACTGCAGCCTCCGCCTCCTGTATTCAAGCGATTCTCCTGCCTCAGCCTCCTGAGTAGCTGGCACTACAGGCGCGTGCCACTGTGCCTGGCCAATTTTTTGTAGAGACGAGGTTTCACCGTGTTAGCCAGGATGGTCTCAATCTCCTGACCTTGTGATCCGCCCGTCTCAGCCTCCCAGAGTTTACAGGTGGATTACAGGTGGCTCCCACACCGAGCCAAGAGTTTGCATTTTTAACAAATTCCCAGGTGAAACTAATGCTGCTTTTCTGGGACCACACTTTGAGACTCAGTGATAGAAAGATTTATTGGTAGGATAGTGAAATAGGAGTAATTTTTTTTTCTACAAAATTGGCAATTGGGGGAAATTTAATCTTCCTTTTTTCTTTAGCTATGACTTATGTATTCTGTTTATTTTAGGCATCTGTGAGCACTGTTCAACTGTGGATATCAGGAATTCTGGCCATTTTGAGGGTTCTGATTTCCCAGTCAACTGAAGATATTGTTCTTTCTCGTATTCAGGAGCTCTCTTTCTCTCCATATTTAATCTCCTGTCCAGTAATTAATAGGCTAAGAGATGGGGACAGTCATTCAGCACTAGAAGAACACAGTGAAGGGAAACAAATAAAGAATTTGCCAGAAGAAACGTTTTCAAGGTATGCTTTCTATCTGAGCCTGTAAGTAACCCATGCCTTTTGGGAAGTCACTTGGTGTTTCATGATCAGTTAAGTCTGGAATAACACCTGGTCTCGCTTCAGTTCTGAGCTGGGTAAAGAAGTCTGTATCAGTGTAATTTTCTAATCCGTCCTGCCTTATCTGTGGCTCCTGTTTCATACCTCTCTTGAGGTTCTGTCATGTTCTGTCTCTTGTCCTCAGTAGAGATGCTACAGCAGTGGCTTGCTCAGGTAGGGCAGGGCAGTGGGGTGGCTGTCCTGGGGGCAGGCAGTAGGCGTGCATTGCCTTCAGGGAAGTTAAAACCCAAGAGAAGCCACAGAAAGTGAATCTTACATTCTCACCATGTGCCGGCAGTTTTACACGCTGTCAGTAATAAAATACTTCTCCCTGCAAGGCAGACTGCCTCCAGTAAATACCTGTAGTATCCAATCCTGTCTTCCCTCATAAATTGTTGGGAAGCTCCCTCAGGACAGTGATCAGGCACTCATAAATACTTGCTGCCTAGATGGGTCCCTCTCCACCTCTGCTGGATTCTGAGCGTTCACTGAGTTAGAGCTGCTGCTGCAAATGTGCTACTTCTGGCTGAGTGGCTGTGACTTCATGCAGCCGTCATTTGGTTTGTCGTCAGTGAAGATGCCCTGTGTTGTCGATGGAGATAAGCCCAGTAAGCCTGCTGGGCACCTTTTTGTTTGCAGGTTCAGCAGGCAGCCTGTGGCTTTCCCTCTGTTGCATTGAAGCAGCTGGCTAAAACTGATGGTACATTAAATTCCTATGACAGATGATCAGCTTGTATTTGTGTAATGGTGTACAGTTTACAAAGCTTAAAAAAATACTACCTGCCATTTCATCCTCAGCGAGGAAGGTGATACACAGAGAGAAAAAGTGACTGTATCCAAGGCGATGGTGTTACGCGTTTCACTTTAACAGTTTAATGTACTTTACTTCTATTTTTACTTAATATTTACCACATATATTTTCATATATACTTGGCATAAGTGCTTTATAGTAGTCACCTAATTCACTGTCACCCTTTTTGTTTCTTGGAAGGTTTCTATTACAACTGGTGGGTATTCTTTTAGAAGACATTGTTACAAAACAGCTGAAGGTGGAAATGAGTGAGCAGCAACATACTTTCTATTGCCAAGAACTAGGCACTCTGCTAATGTGTCTGATCCACATCTTCAAGTCTGGTAGGTAAATCACATTAGTCTTCCTTGAGTATCTCAATTCCCCATTCTGCACTGTACACTCTTAGAGTGTAGGAGCTATGCTGCCCGGTAGAAACTCTGCCTTGCCCAGCGTGCCAGTTGAAAATGTTTGTTGCTGTAAGAGTCAGCCTGATCCATATGACCCAGCAGTTCTACTCTTGGGTATATACCCAAAAGAATGGAACGCAGGGTGGTGAAAAGATGTTTGCATGCCAGCGTTCATAGCAGCGTTATTCACAGCAGCTAAAATGTGGAAGCAACTGAAGTGTCCATTGATGGACGAATGGATAAGCAAAATCTGGTGTATACTTAGAGTGGAATATTATTGAACCTTAATATTCAATAACCTTAAAGGACATTCTGACACGTGCTACAACATGGATGACCCCTAAGGACATTATGCTAAATGAAATAAGCCAGTCACAAAAGGACAAATACTATGTGATTCCTCTTATATGAGGGACCTGGAGTACTTAATTCATAGATACAGAAAGTAGAGTGGTGGTTGCCAGGGGCTGCAGGGGAGGGGAGTTATTTTTACAAGATGAAAAGAGTTATTCTAGAAATGAATGGTGGTGATGGTTGTATAACAGTGTGAATGTATTTAATGCTACTGAACTCTACAGTTAAAAATAGTTAAGATGAGCCAGGTGTAATGGCTCATGCCTGTAATCCAAGCACTTTGAGAGGCCAAGGCAGGAGGACTGCTTGAGCCAAGGAGTTTGAGACCAGCCTCAGCAACATGGCAAGACCCCATCTGTACAAACAGACTAGCCAGGGGTAGTGGTGTGCCTGTGGTCCCAGCTACTCAGGAGACTGAGGCTGGTGGACCGCTTGAGCTCAGGAGGTCAAGGCTCTAGTGAGGTATGTTCATGCCTCTGCACTCCAGCCTCGACTACAGAGTAAGACCCTGCCTCAAAAAAACAAAGCAAGACAAGACCCAAAAATGGTTAAGACGGGCCAATCACAATGGCTTACGCCTGTAATCCCAACACTTCGGGGGGTCAAGGTTTAAGGATCACTTGAAGCCAGGAGCTTGAAACCAGCCTGAGCAACATAGTGAGACCCCCTAGCTCTACAAAGAAAATAAAAAACTAGCTAGGTATGGTAGGCACATGCCTGTAGTCCCAGCTACTTGGGAGGCCGAGTCGGGATGATCGCTTGAGCTTGAGACCAGCCTGGAAAACATAGCAAGAGACCCCATCGCCACAAAAATAAAAAAAATTTAAAAATTAGCCAGGGGTAGTGACATGAGCCTGAGCCCAGGAGGTCAAGCTGTAGTGAGCCACCATCGTGCCACTGCACTCCAACCTGGGCGAGAGATCAAGACCATGTCTCTAAAGAAAGAAAATTACAAGGACAGTGAACCCAAGAAAGTCATAAGACGCCAGCTGTGCAGCAAGCATAGAAAGCAACCAGTCCAAATTAGGACAGTGTGTTTTCCAAGAAGAACGATCATTTGTCATGAGAATGCTTTGCTTTAAATAAATGAGTAAATAGCTAGAAGACTAGTTCTAGGGGATAGGCACATCTTTCTTCTCTCAACAAGAAAAAAGAAAGGCAATTCTAATCTCTAGGAAAAGCAAATAGCATTAAGTCATGGTCCAAATATGAGGCAAACCAAAATATGGCTTGATTTTTCAGCAGTTGATCTGTTGGAAGCCCTTGATATTAAAAAGGTTCTCCTTTAAGCAGCTTAGGGGTCATGATCAAAGACCCATAGAAAGAGATGCCATCCTTTTAGGATCCTTGGCTCTCTTGGGAACTATATTCACATAGTCATAATGTAAGTATTGCTTGAGCTTTCATTTTTGGAGTCAATATGTGACTGAAACGCTGAAGACTTGCTGACTTAATTATGGTTTCAGAACAGAATGAAAATGTCTTCAATTCTGATGAATATAAAAGGAAAACTAACCAAGTTAATTTGGCAAGTAGATGGTAGAGGTAGGGGTGGGAATGGAAGGGGCACTAAAATCCTTACCTAGCATTGTTGGAGTTACATGATTACATCATCTGAAGTTGACAGACCAAAATATAGAGACTTCAAAGGTATCCAGATAAAGCTAAACATGTAACTCAGATTGTTAGGAGGTAGTATAAATGAGCCAAATCTCCTCTTTATTACCGTAGAGTTAATGGGTAATGTCTAAAGTTGTCTGAAGTCTGTAAATCATGACAAATTATGATGTGGTGATTGTATTCAACAGTCTTTCAGTTGCAGGGATAAAACCCCAATTTAAACTAGAGTAAGAGAAAGAATTTGTTGGTTTGAGCTCCTGGAAAGTGCAGGCAAGGGTAGTTGGTAGGACTGCATCTAGTGTTTTAATTCTGTGGTCTGCATTGTATATTTATGCATATCAGCTCTGCTTTCTTCTCTTAATTTGTATACTTTTTAAATTTTATTTTAAAGATAGGGTCTCACTTTGTCGCCTATGCTGAAGTGCAGTGGTGTGAAGTGCAGTGGTGTGAAGTGCGGTGGTGTGAAGTGCGGTGGTGTGAAGTGCGGTGGTGTGAAGTGCGGTGGTGTGAAGTGCAGTGCGAGGCTCGCTCTAGCCTCGGACTCCTGGGCTCTAGAGTTCTTCCTGCCTCAGCCTTCTGAGGAGCTGAGACAATAGGCATGCACCACCATGGCTGGATAGGTTTTAAAATTCTTTTGTAGAAATGGAGGCCTTGTTATGTTGCCCAGGCTGGTCTTTAACTCCTAGCTTCAGGCGATCCTCCTGCCTCTGCTTCCCAAAATGCTGAGGTTATAGGTGTGAGCCACCGCGCCCAGTCTCATCTCTGCTTCCTGTCTTAGCCCCTCAAGTAGGCATGTGATTGGCCTTGCATGAGTCATATGGGTGACCATAAACCCCTGAATGCTCTGGTCCACCTGGGCCAAATGGGAGACTGGACAGCATTCCATTGATGAGGAGGTGGGGCTCGTCTCCGGGAGTAAGGGAGAGGAGCGCATGCAGTAACTGATGGTCTGCTGCACGGGATAGCAGCGCATCAGTTAGAATTTTGAAGGTAACTACCAGAACTGAAAACAGAAAAGATAACAAGTAGTTGCCTTAAAAAGGGATGGGGCAGGGTGCTTTTGTGATCAGAAACTCCTTTCTCTTATTGGATTTTTGTACACATTTTGCGGACATACCCTTAGAGTAAAGATAATTAGCATTTTCAGCCTTGGTCCATTTGAGGAGTGGCCTGCCTCCATGCTAGCAGGCTCTGAGTCTGCTAGATTCAGTTGAGCATCCTGGCTCTTGCCTGCATGGAACTTCCAGTCAGTGAGTCAGTATCACAAGTCTCAATATTTCCTATGAAGGAAAACAATAGTGCAGTGACAGACAAAATGGGCGGGCGGCAGAGGCAGGATTTCCGAGGGGAGAAGTAGCTAGCTTTTTGCAGAGGAATGTTCCGGCACCCGAGAGAGCAGCTGAGAGTGCAGGCGGGCAGGAGGCGAGTGGGGCCTGGCCGCACAGCGCCACAGAGTCCAGAGAAAGGGGCCTCTTCATGGCCACTGCATTCAGCTGCTCTCACCCTCCACACAAGCCATGGCCAAAATTTAATTTTGATAATGGACTCTAGTGTTTGAGCCTTACTTGCTATTATTGAAAGAATTTTCTTGTTTCTTTTTAAAGATCTTCAGATTATGCTTTATTGACCACTGTAATAAGGTTAAAGTTGAGAAAATATGCCTTGTTAATGAATGATAGGTCAATTTTAGTATATTGGTCATTTTAATATTTTGCCACCAGTTGGTTTGAATCTGATGCCAGGAGGAGACAGCCTCATTTCTTTTTTTTTTTTTTTTTTTTTTTTTTTGAGACGGAGTCTCGCTCTGTCGCCCAGGCTGGAGTGCAGGGGCCGGATCTCAGCTCACTGCAAGCTCCGCCTCCCGGGTTCACCCCGTTCTCCTGCCTCAGCCTCCCGAGTAGCTGGGACTACAGGCGCCCACCACCACGCCCGGCTAGTTTTTTGTATTTTTTAGTAGAGATGGGGTTTCACTGTGTTAGCCAGGATGGTCTCGATCTCCTGACCTCGTGATCCGCCCGTCTCGGCCTCCCAAAGTGCTGGGATTACAGGTTTGAGCCATACTGCGCCTGGCCAAGATAGCCTCATTTCTAAGGACTAGTCTTGCCTTCGTGGGATAAGGGTGGTGTGTTCTGTGTCCTTCTACATGTTCGAGCGATCTCTGCAGCTCAAAGGTGTTCACTGTCTTCTTGTGCTGATTTCCTCTTCTTCCATCTCAAAATTGAGACAAAATACTTTTACTATTGAAGTGTTGTCCAGTAGAACTTCCAGCAGAGACGGGATGTCTGCACTGTCTAATTTAGTTGCCTTTAGCCACGTGTGGTGTTCCATACCTGAAATGTGGCTGGTCTGACTGGGTAGCTTAATTTATAATTTTATTTAATTTTAATTAAGTTAAACAGCTCTGTGTGGATAGTGGCTCCTGTATGAAACTGCAGGTCTGTTGAGAAGCATCTTTACTGGAGAGAGTGGAGGGCTTGGAGGGGCACGTGGGTTTCCTGCTGCTATCTTTGACCTTATTTAATTGGCCCAACATTTGCAAGTAAGTTGTCTGTGCGTGTATATATAAATGTCTGTTTCTGTCTTCTTGTTTCGTTTGACTGCATTTATTTGAAAGACACTAGGTGGCAGAATTACTGTATTTGGTTGGTTTCAAGATAAGAGTTGAAGTAATCCATCTTGTGTGTTTATATCGGTAAGGTGTGTTTAGCATGTAAATTGGTAATTCGTATTCACGTACTGCTTAAACAAAGGCTATGAATTCCACCCATACACTGAAAATGGAGACCTTTGAATTTGTCCATTTCAGGCATTACTTCTTAAACAATACCTGGTTCAGGAACTAGTCAGAATGGCACCCTTGACTTTTAGTTTCCTGCTTTTCCTTTTGTTGGGGGAGGAGGGTATTTAGCTCAAAGGTGTGTGCCTATTTCAGATTCCATCTGGGAGAAGCAGAATAGCCAAGAAAGATACCTGTCCTCCTGTTTACAACATTTGGGGTAACCAGCATCCCTCTCTTTTGGTCCAAGATAGACAGGTTTAGAAACAGATGATGGTACCAGAGGCCCAGGGGGTGGAAGCATCAGCTTTGTTTGTTGTCCATGTGGCTGGATTAGAGCTGTCTGGCTTTGTAGCCTCAACACGGCTGTCCAGCTTTGCTCACTATGATTTTCAAGGACACATCTTGTGCCCTTCCCTGCCTGCCATCCAGACCATACCCAGTCAGGGTGGCAGGAACTGCTGCCCCTTCCTCCCTGAGTCCTGGTCGTGGGTGGTGGAGAGGTACCATGACCCTCACGGAGGCCTGCTCACCCTTCCTCTGTGGCAGAGGGGATGGCTGCACGACAGCTCTTTCCCTGTCCTTTCCAAAGCGTCCATGGTTCCACTTTATGGGGCAAAGCAGGAATACTGGAAGAGAAAGTGGTCCTTTCTATAGTAATAAAGTTGGCATTGATTCAAGTTCACCCTTGGGGAAAGGATAGGGCCACTGACAATTATAATGCTGGAAGCAGTGGAGTTTTCTCATGGGTATGTGGTAGGTTTAATTTTAATTATCCCAGTTAATTCTTAGAACAGCTCTGTGAAGTATTTCCCCCTTTCTGCCTGAGTTCTAAAAGATCCTATGCCAAAACCAAGAATGAAAACCCAAGCATTCTTTCTTGCCCATCGATCTTTCTCTCATCGGGCCACTTCTTGGGTTGTTAGGGGTGAATGTAGCCGCTGGCAATTGCAGAATACCCACCATGGGCCCCAGTCACTGTGTGGCGTGGATTAGAGGTGGTTCTCTCCATGTCATAGCCGAACAAGCCCAGCCCAGAGAGGTTTCTGCCCTAGGAGCTCTTGATGGTGGAACTGGGATGCGATCCCACATCCTGCCTGTTTTGGAAGCAGCATTCTTCATTTCCAGTTCCTGCTTCCGTTGTTCCTTTTAGTATTTCTTTGTTTAACTCATGAAATCAGGACTTGGGGAGCTGCTGCGTGCAACTGTAGCTGTTTCTCTGGGTGCAGCCTGCATCCACCTTCCTGCCCCCCTCCTTTCTTGCACTGCCATTGTGGTCTCTGGGCACCTGGTCCCTTTCTCTTCCCCCGAGTCCCTTTGGCTCCCCTGTGCGACCCTTGTGATCCACAGGCTCTGCCTTCTTTCTGTCTGAGACTGCTGCTCATCACTACCTGGGACCCTAGGAAGGGAGGCTCCTCCGAGAAGCATCTTCTAATCTCAGCCACGTTCTCAATGCCGCCGTTGGCTTTGTTAAATGATGGTAGCTACTGTAACAAATAAACCAACATTTCCGTGGCTTCACGCCAGAGAGGGTTGTTTCTTGGTTTTATGACAGTGTGTTGAGGGTGTTTCTGGTTCACGGATGGTTTTCCTCCATGTGGGAATTCGGGGACCCAGGCTCCTTTCCTTCTTTTGGTTCTCTTCTCTGGACCTCCACATCCTCTGTGTCTAGTTGGGGACAAGGAGAGGGAAGGTAGAGAAGAAGGCTCTGTGGCCTTGGACAAGTGACATGCATGCCTTTGCTGGTGTTCTCTGCTGGTGATGGGTCACAGCCCCACCCCGTACGAGGGGACTGGGAGACGTCGTCCTGCTGCCTCCCAGCAGCAAGCAGCACTGTGGTCTCTGATGTGTTTTCTTTGAGGATAAAAACAGGCGATTCCAGGATGAGTAAAGTCAGGGAAACCCTTGGAAGGAGGGGACCAGGCGGGTGTCACCATGGGATTAGTGGTGGCTTCAGAATGAGCCGCCAAGAGTGCAGTGCCTTCTAAAGCTTTTGCTATTCTGATATGCCCACACCATGCCCAGCAGGTGTCTGCCTGGCTCTCCGCAGAGAGAGTGATGAATCCTTCTCGTGAACCTCTGTCCCGTTCTTCCTCCCTCCACCTGGAAGGGACCCTGGGTTCCTTGTAACATCCCGGCGGAACAGGGGACCTTCTGTCCTGTCCCCAAGCTCAGTCTCATCCTCCTGCCAGCTTCCCAACCCCTCTTATGTCTGCTTCCTCACGCCACATCCTTCTGGATTCTCTGGAATTGAATTTTGCCTTTGATGCTTATTTAAAAATATCCATTGCAGGCCAGGTATGGTGGCTCATACCTGTAATCCTGTGCACTTTGGGAAGCCAAGGCGGGCAGATTGCTTGAGCCCAGGAGTTTGAGATTAGCCTGAGCAACATGGTGAAATCCTGTTTATAGAGAATACAAACAGGGCATGGTGGCGCACACCTGTACTCCCAGCTAGACAGGATCGACTGAGCCCTGGAGGCCAAAGCTGCAGTGGGCTGTGATCGTGCCACTGTACTCCAGTCTGGGCAACTGAGTGAGACCCTGTCTAAAAAAAAAAAAATCTATTGCGTACTTCACCACAGTGAAACGTGTGTCTTATCTTTCCTTTCCAGCCTGTAGCTGCTCTTTTGCACTTATAGCCGCACTAAGTCAACCTTAAATTAAAAGCAAACCAGCACTTCCTGTGCTCTCCTGCTTCCTTCATGAGGGTCCCTCCCTCTGTGTACACTCCATTCTCATTGCCCCTGGTGGTTTGTTTCACTCTTGGTTCTCAAGCCGTGGCAGCCTGCCTCTTATCATCTTTACTGAAAAGTCCTTTGCAGAGGCTGCCTGTGTTCTTTCTTTCTCGGTCCCTCTCATCCTGGGCCCCCCAGCTTGATTCTGTGGGGCTGCCCTCTCCTCACTCAGTAGCTTGCAGGGTCTTCTCTGTCTAGCCACTTAATTGGTTGTGTTCCCCGAGTTGCTGTCCGTGGTCTCTCGTCACTGTTTTCTCTGTGTCTCTGCCTCTCTCCTCGGCCTTAGTAGGTCTCTCCCCTTTGTGACCCTGGCTGTTGCTCTCGTGGACAACTTTCTCTTGCTGGTCCGCGTAGTCCTGGCATCCAGCTTCTCAACATGGGACTTGTCCTGCCAGTACCTCAGACTTACGCTGAAAATTGAACTAGCACCACTGTCACTCTCCAGGACCTCTTCTTGTTAATTAGGTCATTAGGGATGTTCAAAATCCCAGCATCATTGTCCATTCCTCCTCCCACCAGCCCAGGGACCCTGACCTTACCTCCTCCTCTCCATCTACCGGGAGGTGGCTCTCAGAGTCCGTCTCATCTTCCACCCGAACTTCCCTACAGACTCCCCGCTGCCGCCCCAGGGGCTGAGCACTTCCTCCGTGCCTCGTGCAGCGCTGAGCCCTTTACCTGGGTTCTCCTGTTTGCTCCTTATTGCAACCCTGTGGACAGATACTGCTCTTAATTCCATCTTAAACCTGAGGAAGCTGAGGCCCCAGGTAAGGTGCGTCCAAGGTCACTCAGGTAGTAAACTGTAGAGCCACGATCCGAACCAGGCAGTCTGATTCGGAGCCTGTGTTGACGCTCAGCCACCTAGAACACAGCTCAGATTGTGGGTTTCTATTACGTGTTCAAAACCGCCACATCCCGGGTCTGTCCCTGCACGTGCCCTGTGGCCTGGCTGCATCTTCTTGAAGGCAGTGCATGCGTCTTCACTCAAGGGGCCCGTGCAGGAAAGAGGGCCCCACAGAAGGATGAGGCCAGTGCAGAATGGGCTGGAGGGGACGATGCTGACTGTGAAGCAAGTGTAGAGAAATCCCAGGAAACCTGGAGGAACCAGAGACAGGGCATTAGAACTCATCGTTGTGACCTGGTCTGTATTCTCTGAGTGTGCTGCTGCTTTTAGCTCACTTCCTTAGTCTCAGGTTGTAGTTTAAGGCATTGTGGAGCCCTAAAAAGCCTCTACTCTGTTTTTGCCTGTTTCGGGACCCTTTCACTTCAGGGATGTGTTGAATTTTTTTTGTTGTTTTTTTAAATTTTTTGAGATAGAGTCTTGCTCCATTGCCTAGGCTGGAGTACAATGGCACAATCTTGGCCCACTGCAGCCCCTGCCTCCTGGGTTCAAGCGATTCTTGTGCCTCTGCCTCCCAAGTACCTGGGATTACAGGCACCCGCCACCACGCCTGACCAATTTTTATATTTTTAGTGGAGACAGGGTTTTGCCATGTTGGCCAAGCTGGTCTCGAACTCCTGACCTCAAGTGATCCACCCACCTCGGCCTCCCAAAGTGCTGGGATTATAGGCATGAGCCACCATGCCCGGCCTGAAATTTAATCAGAAATAAAATTTTGACCCCAACAATGATGCTAGGAGGCCCAGATCTGGGGGAGAGGGCGACCTTGGCCAGATGGGCCTTTCTCTGTTTCCCAAGTCTTGCTGCCTCTGCCTGCTGTGCTTTGCAGCCTGTGCATGTCTCTGTGCCTCTGATCTTGTTTATCCAAAGGAGAGGATAGAATCAAGTCATGATTCCTGGAGCCCTGAGAAGGATGCTGTGGAGAAACTTGCAGGTAGAATCTAACTGAGTGTGTGGCTGAGGTGCCAGCATTGTGTGTGGGGAGGCTGACCGCTTGGCCTGCCCAGGCCCAGGATGCTCCATGGCCGGGCACAGAGGCAACTTGGCTGTCAGGTGTCAGGAGCCTGCAGAGAGCACACAGCCTGGACCGCAGGGGGCTGCCCATGTTCTTCCAGCACCTGTCCTGCTTGCTCACCTGGCCTCTTACAGCATTTCTGTCCCTCAGTTCTTAGCAAGCCCAGGAGCTGTTCAGGTTGGCAGGTGCCGAGTGCTGTTCCTGCCTGTGTAGCTGTGGCTCAGTCCTGTGGGGGGCCCCGCTGTGGCCTGAGTGCAGTGATTCGAGGTGCTGAGTGTTCCCTGACTCGTTCTGCAGGAGCTGTGTTCAGACTTTCACAGCTCTTGGCTTGAAGCTTCTGGAGGGCTTGGCATTGCCAACCAGTGCAGGGGTGGACAGTGGGAGAGGAGGAAGGCTAGCTTTCCTGACCAATCCATTAAATAAATGGGATATTGGCCAGGCACGTGGCTCACGCCTGAATCCCAGCACTTTGGGAGACTGAGGCGGGTGGATCACGAAGTCAGGAGTTCGAGACCAGCCTGGCCAACATGGGGAAACCCCCTCTATTCTAAAAATACAAAAATTAGCTGGGCGTGGTGGCAGACACCTGTAATCCTAGCTACTCGGGAGACTGAGGCAGGAGAATAGGTTGAAATCAGAAGGCGGAGGTTGCAGTGAGCCAAGATCATGCCACTGTACTCCCACATGGGCAACAAGAGTGAAACTCCATCTCAAAAAAAAAAAAAAAAGCAGAATGTCTGTTTCTGCTTAGAAAAATCAGAATTTTCTAAATGCCAGGTGCTTTGAATATGTAAGTATGGGAAACAACTCAGCCTGTTTCATTTTTATGTAAAATCTCCACGTAGCCATGTGGCACTGGACTGAGATGAAAGCAAAGACATTTCTCCTTCTTAACTTTGTTTCTAGGAATGTTCCGGAGAATCACAGCAGCTGCCACTAGACTGTTCCGCAGTGATGGCTGTGGCGGCAGTTTCTACACCCTGGACAGCTTGAATTTGCGGGCTCGTTCCATGATCACCACCCACCCGGCCCTGGTGCTGCTCTGGTGTCAGATCCTGCTGCTTGTCAACCACACCGACTACCGCTGGTGGGCAGAAGTGCAGCAGACCCCGAAGTAGGTTCATAATGCCCACAGCCCAGGGCGCTGGCCCAGCACTCTGTCCTGAGACTCCCAGTAACCTGAGATTGGGCCACCGTTACAGCATTTTCATTTTCCATTTTTTGTGAGGGCTTGTAAAATTTCTGCTGCATATTAATATTCCTTTCATGGACAGCATATTGTAGAGACAAACATGCGGTCCAGCCAAAGGCATTCAGAATAGCAATTGCTTTCTAAATGTGATTTTCTTTGGCAAGTTCTTTGACACCATTCCATCTTGTGGGATATGCTTGTCATGCTGTGTGGCTCCTACTAAGTTCTAGTCCTTCAATTGGTTCCATAGCCAGATATGTTGCAATGTCTTAACTTCATTATAAATTAAATGTGGTTCTGGTTATTCTTAGATAATGGAGTAACGATTTAGCAAATTTCAAAACCTCTTGGAAATATTATTTGACCATTCAAAAAGACTTACTAAGTCTCTCATTATGGGTGGCCCTCTTTTTGTAAAAGGTTTTCAGGCTTAAGCTCCATTTCTAGGTGCTCCAACACTCCATTATTTGTATACATGTGGAAATTAAAGCTGTGACATCCCCGCCCTAGCTGAATCCTCAGCACAGTGTTTCTGGAAGGCTCAAGATCCCACACTGGGGAAAAGAAGTTCCAGAGAGAAAAGAGGGCAGGTGCTGCCGTGCCTCTCTGCTCAGTATGGATACTGGGCCATATGCGGCCAGGGCTCGCAGTAGGGCCAGTTCATGGCACTCAGCTGGAAAGTCCACTGTTGGCGGGCATTCGTAACCATCCACTCTGTGCCGTATGTAGTGGGGTGTGGCATCCAAGTATTTAAAATACTTGGAGGATGTCTTAGGCCTGTTATGATGACTGAGCACTGTGGGAGCAGGAGATAGAAAGTCAGTGTCTCCTAGTTCTGTGCTGCTTTAACGTGCAGAGAAATCAGCTGCGGATGCAGCAGATCACTCCTTTTCTGACAGGCCTGCTCACTCTGATGTTATATCAGAAAGCTCTGAATCTGGGATTGTGTTCCCTGAATTGGAATAACAGAAATGCTTAGATGATCAGTGTTTAAAAGAAATAAACCAAAGGTAAATTTAGTTTGGAATTCAGCACGCGTCTTCATTCAGCCCTCTGAGGGCAAACTACAGCTTTTCATAAATGTAGGTAAATTCTGTTTCTTGACCCCCTCTGACCCAGTTTTCCTTTATAACCTTCTGTATTGTTCCATTATCCTGAAATAACATTAATAGATTAGGCTGGGTGTGGTGGCTCATGCCTATAATCCCAGCACCTTGGGAGGCCAAGGCGGGAGGATCACCTGAGGCCAGGACTTCGAGACCAGCCCAGCCTGGCCAACATGGTGAAACCCTGTCTCTACTGAAAATAACAAAAATTAGCCAAGCGTGGTGACAGGTGCCTGTAGTCCCAGCTACTCAGAAGGCTGAGGCAGGAGAACCGCTTGAACCCAGGAGGCAAAGGTTGCAGTGAGCTGAGATCGCGCCACTGCACTCTAGGCTGGGTGACAGAGTGAGACTCCATCTCAAAAAAAAAAAAAAAATTAATGGATCAATGGATTTTTAACCTAATAGTTAAATTCAAAAAATATCATTCTTTAATGGTAATGTAAAGGTAAAATTAAGAGAAGATAATATGTAACAAGCATTTTAGTATGTGAGTGTCTAAGGTCTCCCTGTGGTGGAAGGAAAAAATAAATCCCCGTAAGTGTCCACGATGCCCATAGAGAGCAGAGCTGTTCCAGTTTAAACCGCTGCTCTTAGGACTGTGTTTTTCCAGCTATGGGTGGTGGGGGATGAGTATCTTTTTATTTCCATGAGATGAGAAAAATGAATTACTAGAAGTATGAAACACAAAACACAGCTGCTCTTTTTTTATCCGGACTCAGCAGCTATAAAATTGCTCTATCCAGTTGCAGAAGTTCCTGCTGCTTACCCTTGACGCCTCCTCGGTTAGTGTGCATCTCCTTTCAGGCTGGCTCCCAGATGGGAGCTGGCTCCAGGCGACACTGGGTGCTCTGCTCCAGGAGGTCCTTGTGTGGGCCCTGCCCCGGCCTAGCCCCTCTCTTATGGACTCTGTCACCGTGGGTTTGATTCACTCAATCTGTCTTACCTTTTGGTGAGCTGTTAGAGTCCTGCCTATACTTCAGCACTTGTGGGTGTGTTGTGGTACACATGACATGTTGGTCACTTCCCAGCTCATCTTGTTCTGAGTCACCCTGGATTTGGTACGTTCATTCGCCACTAGTAGCTGGCGGTATATGGCCTGCGATTTGGGGGACTTGTGCTGCTACAAATTGGGGCTGAATTTGAGTTGACACTGGCCCTTCTTTATGTCTACTGCTAATATTTGAATTGCAAATGCTGCCTCTTCTCTTTCAGAGGCTCATTACCCTATAGCTGTATTATTGCAAAGTACATAATTACAGCTTGAGTGTAAGTCACGCTGGGCTGGCAGGACAGCCGACTGAGAAAGGGCAAGTTTCCTGTTTTCACATTGACACATAATTTATAATACAGTAGAATGTACTTTTGTATCAACTGTAGTCAGTAACAGCCCCCTCCCCCAACCACATAAGATATAGAGCAGTGCTGTCGCTTCAGATAGTTCCCTCTTCCTCTGCCATGTTCCGCCCTCCCCAGGTCTAACCACCAATCCGTGCTCTATTCAGCCCATTGCAGAGGGTCATAGAAATAGAATCTACAGGCTGGGTGTGGTGGCTCATGCCTGTAATCCCAGTGCTTTGAGAGGCTGAAGTGGAAGGATCACTTGAGGCTAGGAGTTCGAGACTAGCCTGGGCTACCTAGCAAGACCCCATCTCCAGAAAAAAAAAGTTCGAAAATTACAAGCATGTCCCTGTAGTTCCAGCTGCTTGGGAAACTGAGGCGGGAGGATCTCTTGTTGAGGTTACAGTGAGCTATGATCGTGCCACTGTGCTCCAGCCTGGGTGACACAGCAAGACCTTGTCTTTGGGAAAAAAATTAAGAAAGAGATGGAACCACACAGTGTGCAGCCTTTTGAGTCTGGCCCCTTGCAGTGAGTGGTGTCTACCGTCATGCGTTGCACACGCGTTGGTGGCTGGCTTCTTGTGACTGCTGAGCATTATATGGCTGGGCTCTAGTTTGCTTTCACTTCACCAGTTGGGAAACAGAGAAAAGGCAGTTTTTAAAAAGTTTAAATCTGTAGAATTTTGGTTTTTACCAGTTCTCTTCTAAATCCTGAGGGATTACAGGAAAAGTTGTTGTATTTCAGAATATTCTTAGCTTGATGTGACCTCTCTCCCCGTTAAGGCCCTTTGCTGCAATGGGAAGGACGTCGTCCTCGGTCAGACCCTGAAGGTCAGAGGGGCACTTTGGGAGTGTGTCAACATTTTAACTGTATGGACTAGAGCCAAGAGTCTCAAGGTTTATAATTCCCACCTATTCAAAAAGAAAAAATAATAATAATACAGTGAGAAGAAGTCAGTGTGAAGTGAAATAACCTGTGTTAGTGGGGAAGAAGTGTTTTTAAACAGAATTTCCACAATGTATACCCTGGACGTGTTTAGAGTGGTGATGTTTCATTGGGACACGAACAGTAAAACATGAAAGCAGGGAGATTTTCTTTCTGGCAGTTGGCAACTTTCATGGCAGATGGGGAATTTGAAAAGCAATTGCTCAATTATCAAACATAGCCAGTGTGAGTTCTGAAATAAAGGTGCTGATTGAATGTGCAGCTTTATGGTGGATTTTGTCATTCAGGCAAGCATTTTAATTTTCTGCCTGTTAAATTCTGTTTTCTTTAGTTTTTCATATGTGGTTTATTGTAGCTTGGGAATAGATAACTGAGAGTATATATTACACATACAACATTCTGATATGGCAATATTTAAACCAACTTGTCTGTTTTAGAACTAGAATTAAACATAATCATTTTCAGTATTTTGCAAATAAGCTCACTGCCATCCAGAAACATTGTCAATGCATCTGTTGCTCCTTCTAGAAGACACAGTCTGTCCAGCACAAAGTTACTTAGTCCCCAGATGTCTGGAGAAGAGGAGGATTCTGACTTGGCAGCCAAACTTGGAATGTGCAATAGAGAAATAGTACGAAGAGGGGCTCTCATTCTCTTCTGTGATTATGTCGTAAGTTTGAAATGCCTGTAAACGGGGTTGAGGGAGGTGGGGACCGGGAGAACATCCTGAGTAGATGACACTTGCCTGGACCCTCTGGAACCCAGACTGCCCAGTGTCCTGCCAGCTCCATCAAAACTAAATCTGGAATGAATGTTTACTTCTGCTCTGACATATAATTGGAGACCGGGCCTGGCCTTCCAGTCACTGGATTCTAAGCTGGACTGTGAGAGTTGATGCAGCTGACTCATTTATCAAATGCCCAGCTATTGGCTTCACGCCAACACGATGCTGGGCATATTTGTTAATTCGAGGGAAGCAATGGAGTAATAATAACTAATGATTTGAAAAACAAGATAAGTGCATTGACTGTAGTGGGGTTCTGATTTTAAATTTTTAAAAAAATTAGGCCGGGCGCGGTGGCTCAAGCTTGTAATCCCAGCACTTTGGGAGGCCGAGACGGGCGGATCATGAGGTCAGGAGATCGAGACCATCCTGGCTAACACAGTGAAACCCCGTCTCTACTAAAAAATACAAAAAAAAAAACTAGCCAGGCGAGGTGGCGGGCACCTGTAGTCCCAGCTGCTCGGGAGGCTGAGGCAGGAGAATGGCGCAAACCCGGGAGGCGGAGCTTGCAGTGAGCTGAGATCCGACCACTGCACTCCAGTCCGGTGACAGCGCGAGACTCCGTCAAAAAAAAAAAAAAAAAATTAATACCGGGAGCAGTGGCTTACGCCTAAATTCCAGCAACTCGAGAGGCTAAGGTGGAAAGATCACTTGAGCCCAGGAGTTTGAGATAAGCCTGGGCTACGGTGTAAGACCCCCATCTCTAAAAAAATAAAAAATGAAAAATTATCCAAGTGTGGTGGCTCGTGCCTGCAATCACAGCTTCTTGAGAAGCTGAGGCCGGAGGATGGCTAGAGCGTGGGAGTTCGAGACCAACTTGGCAACACAAAGAAACCCTGCCCCTACCGAAAGAAAGAAAAATTAGCCTGGCATGGTGGTGCGTGCCTGTGGTCCCAACTACCTGAGAGACTGAGAAGGGAGGATTGCTTGAGCCCAGAAGTTTGAGGCTGCGGTGAGCCGTGACTGTGTCACTGCACTTTAGCCTGGGTGACAAGGCGAGACCCCTGCTCTAAAAAAAAATTTTTTTAAGTTAATTTGTAGAAAAGGTGTTAGATGTTCATTGCCATGTTTTATGAGGGATTCCTGTTTAAATGCCATTCTCTTAAAAAAAAAAATAACTTGTAGGAGTTTTTAACCGTAAAATTAGCATCACATGTTTACCATGGAGAATTTACAAAAAACAGGAAAATAAAACCTCTGTAATCATACTACTCAGAGATAACTTGCTGTTAGATTTCGGTGTAGATCTAATACTTTTTCTGTATTTATATTAAAAATACTTAAAACATATACATTTCTTTGTTACAAACATGGTATCTTATAGATAGTGCTGTCACATAGCAAAACAGTGTTAAATATTCTGAATCAGAAAAGGAAGCCGACTCTCCAACTGAAAGAGGTGTTATCCTAGAGACTTTTTCTGGTGATGGCAATTTGTTAATATTCACTTTTTGCTTTACATTCTGTATTGAAATAGTTTTTCTGTTTTGTTCTACTTTTAAGGATAATATAATTGTATCATGCTGTTTTTCACAGAAATGTAAGAAAAAAAGATATTAATTTTGTAAGTTAATAGAGGTTGAGCATCCCAAATCCAAAAATCTGAAATCCCAGATGCTCCAAATTCTGAAGCTTTTTGAGTGCTGACATTATGTTCAAAGGAAATGTTCACTGGAAGATTTCAGATTTTTGGATTTAGGGAGCTCAACAAATAAGTATAATGCACATATTCCAAAACCTGAAAAAAATCCTACATTCAGAATACTTCTGATCCCAAACATTTCAGATAAGGGTTATTCAACCTGTACTGTCAGATGATCCCAAATGAAAAATATTAATCGTTAACCAAATGTCAAGGAATTGATCACATTTTACAGTTTCTGCCTAGGATTATGAATCAAGATGAAAAGGCTCTGCGTGTTTAAAAATATATATTTTTTTATTTTCTTATAAATCTTAAATGTATCGACACTTAAGATTTATTTGATATGTGGGATCCATTCATATTTTGGATTAAACAATTCTGTCAAGACCGTGGCAGTGATAGAGGATTTTTTTTTTCCCACTGAACTATCACAAAATTGGAAAAAGAGTAATTGGAGAACCCCACTGGCTTGGCCAGCTCGAAGCCCGGGAGGGGGCAGGCAGTGCTGTTGATGGGAGCGTCGCAGCACCACGCTGCCCCTCCTGCCCACGGATCTCTGAGGCCTGCCTTTGTCCTTTGACCCTTGGCCATTTGTTAGTGTCTCTGAGAGCTGGACTGCTGTACCCTACTTCCCCAGGGGGGCCTGACTTCACACAGCCTCTGCTGCAGTGCGTGGTTGGAGGTGACGGCCTTGGTAAATCCAGTTTCCTGCCTCCTCAATTATTTGTGCTCATACACTGTATATTTTTTAGTGAGGTTTATATTTGAGATGTGTTTTCTCCTTCTTACCCTTTCTGGCCTTTCTATGGATTAATACCTGGTCTCTTCTTGTGTACTTGAAAGTGAATCTCTCATCATATTTTTCCTTAGTGTCAGAACCTCCATGACTCCGAGCACTTAACGTGGCTCATTGTAAATCACATTCAAGATCTGATCAGCCTTTCCCACGAGCCTCCAGTACAGGACTTCATCAGTGCTGTTCATCGGAACTCCGCTGCCAGCGGCCTCTTCATCCAGGCAATTCAGTCTCGTTGTGAAAACCTTTCAACTGTACGTCTTCATCCTGCCAACAATTGCCAGTTGCAGTTTTCTCTGCCTTAAAAATGGAGTATTGAAATTTTTAACTTTAATTTCTGATAGGCAAAATAGTCATCTTTTGTTCTTTTCCTTCTCGCTGTTAGCCAACCACTCTGAAGAAAACTCTTCAGTGCTTGGAGGGGATCCATCTCAGCCAGTCGGGAGCTGTGCTCACGTTGTATGTGGACAGGCTGCTGTGCACCCCTTTCCGTGTGCTGGCTCGCATGGTCGACATCCTTGCTTGTCGCCGGGTAGAAATGCTTCTGGCTGCAAATTTACAGGTATTGGGAAAAGAAACCCTGATATTGATTTATATTGAAAATTTAGCAGGCCAAGCAAAACAGGTGGCTGCCTTTTTCCTCCATAGGTGTGGTCTTGACACGGTCACCGATAGAAACATGGAAATATCTGCAAACTTGCCATTCCTCGTGTGTCTGATCTGTTTCTTGAACGTTTTTCTAGTCTGTCCTTACTAGGATGAACTGTACACATCAGTTTATCCTTTTTAAATGAGCATGAGGTTATTTTGGGTTGTTCAGTGTCACAAACACACTAATGTGTTTTTGTCTATTAGAGCAGCATGGCCCAGTTGCCAATGGAAGAACTCAACAGAATCCAGGAATACCTTCAGAGCAGCGGGCTCGCTCAGAGGTAATGCTGGAAACACAGGTCATCCTTGTGTTAGAATAACCCAGGATATAAAAGATATAGATTTGTGCGGGAATAAATTCACAGGACAAGAAATTGATGTGCGTTATAGGTGGGTTTACTGCAGAAGTGCCATAATAGAAAGCTTCCTACTTTTAAAACAACCAGATCTCACTTTATATGGAGTAAAGGACAACCAGCAGGATCACGTCTATGACATGAGTGGAGGCAGTTTGCACTCCTGTTGGCTGTTTGAGAGGTAGTATTTAGAATGCCTGTATTCACTGTCCTGTGATGAGTGGGAAAATAGGTTATCAGCTTTATCTTAGCAAAATCAAAGCATATCATCTAATTGCTAAACAAGAGTTGGCAAATCTGAAAGACATTACTGAATCCTTGGCATGCAGGACTTACATCTGCATCCCGTTGCCATTTTTTCTCTTCAAAGCATTTAATCACTTAGTTGTGTTTGCAAAGTCTTTTAGAAGCCTTTATCAGAAATCCTTACATCTCCTATGTGAGTGTATTTCCATGACTGCAAAATAAGTTAAACTTTTACCTTTTTTCTTCCCTTGGTGGGGGCGGAAATTGTGTGTGTGAAAGGGAAAGAGAGACAGCAGAGAAGGAGAATATAATTATGCTGTGTCCTTTGAGCTGAAATTGCAAAAAAGAAAACACACACACACAAAAATTATTATGCTTTGATTTCAGTCTTAAGAGTACCTTGTTGATGGTGTTTTTTAATGGGATTGGGCACAATTAGGTGGACAGTTTGGGACGATTTTTCGGTCTGTAGGGCCAAGCTGTTTTGTAATTTGCATTATAAAGTTGTCACTCTCATAGCAGATGGTGGCAGATAAACTATTATTACTTTTTGACCCTAGACTTAGTCTTCAGTCCAGATGAGGGAGATTAAAAGATTATAAATATCTTGTGCCAGATGAGGTGATTTTATTTTGAAATGACCATAAATTCCTATCCGTTGTCTTACTGGGATATTTGATAGTGGAGTTTGTGCATTTGAGTCTTAGATGATCTGTTTTACGTTTATTAAGAAAGCCTTTATTAGCTTTTATACCATGTATGGACTGTTGCAATGTTTGAGTATAAATGAAATTTCTGGACAATATTAATGGAGTACAAACTGTGATACCTTAGAAGTAAACTAGGGCCTGCGTTTATATCATGACCTTTTTGAGTGTTGATGAGAAAATAGCTGTGAAGAAAAAGTTTTAACAAGTTTCATTTTCCTTTAAGAAGCCACTAATAGTGCATCCTTAGGGTGTATATTTCTAGAATCCTAGTGTGCAAAGTTTAGACTAAGACTAAAAACAAAATTGCACTGTAATTTCATTTTTGTTTGTATTTTAGACACCAGAGGCTCTATTCCCTGCTGGACAGGTTTCGTCTCTCCACCATGCAAGACTCACTTAGTCCCTCTCCCCCAGTCTCTTCCCACCCGCTGGACGGGGATGGGCACGTGTCACTGGAAACAGTGAGTCCGGACAAAGTAAGTGTCCAGCGTGTCTGCATGCGAGGCACAGGGCAGAGTGCCTCTGTCACCTGTGGCAGATACAGAGAGTGCAGAGGAGGTGCGGTGGACCCAAGGAGTGCTGGCGCTCTGCTCGGCTCAATGAAGCCGTGGTTAGAGACCTGGGGGGACCATCAATGTCCGAGGGAGCAAAGCAGTGCTGATGTGGGACCCTTTCGGTAGGAGTGCGGGGTGAGTCGTTAGTGGGTGACTCAAGGGAAAGTCAGTTGTGGCCTGCAGGCCCCTGACTGCACAGGCCTTCAAGCACGTGTCAGTGCATTTAGCCTCCCTCCATCGCCTCATACCTTCTGGCCACCTGTGAGTTGCACCGCCACTGCCAGCCATTCTGGTATGTTGTCAGCACCTCCGCTGCTCATACCTCACAGTTAGGGACCACTTGGGGCCTTGGTAGAGCCTTGGTACTCTACTTTCCTGGAGAGAGTTCAGCTTATGAATATGAATTTAGATTTCAAAAACCAGCAGCCCAAGTATAAGAAAGCAAAGGTTCAGTCCTGCCTTCTTAGGCTCTATTTGCTAAGCATCTGCCCTGCCCTGCCCTGGTTGCTGGGAAGAGATGAGCAAAGCAGACAGCCCAGGAGAGGATGGCAAAGGGGCCGCTAACCCTTAGTAGTTTAGCTATATTTGGAAGGACTATTAGAAGTTCACCAGGTGAAGGGGGAGGCCGTGAGAGTACCCAGGTAGGTAACAGAAGTCCAAAGGGGAAGACCTGTGGTGTGGTGAGCTGTATAGCCACAACATGCCGGCCGGCGGCCCTCTCAGTTAGCCTAGTGCAGTGTTCCCAAGCGCTGGCCTAGGCCTGTAGCTCCAGGGATGTGAAGTCCCCTTGAACGCCACCCATCATGCTCCCCTTATTCATCTTTTTCTTCCCAGGACTGGTACATTCATCTTGTCAAATCCCAGTGTTGGACCAGGTCAGATTCTGCACTGCTGGAAGGTGCAGAGCTGGTGAATCGGATTCCTGCTGAAGACATGAGTGCCTTCATGATGAACTCGGTACGGGGGGAGCAGCGGAGGCAAGGAATCCTCAGCTTTTCTTGTGACTTCCAAGTGGGATTTGTCTCCTCGTGTGACCCACTTGTTGACAACACATGTTGGGGATTCCACTCTGGATGGGGACGGGATGACGGAGAGACTCCACTGTGAATGGGGCTGGGAAGTGGAGAGGACTCCATTTCAGGGGGCCGGGACATGGGGGATATGCTGATCAAGATTGTTTCAGCCACATTAGAATCCAAGGAGGCAAGTCGATTTCACTCAACCTTTCATGCATTTAAAGAAAATGGAGGTGGTCTTAGATTACAGTCATTTCACTCGTTTGTTCTCGTGGCAGTGAGGAAGGGTATTGGATTGGTGTCTGTCTTCATTCAGGATCTTTGAGAAGATGGAGAGCACTCCCTCAGGGATTAGGAGAGACTCGAGATGGAAATGAAGATTTTACTACTTACAGGTCCTGGCGGGTACATGGCATGCCTAGAGGCCCCTCACACCCGGAGGTTGGGGGCATGTGAGGGAATGAAGTGTGGCCCTGGGCACTTTTATTGGCATCTAGGGTGGGGGACCTGAGCGGCAGGGAGCAGGGTAGAAACTGGATGGCAGTGAAGTTGGAAGCAGGCAGCTGTGAAATTTGAAGCAAGTTGATGGGAGCTCTCTCTCATGAGGAGGTATTGTTTTGAAATCCAGCCGGCCCCAAGGCTGGGTGTGTGGTTTGGCGTGAGAACTATCTGACCTCCACGGAAGGAACAAACACGGGATGTCATCATCTAAGCTCCATGGCCAAGACAGAATGGAAGTCAGGGTTGCATATTTGCCGTAGACTTCGACACAGTGTCGTAGTGTGTGACTTCAGTAACTTGTTTCTGGTGTTCTGGAGGTTGATCTTTAGTCGCAAAAGAGACCCTTGAATGCAGTGAGATTTCCTCTACCCACACCTCGGTTAGATGTAGTGAGGTTCTTCACCCCCCAACCCCAGATGTCAGAGGGCAGCCTGCGCAGAGCTATCCCAGGAGACCGTGCAAAGCCTTGGTGTCCCCGTCCTTCACCCGTGGGCAGATCCTGTGAGCAGTCGGGGGGGCCACCTCTTTGGTGTGGTACAGCCATGGCCCGAGCAGGGCTTCCTCTCAGACCTACTAGGATGGGAGAGACCTCCTGGTGCTTTAGCCCTGCGTTGATACGCAGCAGATGGGAGGGAAGTGGGCACCCGGGAGGACAAATGCATGTAGAGGCTGGGGGTGGAGGCAGGTGTTCATGAAAAGAGACCTTGCAGGGAGGGCAACACAACAGTGTGTTCTGATGTACTGAAGAGCTCGACTGAAAAGAACAGGAGAATTCACCCAAAATCCATTTGCTAAAATTGTTTATCTTTTTTTTTTGAGACGAAGTCTCGCTCTTGTCCCCCAGGCTGGAGTGTGATGGTAGATCTTGGCTCACTGCAACCTCTGCCTCCTGGATTTAAACAGTTCTCCTGCCTCAGCCTCCCGAGTACAGGCATGCGCCCACCACACCCGGCTAATTTTTGTATTTTTAGTAGAGACGGGCTTTCACCGTGTTGGCCAGGCTTGTCTCAAACTCCTAACCTCAGGTGATCCCCCTGCCTCAGCCTCCCAAAGTGTTGGGATTACAGGCCTGAGCCACTGCGCCTGGCCTAAAATTGTTTATCTTAAGATTCATGCAGTGAAAACTAACTTACTGAGTGATAAATTTGCTTAGTGATCCGTTTATTAGGTTTTCCAAATTTGCTAATTGGGCTTTGAACAGCTGTAAAAGTTCTGACTGTAAAAGAAAGCTGCAACTTTTGGCATTCATGATGCTTTTCTGAATATTAAACTAAGATAGATGTTTTTCCTGAAGAATTGGCCCCCAATCTTATAAATGGCTAAACAAAAAAGGTTGCTAAAACATAATCCAAATTGTCATAGGAAATACCGTTTTTCCAACCAAAATTTTGTCATTCATATGGCTACTTTTACTTATTTCAGCTGCATTTGACCATCTTTTTCAAACTTCAGGGATGGTTGGTGTATCACCGAGGTCTTGGATGACACTTTAGCTTTGATTTTCTGTTTTTATGAATTAAAATTGTCATACCAAAATTTTTACTTCAAGCAAATCCAAGAGCATAAAAAATTAAAATATCACTTAAAGTACCAAGAGAGAACAGAAATATATTTTACTAAGCGTATGTTGAATGAAGTTGTTCAAATATTTGTAACAGGCATAGAGTAGAATTTTCTTAAAAATATTTTTGATGGTATACCAATCTGTGTTTTCTCAGAAACATTTGCCTTATTCTTTTTTCTGTTGTGTTTTTCTTACCTGATTGAAAGCTCCTAATCTGTTGTTATTGTTTGTTTAACCTTTAATGCTCTGATTTCAGGAGTTCAACCTAAGCCTGCTAGCTCCATGCTTAAGCCTAGGGATGAGTGAAATTTCTGGTGGCCAGAAGAGTCCGCTTTTTGAAGCAGCCCGTGAGGTGACTCTGGCCCGCGTGAGCAGCACTGTACAGCAGCTCCCTGCTGTCCATCACGTCTTCCAGTCCGACCTGCCTGCAGAACCGGCGGCCTACTGGAGCAAGTTGAATGATCTATTTGGTAATTAAAATTAAAAATTTTTAGAAAGCGTTCCAGGGCCAGTATAGTACTTTGCACCCAATAAATATACAATAAAGTAAATATACAATATACAATAAAGGCAGTGGATCCAATACAGCGAAAGCGTTTACAGAGGTAGCTAAAGAGCAGCACTGGTGGCCTCAGCTCAGAATTTCTTCCTGCGTGTTTGCCACTTTGCCGTTCATTGACGTGGTCGTGGACATAGGGCTCTAAGCCCTTGAGGAAGGCTGGGCCAGACCTCAGGGGAGATGCAGCCCCAAACTACATGCAGTCATGTGGACGGATGCGTAGATGTGCCATTGAGGAGCAATGTCTTGTGCTTTCATCAGATTCTCAAAGAATTGCTTGACTGCCTTTCGAAGGTGTTGCATCGGTGCTCGTGTTTGCACCACCCACGAGGGCCTTCTGTTTCAGGGGATGCTGCGCTGTATCCGTCCCTGACCACTCTGGCCCGGGCCCTGGCACAGTACCTGGTGGCGGTCTCCAAACTGCCCAGTCACTTGCACCTTCCTCCTGAGAAAGAGAAGGACACCGTGAAATTCGTGGTGGCAACCCTTGAGGTAAGAGGCAGCTCAGGAGCTCGGTGTTGCTGTGGGAGGGGACACGGGGCTGACACTGGAGACGGTAAAGCAGTTTTATTTGAAAAGCAAGAGCTCTGACCAATCCAGTCACTCTTCCGTCTCAGCCTGGCAGTAAGTCTTGTCACCGTCAAGTTATTGTAGCCATCCTTCACCCTTGCCTCGCCACTCCTCACGGTGGCCTGTGAGGTCAGCCAGGTCCCCTTCTCATCTGCACCTCCAATGTCATGTGGATCGTAATTTTAGAGACTTGAAAAATAACCATCTGGAGTTACTTTGTGTCTTAAGTTGGCCTGGACATGTCAGCCAAGGAATACTTGGTTTGTGTTAGTGCTTGTAATTAGCCCCCAAAACATGTACACATTCTGGATGCATTAAAGTCAGGTCTGTATCCTTAAAGGGCCATTGCTGTGCTGCCTGCCCTCAGCAGGGACACACTTTGCAGACCCACAGAGGCTCCGCCTCCACCTCACACCAAAGAAAGGGAGGAGTCCAAAGGGCATCAGTGCCGTTACTCACAAAATGATAAATACACCCTTATTCTGAACCACGTGGAGTCACATGGTTTGTGATCCCTGTCCTTTAGGTTTCAGCTTAGTGGGGAAGTGGGAAAGCCAGCGTGTGATCACAGCACAGGGTGATTGCTGCCGATTATATTATGTGCCTGCTGTGTGCAGGACAGCATACTTTACATGCATCATCTTATTTGACTCTCACAACTCCCTGTGAGATAGGCTCTGTTACTCCCATTTGACAGGTGAGGAGAGCAAGGCTTAGAGAATTTCAGTGACTTGCCCAGGTCCACTGAGCTAGGAAGTAGCCATTCTGGCGTTTGAACTCAAGGCCTGCTATCCCTAGAACCCATGCTCTCAAATTCAACCTCTGAGGCTATGCCAGAGGCAAGCCCCAGTGCTGTGGGAGCCCCAAGGAAGAACCTCTGGCCTGGTGGCCATGTAGCCCAGGAGAGATGTCTGCAGGAGCCCACAGCGCTGAAGGAGAGAGAGGCAGCAGAGTAAGGGGCATTCTGGCAGAGAGGGGACTGGCACCTTGGGGAATAGCTGGGTCAGGACTGAATGTCATGGAGTCAGGTCAGAGCTGTCCTTCTGGAGGGCAAGGGCATCTGGACCCGCTTCCCCTCAATGCTTTGGACGGTTCCACCACAACTGATTCACACGGCCTCCCCAAATGAAGGTACACGAGCGGGCATTCTGTGACTTGGTACTTCCCTTTAGGCCCTGTCCTGGCATTTGATCCATGAGCAGATTCCGCTGAGTCTGGATCTCCAGGCAGGGCTGGACTGCTGCTGCCTGGCCCTGCAGCTGCCTGGCCTCTGGAGCGTGGTCTCCTCCGCAGAGTTTGTGACCCACGCCTGCTCCCTCATCCACTGTGTGCACTTCATCCTGGAGGCCGGTGAGTCCCCATCCGTGAACAATGGGTTCCTATCCTAGTTCTTGTCTAGTTCACCATGTTTATATTTTGTGCTGCCTGTTTGCCAGGTACTAAGCTAGGAATTGGGGATGGAGAGGTAGATAAAATACGCATTAGGAAGGGCTGGGCTCCATCTCTTACTCTCCAATATATTGGAGTCTACACTGGAATTTAACTTGAATTTGCTTTTTTAGTCATTTTATTTAGATTTTGGAATTTCAGCTTTCATCAAAATTACTTCTAAATTTTATGTCTCTGTGATCTTTGGTCTTAGCTGACTGTTTTATGCATTTAGTCTTATATGATCGAAAGGTTAGTAAGATTATGTTCAGAAGATTGTTTGTTTTCTGTTCAAATGCTTGTTTCTATACTGCACTGTAATATTAACGTACTGTAAAATAAAAGTGGCTTATTCTTTTCAAGGAACAGTATCCTCAACAAGGGTTATTAGCCACAGTTTTTTAAAAGTTGGACATCATGGTTTACATGTTAGAGGATGTTTTGAAGCTTTGTATTTTCAAATTAAACATTATAGAGTGATGTTTTGATGTTTCATAATTGTTTTCATCTGTGCATTTGTAGCCAGCTTGAAAACAAAGATCCAGGGATTAATAATTAAAAGCCAGACTTCTTGGGGGTTATAGAGATGATTTTGGTAGTAATGAATTTTGAGCCGTCTGATAATAACCTCGGGGTGAGAGATGGCCAACAGGAGAGAGTCGAGGGACTTACAAATCTGAATGAAATCTGAAGTACAAATCTTCAGACATATGCCACTAACCAAGAGATTGGTACCTCAGTCTAATATTGTCTGTTTGTCTAAAATTGGTTCTAAGAAATCTAGGCTCATCTGTCTATCCCTTTGAACTTTTGTGAGGCTGCACAAATGTAAAATTTTGAATGAAAAGCACTGATGGAAGTCTGTGGAAATTCTTCTGTTTGTTCTGTTGTAATTTTAGTTGCAGTGCAGCCTGGAGAGCAGCTTCTTAGTCCAGAAAGAAGGACAAATACCCCAAAAGCCATCAGAGAGGAGGAGGAGGAAGTAGATCCTAACACACAGAGTAAGTCTCAGGACCTATTCTTTCTTACATGTGGTTCCTCCAAGACTTAAAAGTCATTCACAGAGACGTGCGCCGTGGTGAGTGTGCACTCCTGGAAGCGCACCGTAGCTCGGCTGTGTCCTGCTGCTCCTCCCTTGCTGTGGGAGGCTTTAGTCCATTGCTTTGCCACACTCTTTTGTTTCACCTTATCCCTGTGCATGCGGCTGTCTCTGACCCTACAGACCAGCTGGGATGCCTCTGGGGGAGCCCTTCCCTCCCTCCAGCACTTCCACATGCAGTTACTCTGAGCTCCTTGAGGGCAGGGAACAGGTTTGTCTTCTTTGTGTTCTCAGAAATTAATGCTTGGCCCCTGGTCAGCAAGCAACAACCTTTTGTTGAGTGATAATGAATAAATACATGTTTCCCACATGAGTATTCAGTAACCTCAGTGTCAGGTTCAGCCATCTGTTTTGGTGGATATTTAAAAGAAAATTCCGCTTTTCCTACAGAAAAAATAAATAAATAAATCTAAATCCCAGTGATTTAAGCCAGTTATAGACTTAGACATATACTACGGCTTTTCATGCCCTTTCCTCCCAATTCTAGAGTAGTATTTTACTAGGAAAATGGTGGCAATGCCTGTTGAGAGGAAAAGTTTTTGGCCAAGTGTCTTTCGTTCTTGCCAGGGGCCCTAGGCTGCTGGGGCTACTTCAGTTTCTTTAGCCCAGTGTCTGGCAGGGAATGCTCCCTGTAGCCTGTCCCACAGAGGCGGGGGTGCCTCACCTGGGGCCTGTCCACGCATTTTACACAGCACCCTTACCTGGAGCATCAGGCATCTTGTCCGCTTTCCGTGGCTCAGGAAACACACCTTTTCAATCATGAGTGCGCCAGTGCTTTTGTGCTTTTTCTCCCAGCTTTTGTGCAATCCTAGTTATGGACAGAGTTTTCCTGCCTTTAGTCTTCTGCATAGTACTTTTTTCTTCTGGTTCCCGGTTCGAGGTTTTGTAATTAAAGAATGACCCAGAAGTAGTGGCATTTTCTTTTCTTTTTCTTTTTTTTTTTTTTGAGACGGAGTCTGGCTCTGTTGTCCAGGCTGGAGTGCAGTGGCCAGATCTCAGCTCACTGCAAGCTCCGCCTCCCGGGTTTACGTCATTCTCCTGCCTCAGCCTCCCGAGTAGCTGGGACTACAGGCGCCCGCCACCTCGCCTGGCTAGTTTTGTGTATTTTTTAGTAGAGACGGGGTTTCACCATGTTAGCCAGGATGGTCTCGATCTCCTGACCTCGTGATTCGCCCGTCTCGGCCTCCCAAAGTGCTGGGATTACAGGCTTGAGCCACCGCGCCCGGCCAGCAGTGGCATTTTCATACACAGCCAAGGTCTTCTCTGAATTTTTATCTCGAACCTCTGTGGGTCCTTCAGGCTTCAGTTTGTGATTTCATGATTTCTTGTTGCTACCTAAGGAATATGAAAACACCCACCTCCCTACTCTGCGTCTTCCAGCCAAGTGGCACCTCAGGCTGTTGGTCCTGTGCTTCTGTGGCGAGGATAAGAATAGTGCCAACCATGTGGATTGAGATAGATCAGTTAGTCCATCCGTGTCAAGCACCTGGAATGGATGACAGTCTTGTTGTGAATACTCAACAGATGCTACCATGACTTTAGTTAGATTTCCATTGCTTTGAAACAGTTGAGACACCTCAGGGCTTTGAGCCAGAGCAGTGGGCCCTGATGCAGGTTCTGTTTGGTTGAAGATGATTGTGCTGCCGGGCGCAGTGGCTCAAGCCTGTAATCCCAGCACTTTGGGAGGCCGAGACGGGCGGATCACGAGGTCAGGAGATCGAGACCATCCTGGCTGACACGGTGAAACCCCGTCTCTACTAAAAAATACAAAAAAAAACTAGCCGGGCGAGGTGGCGGGCGCCTGTAGTCCCAGCTACTCGGGAGGCTGAGGCAGGAGAATGGCATGAACCCGGGAGGCGGAGCTTGCAGTGAGCCAAGATCACGCCACTGCACTCCAGCCTGGGCGGCAGAGCGAGACTCTGTCTCAAAAAAAAAAAAAAAAAAAAGGATGATTGTGCTTATTCCCTGTGGCCCTTGTAGACCGGAGTGGGAAGCTTGCTTGATTTTAATCACCTCGATAGGATCTTACTTCTTAAAGGTCATCCAGTAAATAATGAGCCAACTCATTAGCCTGGGGCTTAATTGCTTAAGTCCAATGAGAAGTCATTCTCTATCCTAGGAAGTTGCCCAAACTGTAGAATCTCGTGGCCTGTGGGTAGTAGCCACTTACTACACATTCACTGACTCAACAAATCATATTTTAGTAGATACAATATTCTAGACTCAAGACACCATGATGTGGACCTTCCCAGAGTTGTGACGTGTTCCTCAGCGTCTGCCTTGGGAGTTTCCATTTCCATCAGAACCATGCCCCAGGGCCCTCAAACACTCTGATCTAGGAGAGCCAGTGAAGCAAGGATGACAGCGTGGCCCTTTGATACCAGCTGAGGGACAGACACAGGTCCTGGGAGACCAGAGAAAGACAAGGGGCAGAGGAAGTGTCCTAGAGGGTGGGCCAGAGGGCTGGGAATCAAGGCCAGAGCTCAGGTTCAGGACCATTCCAGCAATCCCAGCAGAAAATGGGGAGGATTGTATGGTATAGGCAGATATGAAGGAGGTAGACTCTGCAAGCTTTCAGTGGCCAACTCATTCTAGGTGATTCCACAATTGCAGCTTGAGCAGCTGCTTGTCGGTCATGCTTCTTACACTGGGCAAGTAGAATGTGTTTTTTAAAAAGTCCTCTCTTAACCATTGCTTGTTTAGATCCGAAGTATATCACCGCAGCCTGTGAGATGGTGGCAGAAATGGTGGAGTCTCTACAGTCGGTGTTGGCTTTGGGTCATAAAAGGAATAGTGGCGTGCCGGCGTTTCTCACGTCAGTGCTCAGGAACATCGTCGTCAGCCTGGCCCGCCTGCCCCTTGTCAACAGCTACACCCGTGTGCCCCCACTGGTGAGTCTGGTCGTTCCGTGTAGAAGACCAAGTACGGTGAAACGCATGGGTAAGCCCTGGGCTGGGCACACCGGAGAGGGCAGGACAGAGTCCCCGCGGCCCAGAGGCTGCCAGCTGTGGTTCTGGTGCCAGCTGTGGTTCTCGTGCCAGGCTGCTTTCCTCAGGCACCGTGTGTGGAGGTCGCTAGTAGAAATACTGGGTTTTCTAAAATGAACTGAGGCCCCACATCCCTAAGAGATTAGTGTTAGACTTGATTCTAAAGCAACTAGACCACTTTGCTTACTGGTAGACCAGAAACCACACTCCCTCGAGTGAGTGAGATTTTCCTTTGGAAATAATTCATGTTTTTCTACACAATTTTGCTGTTGTCTTCAGAATCGGTTTAAAGTAGGTGTTATTGCTGGGCGCAGTAACTCATGCCTGTAATCCCAGCACTTTGGGAAGCCAAGGCGGGCAGATCACTTGAGCTCAGGAGTTTGAGACCAGCCTGGCCAACATGGTGAAACCCCATCTCTACTAAAAATACAAAAATTAGCCAGGTGTGGTGGTGTGCACCTGTAATCCCAGCTACTCAGGAGACTGAGACAGGAGAATGGCTTGAACCCAGGAGGCGGAGGTTGTAGTGAGCCGAGATCACGCTACTGCACTCCAGCCTGGGCAACAGAGCAATACTCTGTCTCAAAAAAAAAAAAAAAAAAGTAGGTGTTATTGATCAGGATGCTTGTTTCAGATAACGAAAAGCTTAGCTTGAGGAGAGTGAGGGTTGATGGAAGGGGACTGGCTTCTGCTCAGTGAAATGGCATCATCCCCCACCAGCCTGCTGAAGTAAGATGATGGGACCTGTTCCTTAGGGACTGCAGCATCCTCAGGCAAGAAAGAAAGGCCGACCCGGCAGGGTGTGAGCCAGCAGGTATAGGTCAGTGACAATGGAGCTGGGTCCCAGGGAAGAGGCTTGTGGCTGCTTGAGAAGGGTGCGTGCCTGTCTGTGTGTGCGTGCACGTGTGTGTATGTATGCTGGAGAGTCTGGGGAGGCTTGCTCCAAGGACACAGTATTTGATCCTGAGAGATGAGGAGGGTTCTGCCGCAGGGGATGAAGGTATTCAGATGGAGAGCTCATTCCGAAGAAGTGGCCAGGGCCTGGTGGTGCTGGAAGCAGTTGCAGAACAGGGAGTTGTAAGCTTTCCTGGGAAGAGCAGCAGGAGTGCTGGAGAAGCAGGCCACCCTTGCTGCATGGGGGTTGCTCTTGGCCCCACTCTTGGTGCACAGCGAGTCACTGTGAGTTCGTTAGCATCTGGTTCTGAAACAGTAACTGCTCCTTTGGAGGGGCTCGGGGAGACCATGTTGGAGGGCACAGTCTAAAGGTCATGCTATCTGGAACACACTTGAGGATATGCCAGGACGGACTGCATGCTGTAGATAAAATTCCTCTAGCAAGCCCTTAACCGGCATTGAGGAGTTCCCTGAGTGCGGTCATCTGGAAGGCAGCTGTGAAAGGCACTGCAGTCTCCCCCTGGGCAGGTACCAGAGAGGAGCATAGGGGAGCATAACTGATTTAAAGAGAGGGCTTTCCTGTGGTGAGGTGAGAGATGAGCTGGTCATTATCATAGAACCCCTCTGCCTGTGTGCAGATGGGCTATGGGAATCCTGGGGTTCCGTTGGGTCCTCTGTCACCTCACTGAAGGCATGTCAGCTGAGCTGGCCAGACCTTCAGCTGATCCTGCCACTTGAACAGCATCAAGCCTGCCTCTGGATTCTTCTGTGCACAGTGCTTGTCTAATCACCTCATGCACAGAGAACTGTACTTCAGAGTTTACAGAAATAAGCTGTATGGTTCATTTTCGTGCCTGCTTGCCAACAAACATATCTGAGCTGAACTTCATTGAATGCCTGCCTTTATTCTAACACACCATCTGCTGTTTGTGGGCGAGGGGTGCTGTCTCTAACTCCTGCCTGCCTCTCCCAGCACTCCCTGAGTGGGGTGTGCCAGCAGCCTCAGGGTGAGGACAGGAAGTGGGAGGGCAGAGCAGATTTGGAAGGGCCACTTGATGGGGAAGGAAGTCCCAGGAAGCAGTTGGAGCTGTTTTCTGGGGGAGCAGGTGCCAGCTTGGGGACAGTGTTGTAGTGAGGAGGAAGCCCGGTGGAGAGAAGTGGGGCTTCCTGCTTCCTCACAGTGTGTCTGTCCTGACTCAGCTCGGGTGATGTCACTTCCTTTTCATCTTCTCAGGTGTGGAAGCTTGGATGGTCACCCAAACCGGGAGGGGATTTTGGCACAGCATTCCCTGAGATCCCCGTGGAGTTCCTCCAGGAAAAGGAAGTCTTTAAGGAGTTCATCTACCGCATCAACACGCTAGGTACTCTTGGGGCCTCTCCTCCAGGTCACCATCGTCGGGCATGTACCGGGAGGAAATCCAGAGCCCCAGTACTGGGATCTTCTCATTTGACTCCAGAAAAGATTTAAGCATGATAATAATACAAACCTGTGTGAATACATTTTGCAGTGTCAGCAAAACTCCTTTTACTGAGAAAATAGATGCCAGTTCCTGTGTTTTGTGGCTTGAATCCCAGCTTTTTATATTCTGGGCTTGTTTGAAGTCAGGAAAGATTCATGTGTAACGGACAACGTGAGGCCAAATTCTGCCTTCGATTTTGCATTTAGGCTCAACAGTGGCAGCGCTTGTCTCGGAGCGTGTTCTCGTGTTCACCAGTCTGATCCTGTTGTGTCTCACTGGTGCGTTTTCTCACATGGGAACAAGCAGACGGGAGCAGATGGAGTCAAGTCTCTTAGCACTCGCCTTCCTCAGAGCCTAGAGGCAGCATGGGGAGAAAGCGGACTTGGGGCTCAGACGGTCCTGGTCTACTTCCAGCCCTCTGTAGCTGAGCAGCGCGGAACAAGTCCTTCTAACTTCTAGAGACCCTCAGTTTTGTCAAATGTAAAATGAGAGTCACGTCTATTTCATAGAATTGTTGCAGATTTAGAAATTACATTTCTTTTTTTTTTTGAGACGGAGTCTCGGCTCTGTCACCCAGGCTGGAGTGCAGTGGCGCGATCTCGGCTCACTCCAAACTCCGCCTCCTGGGTTCATGCCATTCTCCTGCCTCAGCCTCCCGAGTAGCTGGGACTACAGGCGCCCGCCGCCACACCTGGCTAATTTTTTGTATTTTTAGTAGAGACGGGGTTTCATTGTATTAACCAGGATGGTCTCGATCTCCTGACCTCGTGATCCGCCCACCTCGGTCTCCCAAAGTGCTGGGATTACAGGAGTGAGCCACCGTGCCTGGCCTAGAAATTACATTTCTAAACAAGTGTTACCCCTTATTTCTAAATAAGTGTCGAAATGAATAAGTCACCACTTTTGCCCCTATTTGATGGCAAGAGGTGTGATCTTGTGGTGGGATTGTAATCAGTCAGTCCTCAGTGACTGTGCCCTGCTGTGGTGTTTCCTGGAAAGTTCTTGTCTTGTCCTAGAAAGTCTGGCAGGGGCACCCTGTCTCCACTGTCCAGTCTTCTCCCCAGGCCCTTCAGGCTTCTGCAAATTTGAGGCTTGTTTTCATCCCAGAAGGTTCTGGCAGCAGACACCTTGCGTCTACTGTCCCCTTTAGTGAATTAGATAATTCAATGTCCAAAGGGAACCCTGAGCAGGAACCTCAAGCCAGCTGCCTCACGGAGCTCCTTCTCTTCCTCACTATGAAGATTGGTGTCAGTGGCCTCCTGGTCTCCCCCTTGCCTAACACGAGCTCCTTTGCTTACTTGGGTGCCCTTGCCCTCGAACTCCCCGGCAGACGTGCGTGACCCAAGACTCTGCTGCAATCCTTGTTTTTGTTCATGCTCATCATCTTCTTGGTTCATTGTTTTCCCTGTAATGTCAATTGTTTTATTTGTCTGTATCTGTGTCTGAATCAGTCCTGCACGCTCTCCTTCTCTCTGTCTTTTGTTCTTTCTTTACCCAGTTTATCACAGGGACCCCGATGTCCATTTCTCTAGTTCTCCTGTCCTAAGCACCCCATCCTGTCTTTCTGGCCTTATCACAAGTGGCGTGTCTGCCTCAGACATCATGATGGGGGCATGAAGCACAGCTGTCAGAAACAGCTGTTCGTTAGGTACACTCGAATGCAGCTCATCAATAGGAATGGAGGGTCTATCAGATGTGTTTTCACTGAATCCCTGTTCCTACCTCAATACAGTCTTTTTTAGCTATTCTTCTAGACAGGTCAGAGGAACCATTGCTTTGACTTTTAAATTTTTAGCAACTTTATTGAGGTAGAATTCACATACCACAGATTTCACCCACTCTAATCGGACAGCTTGGCGGCCTTCAGCTTTATCCACAGAGTTGTGCAGCTAGCTGCACAGTTTCAGGGCTGGACTCCAGGGAAGATTTTAGCCCATCTCGTGAGTGGGGCAGAAGTGGCCCTGGCCTTGCGCGAGGTCACCTGCATGGGCGTCCCTGCCCTGTCCCTGTGTCTGCACCACTGGGGGTTGAGCAGGCTGCCAGGGCCGACCTGGGCCTGTGCCACCTGCCTCTCACGTGCCTCCGACAGTGCAGCCGGTGTCTGTACTTTGGTTTCCTTGGTGATGACATGGAGGGGATAGTGTTCCCCATGTCATAGACCTGTGTGAGGTTTAAGGGACTTACTGCCCTTGGCGTGGGGCCTGCTCCAGGGGCCGTGCTGTGTCGGCATAGCTGTCAGCTTTCCGTTACAGGCTTGAGAAGGCTTGACACTGTCTCATGTAACATTTATATTTCTAGGCTGGACCAGTCGTACTCAGTTTGAAGAAACTTGGGCCACTCTCCTTGGTGTCCTGGTGACGCAGCCCCTCGTGATGGAGCAGGAGGAGAGCCCACCAGAAGTAAGGCCACACCCCATGCTGGTTGGCACAGGGACGGTTATGGCCACTTGCAGGCCTTTGGTGGTGAACAAAATAAGGCAGCAGACTGGTGTTTTCTTTTTTTTTTTTTTTTTTTTCTCCTACCTTATTTTTGAGAGAGTAGCCAGATGGTGTCTTGACTGATATTCCAGAGCAGGGACAAAGCCCACTGAGGTTTGGGGGCTGCAATTACCAATGGCTGGAATGCATTTGATTACGGTGCGTTCCATGTTAAGGATCAATAAGATTGTGCCCTTTCTGGAAAGTATCTTTTAGTTTTATTTATCGGTATTCAGAGGAGTTTAGGTTGAATTAAAATGAAAAGGTACTTTATAAAGGCCGTGAGTAGTACATGGTTTCATTTTTCTAATGTCTTGCAGAGATTTTATTAGGCTTCTCGAAGTGTTCACATACATTACGTTAATGTGATACTAAGAGTAACTGTGCTCTGGCACAGCGAAGCCAGCAGAATGGGAAGTTGTGGAATGCAGGCCCTTGATTCTGATAGAAGGTGTGGTATGAACTCGCAGAAATGACAGTTTGGAGGGTAGACATATGTCACAAGTGATTGTCTTTAAATTCATCCATAGAAGCTAACAGGTTGTCATAAGCAAAGCCTCTAAAATGTATGAGGGAATTCAAGGATAATTTATCAAAAAGTAATTCATGTTTGGAGTTTTGTGCCCAAAGGAGTCCTTGATTTGAAAAATGGGCGTTTGCCCATCAGATTGTTTCAAGGTCCGTATGTGCAGAGGCCGTGCCTTGTGCCCCGTGAGCTCAGCCTGACAGAAGTCCCTTGGTAGCACTTAGGGCTCCTCTTCCTCCCTTTGAGGCAGGACGGACTCTGGGTTCTGCATTCAGAGCTGGTTGTGGGTGTCTTGCTGTTCTTGTTGACCTGTGGGCTCTCCTTCCAGGAAGACACAGAGAGGACGCAGATCAACGTCCTGGCCGTGCAGGCCATCACCTCACTGGTGCTCAGTGCAATGACTGTGCCTGTGGCCGGCAACCCAGCTGTGAGCTGCTTGGAGCAGCAGCCCCGGAACAAGCCTCTGAAAGCTCTGGACACCAGGTTTGCCTGAATTCCCACGTGTCTCCAGGACATCATGGGTGCTGCGGACAGTGGGGTCCCCGCTGAAGCATCCAGCAGCTTCACCCAGGCTGTTTTCCTTTGTTGGTAGGATTGAAAACGCTGTCCATGTGGCCCGTGCAGGAGGTGCAGACCCAAAGGTGGCCTCTTGGCCATTGAGGAGCTAGAAACGCGACGGGAACTGACATGGGGTTATTGGGCATTTAGGGGTAAACATTAGCAGAGCAAGAATGAGCGGGCAAGTAGTAGAACACCAACCTAAGGGCTCATGGACAGGTGCTCACTTAGGAAGTGAGTTTCGTTTGGTATTACACCAGGTTCCTTTAGGCAGAGCGGAGGGAAAGTTCTGGCGTTTTTCACTTGTAAGATTTTGAAGGAAACAAAACACTCTTTACCTTTTTTCTGAAATGTAGGTTTGGGAGGAAGCTGAGCATTATCAGAGGGATTGTAGAGCAAGAGATTCAAGCAATGGTTTCAAAGAGAGAGAACATCGCCACCCATCATTTATACCAGGCGTGGGATCCTGTCCCTTCTCTGTCCCCGGCTACCACAGGTACCTGAGGGAGAGGGTGGGGGGTGGCTGTACTTGGGCTGGGATGAGAAAAGACTGGCGTGCTCACCACACCAGTTATGCAGGAAGACCTGAGTGTGGTTTGAGTTGGAGGCTGTGGTGCTAAATATGCTGCCCCATTCATAAGCAGGAGTCTTATTCAGGCCCAGGGAGGAAATGAAATCTGAAAATGAATTAGAAGCATTATCTCCTGCCAGTCAATTCTCATGGGCTGTAAGAACAGCAGGATTTAAAAGTTGAATGAGTTGCTTATGTTAAGAACTCAACCGAGTTCATCTACACAAGCTGAATCTCCAGCTTTTCCTAAGAAACCAGGTGTGGCAGTGGCTGCAGGGCGGGGCACAGCTGGGCCTGAGCACCCTGCTCCCTGCACCTCTCCCCTCCCTGGGCCCTGTCTGTCGGTGCCCACTTTCCCACCAAGCCTGCCAGTTGTGTGCCTGCCCTATCACAGGCATCAGAGTTTGTCACCTGGTTTAAAAGAAGGGAGTTGTGTAGGGATCTGGGGATGCACATTTTTCACTGAACAGTATTTTAGCATAGAGGTTTGTGATTCCCTGGTTATTTAGGAGTTTAAGCACCTTGAAGGCTTTAATTGCAGAAAGTTCTATGTGGACATGCAATGTGTTATACGCAGTGTCTATGACCCTCAAATGTTTATTAGGGCATTGAAATAAACTGAGCACTTGGAGGGCCATGGATCCAGCCTTCAAGGAGTTCATAGGTCAGGAGGACCCAGGAGCGATGACCTGTCGTAGATGGCAGAAAAGAGGGGCACAGAGGTGGGTTGGGGGCATACACAGGCAGCTCCTGGAGCTCCAAGGAGAGCAAGTGCTTCCAGGGAAGGGGGTGTGGAGGCTCCTTGGGAGGAGGCGAGTTGATGCTGGGGTCTGGCAGAGGGTTAGCTGGGGACATTTGGCTGGAGGCTGTTGTCTGGGAATTGGGGGGATGCCCAGCAGAAAGACATGCGGAGGTTGTTTGGCCTGGGGCGTGGGGGGTGTGAGAGGTCGAGTGGGGGCATTATCCTGCTCCCGCTCCTGCTGGCTGTATCTGGTCAGCCTGGGCACCGAGGTGGGTTCTGGAAAGCACTGTTCACAGATGCTTATCTGGGTCCCCCAGGGAGCTTGCCTGCCTGGACTGTCGGCTCGCCTGCCACTGCTGACTCCTAAGCTTTTGCAGCTCAGCCCACAGCCAGTTCCCACTCACAGAGATGGGAGCTGAGGGGGGCAGGTGAATGCTGCAGGCTTATTTGTCATAGAGAAAAAGCGACAGAGTCCCGCTTGTCCACTGGCCCTGCCAGCTTAACGGGTTATAAAGTGACAAAGCCCCAAGACCCACAGGGCTCTGCACAACCTGGACCCTCCTGCCAGTGGCGAGGGCAGGTGGCTCAGGCCTGTGTGCCTGTGTGGGCAGGAGTTGGGCTGGCACGCGGTGGGCCTGCGGCCCCGTGCCCCTCTGCAGATGAGGACTCAGGGTGCTGGTGTTCGCAGGTGCCCTCATCAGCCACGAGAAGCTGCTGCTGCAAATCAACCCCGAGCGGGAGCTGGGGAGCGTGAGCTACAAACTCGGCCAGGTCAGTCTCGCACCCCACCAGGCCCCTGCCCGTTTCTGTCCTCAGACTTCGGTGCTTAACACACCCAGGAGAAAAACTCAGTGCACTTTGTAAATGAAAGGAAGTTTTACCTTTTAAAAAAAAAATCTTTAATGTTCATTGTTTTTGTCCTTTTTATTCCTAGGTCCCACAAGCAGAGGAAATATTACTTTTGTTTTTATTTATGTTCTTTATTCTAGAAAGTAGTTAAGAGACCTCACATGTAGCGATAGAGATGTATATAAGAGACAGTGAGAGGGCCTGAGTTGGACTTAAGCAAGGACTGTGAGACACCAAAAGGGGTGAGGACAGAGTGGAGTTAGCTGAGATGCTCAGGAGGAAGTAGATGAAGGGCTCTGTTGTGGGGGGCTGCAGGCTTGGCCCTGAGTGTCCCTGTGGCCAGTTGTTGGGGGGTGCCCAGTGTGCAGGCAGACAGCTCGGCCACTTCCTGGCAGGTCACGTTGGTCTGTGCTTCTGTTTCCTCCTCAGGTAAGTGAAGGGATTTAAGGGTCCGGGCGTGGTGGCTCGCACCTGTAATCTATAACATTTTAGGAGGCTGAGGCCAGAGGCTCACCTGAGCTCAGGCGGTTGAGGCTGCAGTGAGCCATGCTTGCACCACTGCACTCCAGCCTGGGCAACAGACCAATACTCTGTCACTTAAAAAAAGTGTAAACAGAAACACAGGGCCATTTACATATGATGGCACATGGCAGGAGCCCCACAGGTGTATGCTCAGGGGAGGGCCCAGCTTTGCTGGCTGACTTGCACCTATCCCTCCACCCTGTGCTGTGTCTTTCGCTCACTGGGTTCCTGGTTTAGTGAAACCAGTTGTGCAGGACAGTTCCCTTGGTAGCTTTTGTGTCAGTGGAAATGGGTCAGGATATGGTGTGTAGAAGCACTTATGAGCTCTGAGAGTTTCCTCTTATGAGTTCCTGGCCTGCAGCCTTCACAGCAGAAACCCCATGATGTCACATGCCTGTTTCTGTTCCCTGCTCTGTGCCCTATACTGTCCTGTTCTGTGCCTGCTGGTTTCAGTGACAGGAGGCAGGGAGCTGCTGGACCAGCCTGTATTTTTCTAGACATAGTTGGAAAAAGAAGTCACGCTCTTCTGTCCTCTCACCTTTGACAGATGTTTCCACCTCAAGATAAGTGGACATGGCCAATAGGACGCACTGTACTTTTCCTGGATGTGTTTCTGAAGGGCAGGCTGAGAGTGAGAGGCCTGGAGCTCACTGGGTGCCTGTGGCCTTGTCCTGGCCCCGGGGACACTGGTCTGTGCCCGAGATATTCCCTATTCCCCCCGCCCCACTGCATTTGCCCACATCCTTCGATGTTTGCCTTGTGTCCAATGTCTGCAAACCGACTGTCATGGGATTATACTGGGGCTGAAGTATAGTGCCACCCCTGCCCTGTCGGGGACGTTCAGCCCCAGATGCCACTGGACTGAGCCACTGCTTGCTTTTAGGAAAGAGGGGTGGGGGTTATGGGTCTGGGCGTGGGGAGCACAGGGGCTGCTCCTTGGCCTGCGAGTTGTTCATACAGACTCCCTGCCCACTCCCTGCAGGGGTGCTGGGTCCCAGGGGGCAAATGGCCCTTGGTGCCAAGAACGTGAGTTGGGCCTAGGGCCAGTGATGATGGAGAACAGCTTTTTTTTTTTTTTTTTTGAGACGGAGTCTCGCTCTGTCGCCCAGGCTGGAGTGCTGTGGCCGGATCTCAGCTCACTGCAAGCTCCGCCTCCCGGGTTTACGCCATTCTCCTGCCTCAGCCTCCCGAGTAGCTGGGACTACAGGCGCCCGCCACCTCGCCCGGCTAGTTTTTTGTATTTTTTAGTAGAGACGGGGTTTCACCGTGTTAGCCAGGATGGTCTCGATCTCCTGACCTCGTGATCCGCCCGTCTCGGCCTCCCAAAGTGCCGGGATTACAGGCTTGAGCCACCGCGCCCGGCTGAGAACAGCTTTTTATGGGCACACAGCCCACAGCACTGTGCCAAGTGCTCAAGGCTCCCAGAGAAGCAGGCAGAAAGGAGGACAGTCGAGGTGTGCTGAGCACGTGGTGGCTGTGTGATCTGGAGCGCGGGTCACAGAGGCGCGGGGATGCTCTGGCCTGGGGTTTACCACAATGACTGCCAGTGACGGAGATTGGAAAAGAAATCTCACGTGTTGGTTCCGTGTTTTGGGGACTGCATTGAGATCTCACTTAGGAGTGAAAGCATCCCTTCGTAGAGCCTCTTTCTGTGTCACCCTCCTCAGCTGCTGGGGTTGACTGACTCCTGATTCAGGCCTTTAGCGTGTGCTGGAGCTTCCCAGCAGCAGTCCAGCCCCCACCCCACCCTCTCTGTGGACTCCATTGCCTGTAACCGGAACGGCCCTTGCAAAGGGGCAGACTGTTCGACGGTAGGCATGTGCTGAGTCCCAGGGGCCGCACCCGCCCACCAGGAGCCTGGCACTGTGGCTGCAGCGCTGAGCAGCACCCTGTTTCTGTGGCAGGTGTCCATACACTCCGTGTGGCTGGGGAACAGCATCACACCCCTAAGGGAGGAGGAATGGGATGAGGAGGAGGAGGAGGAGGCCGACGCCCCTGCACCTTCATCACCACCCACGTCTCCAGTCAACTCCAGGTTTTCCAATGGCCTTTTTCTTTTCTACAGAAATTTGAAATTTCTTATCAGTCATTTGATTTGTTTGAGGTGCTTCTTGAAATGAGCCTCTCATCTTCTGTACCCAGAAAACACCCATCTTGCATATTCTACAGGAAACACCGGGCTGGAGTTGACATCCATTCCTGTTCGCAGTTTTTACTCGAGTTGTACAGCCGCTGGATCCTGCCATCCAACTCAGCCAGGAGGACCCCGGCCATCCTGATCAGTGAGGTGGTTCGATCCGTAAGTGAGCCTTCCCATTCCCTCACCGCACATACAGCACTACACCACAATAATAATGTCACATCACACATACCCCACATGCACGGAACACACACACCACATGCACACGTACCCCACATGGCATGCACCACACACACACACCAGATGCACACGTACCCCAAATGCACGCACCACACACACTCCACATGCACACATACCCCACATGCACACACACACATGCCACATGCACACGTACCCCACATGCACACAACACACACACATGCCACATGCACACGTATACCCCACATGCACACAACACACACATGCCACATGCACACGTACCCCACATGCACACAACACACACATGCCACATGCACACGCATCCCACATGCACACAACACACATGCCACATGCACACGTACCCCACATGCACACAACACACACATGCCACATGCACACATACCCCACATGCACACAACACATGCCACATGTGCACACACACATACACCACATGCACCACACACAGTACACATGCCACACGCACACACACACCACACACACCCCACACAGCCCATACACCACTTTCATGCAACACACACCACACACAATGCCACACTTGCCACATGCACACACACCACATGTACATACCATACACATGCCACACGCACCACACACATGCCACACGCACCTCACACATGCCACACCACACACACCACACACAATGCCACACTCGCCACATGCACACACACCACATGTACATACCATACACGGACACACGTACCACACACATGCCACACACACCACACGCATCGGCATACATGCACCATGTGTACTATGCACACACACAGACGCACCACACGCGTACACCACACACAGACGCACACATGTGTCCCGCGCAGTAATGTCTCTTAGGTGTAAGAACACGACTTGCCAGTAGCGGCGTTCTGGACGCGTTGCCTGGATTCTAACAGCGCTGCTCTCCCCTTGCTTTCCTGGTGTTCCACATCTCCAGCTTCTGGTGGTCTCAGACTTGTTCACTGAGCGCAACCAGTTCGAGCTGATGTATGTGACGCTGACAGAACTGCGAAGGGTGCACCCTTCAGAAGACGAGATCCTCGCTCAGTACCTGGTGCCCGCCACCTGCAAGGCAGCTGCCGTCCTTGGGATGGTAAGTGACAGGTGGCACAGAGGTTCCTGTCCTGAAGCCATGTGGGCCCATCTGCCTTGGGACCTGGTGTTGGCCAGAGGTGCCAGGTGCGGCTGCCTCCTTCCAAGAGTTGACCCGACCCGGACTCCACAGCCCACGTGAGCTGCAGTGCTTCTCAGCTGGAGGGGGTTCAGCGACGGTCAGTGCCATCCACAGGCCACCGTGATGTGGGTCGTGGCGGCCAAGCCATGGTTTGGGGTCCCGTGTCCCTAGGCTTGTGACATCATTGTAGTAGCCCATCCCCACAGAACCATGGTGTGTGGTAGCACTGAAGCAGCGTAGATGGCGGAAACGCGACTGGCTTCCCCATGCTCTGCCCTGAGGCCTGACTTCCTCACTCCCCCTCAGTTATGTTCCAGGCCCCCCGAACTTCCTGACTGGACAGCTTCTCTCCTGGGGGCCATTTTGTCACAGTGACCCTGCGTTTCCAGTCCCAAGTCTGGGTGCTATAGTGTCTTCTTAGCATGGTGGTTGTCTTCGTCTATTTCGGCTGCTACCACAAGGTACCTTAGACTGGGTGATTTATAAACAGTGGAAATTCACTTCTCATAGTTCTGGGGGCTGGAAGTTCGTGGGCAAGGTGCCAACAGATTTGGTGTTTGGTGAGGGCTGCTCTCTGCTTCATAGATGGCATCTTCTCACTGGGTCCTCACGGTGAAAGGAGTGAACAAGCTCCCTCAGGCCTTTCAAAAGGGCCCCAGTCCACAAGGGCTCACCCCTCATGACTTCATCACCACCCAAGGCCCCACCTTCTAGTACTGTGGCACTGCAAATTAGTTGTCAGTGTAAGAGTTTCGGGGGGGATACATTCATTCAGACCATCCCAAGGGTCAAGTGTTCATCCTCTTGAGCTCCTCCTTATTCTGCTTCTGGTTTATCAGGATTCAGCCAGTGCAGCAGGGTACCTGTGTTCTGTGGGCACGTCACCACATGGTATTTGCCAAGCATCCATCAGCTGTACACATGAAATCGCTACCTGTGGCCCCGATTTCTGGCAAAGCCTATTCAAGGATGTCAGAACTGTCAGAGCTGGAGCCTCTGGGTCTTTGTCATGTGGCATTACCTAGTAATCCATTTTATGATAGCAATAGAAACACGTGTCTTCAACAAACACCTGAGTGGCTGCCGTGTGCCAGCCGTCTGGAGCCCTTGGTGAGAATGGCATGGCAGTGCCCATCAGGGCCTGCTTACCCCATGCTCTGGATGGGCTCCTGTCAGTAACAACGCTGTCGTGACAGTGATGATGTTTTTTTGCCGTCACTCCAGCCGCTAACATTTGCGGAGCTCTTCCTCCTGCAGCCCACCTGACAAAGGCACCCTAGGCGGCCAGCGTCAGAGGTTAGCTGGCTTGTCTGGGTCACACAAAAATGCGGCAGAGGTGGGACTGAGCCCATGTCCGTGACCTGAAGCCTGACTCCCTGCGAGTCTTGACTACTCTTGCCTGGACTCTGTCCTCCCCAAGCCCAAACGCCAGTCATCTTCCCTTGTGGGTGGCCTTCAGCCTGGTGCCGTGCTGGTGACTTGGCAGCCATCCAGGCAGTGGAAACAATGAACACGTGGGCTCCCTGTGTGGGCATCTCTCTTCACTGCGAACACCCTCTGGGTGTTGCCCACATGATGTCAAAGCGGCTCTCGGAAGGGGTCCTTCTCCTTTGTGGGGAGTTTCAGCTGCTGGGCTAACTTGAATTGTAATGTGGTTTTGTGCTCAGGCCCAGAGCTCCTTAGGCAAGTGTTGTGCCATCAGTAATCAAATGAGAAATAATCATTTTGAAAAGCAGATCCTAAGGCAGGATGGTCATGGGCACTAATTCCCAGCTCTGTGCATCTTTCTTGAAGATGGTGATCCTCTGTGAAGGTTTTCAGCATGTCATGCTTGGTACCAACGTATCCAGAGCATGTCATTTTGAGGTATTTGCCTCCTGTTGTGAAATCCGTGCCACCTGAGAGCAGGTCCTGATGTGGGACTTTCAGAGGTGGGACCAGGGGCCGTGGGAGCGCAGTCCTTAGGGAGGTGCCGCGTGGCGTTGTGTGTATGAGGGGATAGCACAGGGTGAGGTGGGGGCCCAAGAAGGAAGTGATCCACAAAGAACAGCCTCTTTCGGTCCTCATTCCTGGGATGGGTGGGAGTGGCTTCTGTGTCTTCCGGTCATTTCCCCTGCGGAGAAGCTCCTGCCACTGCCGAGAACCTCATCTTGTTCCACAACAAGAAGAGGCTGCCTGGCCATCCAGCGCTCCATGGGAATTCTGTGTCCCCATAGTCTTGGGCTGAAGGAGGGCGACATACCTTGGTGACTTCTGCAGGGGTCTCCTCACTGTTAAAGAGCAGATTGAAAGTGAAGAATGTGGGCTAAGTGTTTAGGTCGATATTTAACCCCATTAGGTTTTGGATACTGAGTGAAATTGAGGCCATTTTGGTTGAAGGTTGGCATAAACTACCATCAGGGATCCCCAAGACTACCCCCAGGCTTTTCTAGAAGGACTCTCAGCTAAGATGTAATACAGTAAAAGCACACAAAACACAATCAGCAAACCAAATCAGCAAGGGCAGAGGCCCATGGGGCGGTGTCCCGAGGAAACCAGGCCCGAGCTTCCAGAATCCTCTCCCGGCGGGGTCGTGCAGGACACACTGAGCTCCCCCAGAGTGAGCCGTGACAGCGTGTGCAGTGTCGTCACCAGGCTCAAGCTTCCAGAATCCTCTCCCAGTGGGGTCGTGCAGGACACACTGAGCTCCCCCAGAGTGAGCTGTGACAGTGTGTGCAGTGTCGTCACCAGGGAAGCCCACTAGAGACTCGGTGCCAGGGTTTTGACTGCGGGCTGGGCACGTGGGCACCTTCTGCCTGCTTCGTGCCCATACTCTGGACTCCCAGAAGGAAGGCAGATTCTCAGCACAAACACCGTTGCCCACACAAGCAGCTGAGCACAGAGAGCCCCTCCTCAGTGAGGATGGTGGGCACCGTCCCGACACCAGCCAGGGGCCAGCCTTGCACACAGACCTCTCAGGATGGTCTCGGGCCGTGCACACAAGCATGAGGGCAGCGCACCGCCCCCGCCCCTCCTTGGCTGTGGGGAGGAGCCACTGGGGCGTGAGCTCTGGTGGCATCAGCAGCTTTTGTCTGTGTGTGTCTAGGACAAGGTCGTGGCGGAGCCTGTCAGCCGCCTGCTGGAGAGCACGCTCAGGAGCAGCCACCTGCCCAGCAGGGTCGGAGCCCTGCACGGCATCCTCTATGTGCTGGAGTGCGACCTGCTGGACGATACTGCCAAGCAGCTCATCCCAGTCATCAGTGACTATCTCCTCTCCAACCTGAAAGGGATCGCCCAGTGAGTGGGAGCCTGGCTGGGGCTGGGACGGGGGTCTCGGAATGAGCTGCGAAGGAAGCAGCATCACCCTCTCCAAGTGCCCAGGTCCCTGGCCAGATGGCAGGCAGGTGTCAGTGGGAACCCAGGTGGGCGCCATGGCTGAGGTTGGTGAGACGCAAGGGCACAGGTGTGTCCTAGAGGCTTCCTCGGGCACCCCCAGTGAGCTAGAGCTCCTGCCTCTGCTGCTGTCTCATGTGGCGCCGAGCACATTTCCCCATGTGCCCGTTCCTGACTCTGCTCGCGAGGCCAGCGGTTCTCATTCTCTGCTCTCAGAACCCAGGCCAGCCTCCTCTCCGCACCCCCCGCTGGCCCAGCACCTCCCTCCTGTGTCCACTGTGATTCCGACCCCACTGTATCTTAAAGCTGCTGGGCGGCAGGTTCCGCACAGACGTGTCCTTGACAAAGCACGGCTGGTGCCACAACCCCTTCACGTCGATGTCTTGTGAGTGCGGAGGGCTCTGTGACACCCTGGTCTCACCTCCGCTCTCCCGAAGTTGCAGAGGCTTTAGCAGAGATGGGCCCAGCCTCTCTGAGTCACAGGCTTTAGAGCTGTCTGTAGAGGGAGGGTAGAATTTCATCAGCCACCCACATGGGGGAGTTGAGGGCAAGAATTTGGAGCAAAGATGGGAAAGGGGCTGGGAAGAATGGCCAGTGATCCCCTTTGACAAGTGGGCAGGAGATGGGGGCCGGGTCAAAGTTGAGTGGAAGACTTGGAGGGAGATGGGAAGATCTCTGTAGGCACAGTTCAGACAGGAGGGAGGTGTGAGCCAGGGCACGGGCTGGTGGCTGTCTGGCAGGATTTGGGACATCCTGGAGCAGGGACAGCGGCTCAACAGGTGCCATTGCCCTCATCCAGGCCAGAGTGGCACAAGCTTGTGGGGACGCCCTTCTCGTCTGTCATCCTTGCTGGGCGGTGGGTGCTGTGCTAGCAGGACGCAGGACAGGTGGACAGCTGGCAACTGTCTCTGCATCCCTGGAGCCTGGCATAGGGCAAGTCACACGGGGGACAGAGGCCTGCAAATCAGGCACATGCGTTGGTGCAGCGAGGTGATTTTGGGGGGCAGCCCCACAACAGGCCCCAGGCACAGGCCGAAGCCCTGGCTGTACTGGCATGTTGGGCCGTCTATGGCTCTTGCTGTGGGCATGGAGGACTCAGGAAAGGAGAGTTGAGGTGGCCCAGGAGTTGCGTTTGGGATGCAGAGAGCTTGTGGCATCCAGGTAGAAATGGTGTGTGGGGCTGGCCTCAGTGCCATGGGCACGGGCTGTGTCACATGCCTCCGAGGTGGAGGTTGGACCACGTGGTGATGGATATAAGCATCACTGGGCACGTTTCTGTGGGTGGAGGGGGGCATCTTATTGGCTCCTCTGTTCACAGTGGCCACTCATTCAGTCCCTGGCTACCGGGTCCCCACTGTGCCATGGGGAAGGCAGGTGCTGTCGGGGGATCACACAAGGCAGCACGTCATGGTGGAATGTGCCACGAAGGAAAAGCACAGGGCACTCAGGAAGTAGAGGGGACTGGCCTGGGGTGTGGGAATCCAGGGCCTCTTTGAGGGACAGAGAGAGGAAGTCTGTGGTGGCCAGTATGGAGGTGGCCACAGGGGAGGCTGGGCCAGGCCGAGAGGGCAGGGCGTGGAGGAGGTAGACGGGCTCAGCTACCCAGGGAGCGGTCGAGCAGAGGCTGAAGGGTCAGGCCAGGTTACAGGGGCCTGGGGAGCCACACAGGGTAGGTGTTCCCGGGAGCCAGCCTGGCCCGCAGCTCTTCACTCCCGCGTGGGGCCGGGCATGCTGCGAAGCCCTCTCTACGTTGTATGGGGGCGGCTGAGCCTGGCTGCTGTCTCCCGTTTTCAGCTGCGTGAACATTCACAGCCAGCAGCACGTACTGGTCATGTGTGCCACTGCGTTTTACCTGATTGAGAACTATCCTCTGGACGTAGGGCCAGAATTTTCAGCATCAATAATACAGGTGAGTGGGCCCTGGCTGTCTTCCTCTGCACACGGGGAGTGGGCTTCCCTTCTCTTTTCCTTGCGGGATCATACCAGTGGGCCAGTTTTGACTTGGTGGGGAGGAGGCATGAACACCTGAGACCATGCAGCGACAGAAACCTTTCTCCCTGTGCAGATGTGTGGGGTGATGCTGTCCGGAAGTGAGGAGTCCACCCCCTCTATCATTTACCACTGTGCCCTCAGAGGCCTGGAGCGCCTCCTGCTCTCTGAGCAGCTCTCCCGCCTGGATGCAGAATCCCTGGTCAAGCTGAGTGTGGACAGAGTGAACGTGCACAGCCCGCACCGGGCCATGGCGGCTCTGGGCTTGATGCTCACCTGCATGTACACAGGTGAGCATGTACACGGTGCCCGCAAGGCCAGCCCAAGTCCTGTTCAAGGGAGACAGGAGCATGCTCGCTCAAGGAACCTAGACTAGGTGTCCTCTGATTTGACACTTTTGGTGTTGCCCCAAGCTGGCCCCATCACCTTGCAAGAGAGGCTCTGGAGCCCCCAGGGCTGGAGTACCTGGTCAGGGTTGACCACCCCTCTGGTCACTCATCCCATGTGGCTGAGCTGTGCTGGGTCCTGGGCTAGCGAGGGGCTCACATCACCTGCTGTCAGATCTTCTCCAGGGATTCATTGGACTCCTGTGTACAAAGCACTATCTACAGAGCCTGTTGGGTTGTATAGATGTAACCTTCGTACTGAACACTTTTATTACAGGAAAGGAGAAAGTCAGTCCGGGTAGAACTTCAGACCCTAATCCTGCAGCCCCAGACAGCGAGTCGGTGATTGTTGCTATGGAGCGGGTGTCTGTTCTTTTTGATAGGTAAGAAACGAAGCCCCATCCCTCAGCCGTTAGCTTCCCTAGAACTTTGGCCTGAAGCTGAGCGTTTGTGTGTGTCGGCTGATCCCCTGGCGCTGTTGCTGGAGTCCCGCCAGTGATTCCCGACCATAGCCTGACCGTGGGCTGCCTTGGCTCAGGGTTCCACTGGCGAGCTGGTGGTCCTTGGACCCCAGCGCTCAGGTGTAGTGTTGACCAGTTCCAAGGTGGTCCCAGCGCCTGCCTATCTCTCCTGAGGGCTCAGGCACCGCACCTGGCCGTGTGGGGTATGGCAGGGGGCAGGAATGACCAGTCTCTGGGAGGGTGCGGCAGAAGCCTGCGCAGTGATGAGGAGTTGGCTCAGCCTGGCTGCCTGTCGTGAGAGGGGAGCCCACGGGGGTCTGTGGGAGGGGGTCCGTGGTGCCTGTGAGCAGGGTGAGGGGCAGCAGCAGGAGGAGGAAGGTGAAACCCACACATGCATCTTTGAGACCCGTGTGGTCAGTGGCTTCTCCTCCCTACCCCTCCGCCCCACTGCTGTGCGTGAATTGGTGTTGAGAATTGGCTTCGCTCACCTGCTCTGGAAGTGGGTTGGGAGCCGTAGGGCTTTTTCTCAAGGACAAGGCTCTGATTTGCTCTCAGGCCTCAGTCCTGGCGACATGGTGGATCTGGGGCGTTGTTGTACTGCCTTGCCTGTGCTCTCCAATCAGGGTGTCCCAGTCCTGGCGACATGGCGGATCTGGGGCGTTGTTACTCCCTTGCCTGTGCTCTCCAATCAGGGTGTCCCAGTCCTGTCGACATGGCGGATCTGGGCGTTGTTCACACTGCCTTGCCTGTGCTTGCTCTCCAATCAGGGTGTCCCAGTCCTGGCGACGCCAAGAAGCGGTCCTAGGCGTTGTTGCACTCCCTTGCCTGTGCTCTCCAATCAGGGTGTCCAGTGGGGAGCCATTTGGCTTTTCTCAAGAGCATATTCAGGTGGACTTTGCTCTATTCTTTGACCAGATGAGGTGTTCTGAACAGCTGAGCCTGTGCTTGTCTGTTTTCATGTTTGTTTTTTTTTTTTGAGATGGAGTTTTGCCCTTGTCACCCAGGCTGGAGTGCAATGGCGCGATCTCGGCTCACTGCAACCTCCACCTCCCGGGTTCAAGCAATTCTCCTGCCTCAGCCTCCCGAGTAGCTGGGATTACAGGCACGTGCCACCACGCCCAGCTAATTTTTGTGTTTTTAGTAGAGACAGTGCTTCACTGTGTTGGCCGAACTGGTCTCGAACTCCTGAACTCAAGTGATCCACCCTCCTCGGCCTCCCAAAGTGCTGGGATTGCAGGCGTGAGCCACCGTGCCTGGCCCCCATGTCGATTTTAAAACGCACCTCTGCATCATTCTTCAGTTCCCACATGCTCACTGAGCACCACCACAGCTGGCAGACGGACACAGGGAGGCGCCACAACCAGTCCTGGCCTTCAAGGGGCTTGTGGTCTAGTGGACCCAGTGCTAGGTGGCGAGTGCTCCAGAGAGCGTGGTGCACGCCTTCCGCTCTACCGCCCTCCAGACGCCGCAGGGAGGCACCTTGGAGCTGACCACAGATCTCCCTCCGTGGAGCACTGTCTTCAGCGCAGCCGCCATGCCACTGCTGGGCGAGGGTCTGCGGGCGGGTAGAGCCAGGAGCACCTGTGAGAAAGTGCACTGCCGTTTCTTGGCTGCTTCCCGTGCATCTCAGTTACACACAGCTGGCATGTGTGCACTGATGAGACAGGAACATGATGGTTGCTTTTCAGCACTAAAAAGGATACTGCTCAGGGGGCGTGTTTCAGGATCTGGTTAGGGAAGAAGCAGCGAGAGCACAGATGGGGCCCTGTTTGGTAACAAGAAAAAAGTCCCGGTTGACAACAGTGCTACAAAGTGTTAGAACACATAGAAATGTTTATGGAGCATTTGGATGTGGAAAGCAGCAAAAACATAATGAGAAGGGGTTCTTTTGTTAGGATTTTTAAAAATCTCTTTTGTAACGTCCTTCCGGCTGCACCATTTCTGCATATTCTTTTATGTAGCTTTCAGACTCTTCTTAGGATTTCTGGTCACTGCAGGGCGTGGGAGCCCAGACAGAGCCTATGCCTAGCAGCCTGTCTTCACGAGCTGGACAGAGGAAGAGCTGGGGTTTTGCCTTTTTAGCCTCAAATTTCATACTCCAGTTGCTTAGGCTCTGACTTTCCCCACTTGGAAAGTCCCTCACGGCCAAGGGTACCTCCCAGCCCTGCTTTCACATCAGCATTTTCCCCAGAGCCAAGGCCCTCCGCGGGCAGGTGGGGCAGCTGTGGGAGCTGGTGCCAGGCTCTGACCTGTGTCCCTCCTCCCAGGATCAGGAAAGGCTTTCCTTGTGAAGCCAGAGTGGTGGCGAGGATCCTGCCCCAGTTTCTAGACGACTTCTTCCCACCCCAGGACATCATGAACAAAGTCATTGGAGAGTTTCTGTCCAACCAGCAGCCATACCCCCAGTTCATGGCCACCGTGGTGTATAAGGTGAGGTTGCATGTGGGATGGGGATGGAGTGGGGAAGCCTGGAGGTGGAATTGCCCCTGACTTCCCAGCAGATTCGCCAGAAGAACCCAGCTCCTCCCCTTTAAAGCAGCAATGCCTCTGGCCCCCACCCCACCCCCACCACCCGGGCACAGCAGGTGCTTCCCGCCCCCCAGCCCTGACACTCAGGCGCCCGCTTGCTCCTGGCAGGTGTTCCAGACTCTGCACAGCACCGGGCAGTCATCCATGGTCCGGGACTGGGTCATGCTGTCCCTCTCCAACTTCACGCAGAGGACCCCAGTCGCCATGGCCACATGGAGCCTCTCCTGCTTCTTCGTCAGCGCGTCCACCAGCCCATGGGTTGCGGCGATGTATCCTCTCTGGGTCCCTGGTGCTGGCCCCGTTTCCCTCGTCAACACCGAGGCTCATGTTTCATGATAAAGTTTTGAAACCTAACCTTTGCAAAAACCCCACAGATGCCAAGGTGGCAGGCCCTCAGCCCCAGGGAAGTACAATGCTGACAGGGATACAGAAAGGAGCACATCCAGACATTTGCTGACCAGGGCGTCTCAGAGGGGCCCGTGTATGGCAGAAGGGTCGAAGCTGCTAAGGGGCCCTTCCGTGGAGGGCCTGGGTGAGGGGAGGGAGGATGGGCGGCGGTCTCTGCAGACCTCCCGCCCACTCGCGGGCTCTGTGTGGCTGGGCTTCTCCTGACACTGCTTCTCATTAGCTTTGGTCATTGTGCCTCGATCACCCTCTCGGGGAAAGGCTTAAGTAAAGATCCAGTTCCCACCCCCAGATGCTGGCTGCCAGGAGTTTCCCTTTCCACAGCCCTCCCCCAAGACAGACCACAAGAGCCTCCAAGCAGCACGGTTGTCCTGGTGCTGACAGCACAGCCTCGCCCAGTGTGCCTGGCGTGGCTCTGCCCGCACTGTACTGGAGCAGGGCTCGTGGGGGCCAGCAGGACAGCAGGAGCATCGGCCACCAGCGCTGCACAGGAGCCAGGCCAGGTGAGTGCTGCCGAGTGGGTGCCTGCCTGCAGGCCTCCTGCTTCCTTGGCCAGCTCTGCCCAGCTCACTTCTGCCCTGCTGGCCTTCCAGCAGGGTGTCCAGCCAGCCAAGGGTTGCAGGAATGAAGGTGGAGGCGCTGCTGCAGCTGGAGCCATCCAGGTAGCCCTTCCGGGGCTCTGCTGGCTCTCCAGGCTCCCTGGGCCCCTTCGTAGGCTGCTTCAGGAGAGGAGCTCCCAGGTGAGGACGGGGGGGCAGCATTCCCCTCATTTGCCGGCCTTTTTCCTTAACTCCTGCACCAGCCTCCCACATGTCATCAGCAGGATGGGAAAGCTGGAGCAGGTGGACGTCAGCCTTTTCTGCCTGGTTGCCACAGACTTCTACAGACACCAGATAGAGGAGGAGCTCGACCGCAGGGCCTTCCAGTCTGTGTTCGAGGTGGTCGCAGCTCCGGGAAGCCCATATCACCGGCTGCTGACTTGTTTACGAAGCGTCCACAAGGTCACCACCTGCTGAGCGCCATGGTGGGACAGACTGTGAGGCGGCAGCTGGGGCTGGAGCCTCCAGAAATCTGCGCCCTGTGCCCTGCCTCCGCCGAGCCAGCTTGGTCCCTGTGGGCTTCCGCACATGCCGCGGGCGGCCAGGCAACGTGCGTGTCTCTGCCATATGGCAGAAGTGCTCTTTGTGGCACAGTGGCCAGGCAAGGAGTATCTGCAGTCCCGGTGGGGCTGAGCCTGAGGCCTTCCAGAGAGCAGGAGCAGCTGTGCTGCACGCCATGTGGGTGACCAGGTCCTTTCTCCTGATGCTTACCTGTTGGGTGTTGCCAGGCTGCAGCTGCTCTTGCATCTGGGCCGGAAGTCCTCCCTCCTGCAGGCTGGCTGTTGGCCCCTCTGCTGTCCTGCAGTAGAAGGTGCCGTGAGCAGGCTTTGGGAACACTGGCCTGTGTCTTCCTGGTGGGGTGTGCATGCCACGCCCTGTGTCTGTATGCACAGATGCCATGGCATGTGCTGGGCCAGTGGCTGGGGGTGCTAGACACCCAGCACCATTCTCCCTTCTCTCTTTTCTTCTCAGGATTTAAAATTTAATTATATCAGTAAAGAGATTAATTTTAACGTAACTCTTTCTATGCCCGTGTAAAGTATGTGAATTGCAAGGCCTGTGCTGCATGCGACAGTGTTCGGGGAGGTGGGCAGGGCCCCTGGCCACGCTCCCTCTCCTGTAGCCACTGGCATAGCCTTCCTGAGCACCCGCTGACATTTCCGTTGTACATGTTCCTGTTTATGCATTCACAAGGTGACTGGGATGTAGAGAGGCGTTAGTGTGCAGGTGGCCACAGCAGGACTAAGGACAGGCCCCCACTGTCCTAGGGGCGTGCTCGCCTGCAGCCCCTCCTTCTTGGGCACAGACAACGGTTGTTCTCCACCCACATTAGGGATAGCAGCCTCCCTATCAGCTGAGAAGGCCAGCCCTCCCTGGCTGTGAGCAGCCTCCGCTGTGTCCAGAGACATGGGCCTCCCACTCCTGTTCCTTGCTAGCCCTGGGGCGGTGTCTGCCCAGGAGCTGGCTGGCCGGTGTTGGGATCTGCCGTTCCATGGATGCATGCCCCAAGGGTGTCACTGAGCTGTGTTTTGTCTGAGCCTCTCTTGGTCAACAGCAAAGCTTGGCGTCTTGGCACTGTTAGTGACAGAGCCTGGCATCCCTTCTGCCCCCGTTCCAGCTGACATCTTGCACGGGGACCCCTTTTAGTCAGGAGAGTGCAGATCTGTGCTCATTGGAGACTGCCCCACTGCCCTGTCAGAGCCGCCACTCCTAACCCCAGGCCAGGTCCCTGGACCAGCCTCCTGTTTGCAGGCCCAGAGGAGCCAAGTCATTAAAATGGAAGTGGATTCTGGATGGCCGGCTGCTGCTGACATAGGAGCTGGATTTGGGAGCTCTGAGATGGGGCAGGAGCTCTGCTTCCTCAGCCCTTGAGGCGAGCCAGGCGAGGTTGGCGGCTGTCATGTGGCTTGGTTTGGTCATTGCCCGTTGATGTTTTGGGTATTGAATATGGTAAGTGGAGGAAATGCTTTTCTGGAGTCTGTGCAGGTGCTGCCTTGAGACCCTCAAGCTTCCACCTGTCCCTGTCCTATGTGGCAGCTGAGGAGCAGCTGACATGTGGACTTGTGTGCTGCCCACATACATGAGGGGGCGCTGAAAGGGAGCCCCTGCTCAAAGGGAGCCCCTCCTCTGAGCAGCCTTTGACAGGCCTGTATGAGGCTTTTCCCACCAGCTCCCAACAGAGGCCTCCCCCAGCCAGGACCACCTCGTCCTCGTGGCAGGGCAGCAGGAGCGGTAGAAAGGGGTCTGATGTTTGAGGAGGCCCTTAAGGGAAGCTACTGAATTTTAACAAGAAAACCACCATTCTTCCATATTGGTTGGGGGCTCCTGTTTCTCATCCTAGCTTCTTCCTGGAAAGCCTGCTAGAAGGTTTGGGAATGAGGGGAAAGTTCTCAGAACCGTTGCTGCTCCCCACCCACCTCCCCTGCAGGTTATGTCAACAGCTCGGAGACAGACGTATCACAGGCCAGATGTTGTTCCTGCTAGATGTTTACATTTGTAAGAAATAACACTGTGAATGTAAAACGGAGCCATTCCCCTTGGAATGCATATCGCTGAGCTCAACACAGAGTTTGTCTTCCTTTTGTTTACGACGTGATCTAAAACAGTCCTTAGCAAGGGGCTCAGAACACCCCGCTCTGGCAGTGGGTGTCCCCCACTCCCAAAGGCCTGCCTGTGTGCTCCAGAGATGAATATGAGCTCATTAGTAAAATGACTTTACCCATGCGTAAGTCAAGTACACGTGCACGTGCATATGGACACATCTGTAGTTTTATACACGCACATCTCAAGACAGAGATGCATGGCCTCCAAGAGTGCCCGTGTCGGTTCTTCCTGGAAGTTGACTTTCCTCAGACCTGCCAGGTAAAGTTAGCTGTGTGACGGGCGTCCAGGCGTGGGGCTTGGTCAGAGCAGGGCTCCTTCATGGCTCACTAGGATCCCACCGGAGAAAACGGTCTCCATATCAACTCTGCCGAAGGGAGGAAGACTTTGTCGCGTTCCTAAAAACCTATGGCAAGCACCAATCATATTATCCAAATTTTGTTGAAAATGTGATTAATTTGGTTGTCAAGTTTTGGGGGTGAGCTGTGGGGAGACTGCTTTTGTTTTGCTGCTGGTAATATCAGGAAAGACTTTAATGAAACCAGGGTAGAATTGTTTGGCAATGCACTGAAGCGCGTTTCTTTCCCAAAACGTGCCTCCCTTCCGCTGCGGGCCCAGCTGAGTCTGTGTAGGTGACGTTTCCGGCTGCCAAGTGCTCTTTGTTACTGTCCACCCCCATTTGTGCCAGCACATGTGTCCTTTCAGGAGGAAAATGTGAAGCTGAAACCCCTCCAGACACCCAGAATGTAGCATCTGAGAAGGCCCTGTGCCCTAAAGGACACCCCTCGCCCCCACCTTCATGGAGGGGTCATTCCAGAGCCCTCGGAGCCGATGAACAGCTCGTCCTCTTGGAGCTGAGCTGAGCCCCCCACGGAGCTCGGGACGGATAGTAAACAGCAATAACTCGGTCTGTGGCTGCCTGGCAGGTGGAAGTTCCTCCCCCTGAGGGGCGGAGTGAGGTTAGTTCTGTGTGTCTGCGAGGTGGAGTCAGCCTGCTCCTGCTACCTGTGAGCATCCTGCCCAGCAGACATCCTCACCCGGCTTTGTCCCTCCCCACTTCCTCCCTCTGTGGGGAGGACCCAGGACCACAGCTGCTGGCCAGGGTAGGCTTGGAGCTGTGCTCCGGAGGGGCCACCTGTGGGAGCGAGAAGAAGGAAGATCTTGAGAGCTGCCGAGGCACCCTGGAGAGCTCAGGATGGTCCAGGCGAGAAGAGGACACTCGCTCGCCAGGCCTGGGCCTCCTGGGAAGGAGGGAGCCGCTCAGAGCGCCGCATGACAACTGAAGGCAACCTGGAAGGTTCAGAGGCCACTCTTCCCCCGTGTGCCTGTCACGCTCTGGTGCAGTCAAAGGAACGCCTTCCCCTCAGTTGTTTCCAAAAGCAGAGTCTCCCGCTGCAATCTGGGTGGTGATTGCCAGCCTTGGAGGATCGTGGCCAACGTGGACCTGCCTACGGAGGGTGGGCTCTGACCCACGTGGGGCCTCCTTGTCCAGGTCTCATTGCTTTGCGCTGTGGTCAGAGGGACTGTCAGCTGAGCCTGAGCTCCCCTGGAGCCAGCAGGGCTGTGATGGGCGAGTCCCGGAGCCCCACCCAGACCTGACTGCTTCTGAGAGCAAAGGGAAGGACTGACGAGAGATGTATATTTAATTTTTTTAACTGCTGCAAACATTGTACATCCAAATTAAAGGAAAAACATTGAAACCATCAGTTGTTGCTGTGTGAGGTTTGCTTTACTTCATGAGAACCTAGACCTTGCTGAGCTGGAGTCTTAGGAAACTGTCTCCTAAGTGCTTCTCCAGCGGGGGCAGAAACTGTCCCACCAGCTAACATCTGACATTACGGAGGGTCCCGCAGGCAGCTGCCAGCAAGGACAAGCCCTGTGTTTTCTGTAGCCAGGGATGAGGAAGTGGCCCCAGGGGCCTGGCTGGGTGCTGCTTCAAGGGCCTTCGCAAACCACAGTACAGGTGGTCTTCCTGCACTGCAGATGGGAGCTGTGGGAGCTGCTGGATCCTGCATGGTCAAGTGACATCATAAGCTTATATGACACACACAAGCCTCAGGACTTGGCCCATGGCACTGGAGCAGGTCATCAGGCCCAGCAGACTAGAGCTGTGTTCTCACAGGGCCCACGACCCTTCTAGCTCCTTGGCCATTGAAACCTGTGTCCCTGACCCAGCTGCTCCCAGGTACCCCCCAAAGCAGCTGGCACGTCCCACCTCTGGTGTGGCCTGGGCTGCCGTGTGTCCGCAGGGCCTGCCCCGTCTGTTCTAGCTTGTTTCTCCTGTCTGAACCAGCGCCTACTCCAAGAAGCCTCTGCTCAGCCCAGCGGGGATGCTTCTAAGCTCGGCCCAGCCTCTGGGAAGCCTTGGTGGTCGGTGGTGTAGTCATCCTGGGATGCAGAACAAAAACCTGCAAGAACAAAACTGTGGCTTCGTCTGGTGCAGGGTATTTAGTTACTGTTTGCTGAGTTCCTGTCTGGTTCTGGCGAATGGGCAGGGGTCGCCCACCCATTCTTTCCCTGCTCTGCTGTCCGTGCCAGGAGAGACGGAGGCCTGTTGGCCGAGGGGGCAGCTCCTGCTGCCTGCTGTCCTTAGGCACGTGCAGGGACCCCCTTTCACTGAGCAGGATGGGGATCAGTCTTTCAGAGGGATGTGGTGGACAGGCCCAGCCGGGTAAAAATTTCCCCCAGTTGCTCAAAGCATTTGGGGCGGGGCATGCCACTTGAGCTCCTTAAATCTGTCTCATAGGTGACACCGCTCCAGGGCCCCCCAGGGGCCTCTCCCTTCAGAGCTACCAAAGTTCTGGTCACTTCAGAGAAATGGAGCACCCCCTTCTCCCTGGTCCAGACGTGGACAGCCAGACCCTTGGCACACCTAGCACACCTGGTAATTTCAGAAAGAAAAGGGGCCGGGGTCCAGTGGGAAGCAGTGGCGAACCCCTCATGCGTGGGCTTTGCGATCCCTCCCCCTGCCACAGCAGAGCTGCCCTCAGCACAGCCTTCCTCTTCCTCATCGGAGAGCACACCCTGTCCCCTTGCCGGGGCTGTGCTCTGTGCCTTCGGTGGTATTTGGTTTTGGCTGCTACTGGCTTTGTTCCAAAGAGGATCTGGAAGTCGCTTCCCCTGTGTGGAGCGTGGAGCACTGTGAGTCAGATGAGGGAAGTAGCCAGGGGGAGGTGAGTACCCGGCGGAGCCGCCACAGAAAGGACTGGGTAGGGGGCCTTGCCTCCACGTGATGTGACATGGCCAGCCGAGGACAGAGGAAGCCCCGATCCTGGGGGTGTGGGGTGCACCCCTCAGGGAAGCCTGCAGTGGGGCCCAAGGAAAGGCATTCTCTGCGAGCCCACGAGTCTGCTCTGTGGGCACCGTGACAATGCCCGTGGGCAGAGGTGGGCCCGGCCTTGTGTCGTCACCAGGACCTCTTTTGGGAAACCATGTGGGCATCCCTTGCGGGTCCCCCAGGTTCTGCAGTCCCAGCGGCCTGGCTGCCTGTTGGGCACATGGCTTGAGCCGCCCAGAGGGCCCAGCCCTGTTGGCAGCCACGTCCTCTGGAGGCCCTGCCGGTGGGGCTGGCTTTCTCTACCCCACACCAGGCCTCCAAGTATACTGGTCGGGGGTGTCTGGGCCCTGGGTGGGCCCCGTGGACCTGTGAGGTCAGGGTCGGGGCATCCCTGGAGGCAGAGGGCTTAAAATTGCGGGTCTGGGTTCCCCTTGTGTGCACAGGCCCCCGCCCTCCGCACTTCATCAGGCAGCTGGCCCCAAAACTGCTCGGACAGGCTGGTCCTGAGGTGGATCCTGGCCCCTGTACCCTCCGGACAGCCCACCTGCCCAACCTTCCACCCTGCCCCAGTGGCAGCAGTGTCGGCCACATCCTTCCCCTCCTGGCCCCAATTGCTCTGGGGAAGTCCAGGCTCCTGAGCCTGCCCAGGGGCCCCCATGATTTGGGCCCAGGACTCCACGTGGTTCTCTGCCTTCACCCAAGCCCTGAACTCCTCGGCTGCCAAATCCCCACCCATCTGCACAGGCTGTGCTCACCACTGCTGCTCCTGGAAGGTGCCCCTCGGTGGGACGCCCACCTCCTCTCTGGGCTTCTGTGTTTAGGAGCCCTGCTGCCCCCTCCCTTGGTCAGTCCCCGTGTCCTCCTGGCCTGTCAGGGCAGAAAAGCCACCCAGAAATGCTGAGTGGGATGAAAGTCTGGCTGGGCCCAGCCTCATTATTTAGAAGGGATAGAGGCCTAGGGGGCATGCTCCTAGCCTGAGCACAGCAGGACCCTGCCTACGTCCCAGGTCTCCACCAGGGACAGCTGCTGCCGAGGCCTGACCTGCCCCTTCTCCCTCAGGTGCCGCTGGTTGCCCAGCCCCTGGCCCTAGGAGACCCCGCAGCGACCAAGGGTCCCAGCAGGCCATGCAGCTGTGCCAAGGTACGAGCCCTTCCCCAGTAGGGGATAGATGCAGGGACCCTCCCAGGCAGGGGTAGCTGGGTGCCTGGTGCTGCCATCCGCTGCCTGCCCAGTTCTTGTCCTCACATTGGAGGTCGGTGTGAGGGCTCTGCCTCAGGAAAGGCCGCAGAGCTTGCCCTGTCCAGGGTCTCCCATGTGCACTGAGCCCAGGAAGAGAGGGTTGGAGTTGAGCCTTTTACCCTGGAAATGCTGCCTGGAGGATGGTGCGAGTGTGGGGTGGCACCCTGCCAGGCAGGGCTCTGTCTCCCTGTGCCCACTGGAACTGGGGCAGGCAGGGGTATAGGTGCTTCCTCTAGAGCCGTCAGGTGGGGCGCCCAGCAGTGGTGGTGGTGCCCACTGGCCAGCAGCTCCCCCTTCAGCCAGGACAGTAGGCCTGACGCTGTCTCCAGCAGCTCCAAGTGGATTTGTGGAAGGGGGTAGGGGGCAGGGTTCTGGGAGGGATGTGCCCCCTTAGCCAGCACCGTGCTGGGTGAGATAGTCAGATCCTGTTACCCCTGTTGTAGAGGTGAGGAAACAGGCTAGGGGGAGGACATGACTAAGGTCCATGCTGAGTCGCTAGAGCTGCACCCAGAACCCACTGCTGGGACCCCATGACTTTCTGTGTACCCCTTGTGCCGGGAGATGCCAAGAGATGTTGGGAGCCAGCCCCACCTCTGCCCTTGGAGTCATGGCTACGGAAAGGGCATTCGGACAGGTCTCCGACCTCACTGGAAAGGGCCGAACCCTGTTCCTGAGCAGCCAGGGCTTCCTAGAGGAGGTGGGCCTTCTAGTCACTCCATCTGCAGGCACTCCACAGAGCTCTCTGTGCCAGCCCCCAGCACCGAGGGCTGAACTTAGCAGAGGGGGGCCTTGTGGGCCCCTCCCATGCCCCGTGCTAGGCAGTAGGGATGATGTCTCCAGAGCCCAGATGGAAGGGGCTGGGCTAGTCTCACAGAGCTGATAGTAGGGCCAGGCCTGGACCAGGAACCCGGTGTAGGGGTGCGGAGACCCCTCTGAGTCCCTCACACATCCCTGGGGCCCGCCCCATACACTTTCCTATCCTGACTGCGGGCAAGAGGGAGCCCCAGGTCACCCTCCCCATGCTGGGCACCCACAGTGGGGCCAGGCACCCCCGCCACACCCCTGCCCTGTCCTTCTTTTGAGAACCTTAGTTCCACCTCCAAGGTGCCTCAGAGATCAGCAGGGGCAGGGGCAGAGGCTGAGATGCCTCCCCACTCCAGGCTCAGCTGCCCTTCCTGCGGCAGCCCACACCTGAGAGTCTCCTGCAGTTGGTCAGGCCTGAGGAGGGCAGGGGGATGCCCACTGTCCCTCTGCTGACCACAGTGGCGTTTAGCCTGGGTACCGCGTCTAGCACGGCGCATCCTGCACAGGTGCTGTGGGCTCCACAGAACCCTGCCTGACTTGCATGTGTTACGTTTTGGGTGCTGATGCCTTTGGGCGGGCACTTCTCTGAGCAGAACCCCCAGGCCACACGCTCCTATTCTGCTGCACCTGGGGCTCTCAGCAGGCTGTGGTCCCCTAGAAGCCTGGGGGCATCTCAGTCCCTCAGGGCCCGCTCCCCAGCCTGGGCCTCAAGCCCCATCTCCACATGCCGTGCGGAATCTGGCTGCCCATCTGCTCCCTGCGTACCCAGGCTGTGCCCTGCCATGCCCATGGCTCTTCCCAGGAGTGCCCTGTGGCCTCCCCCTGGCTTGCTGGGCTGATTCCCTCCTGTGTCTCAAACAGAGCTCACCTTTGCCGTCCCTGCTATCCTCGCCAGCCGGTGCCAGAGGCCTGTGTCTGTGTACCCTGTGACTGCACCTCTGGGCAGGGCCTGGCTCTGACCAATCTGGGCTTCCAGTGTCCACGGACCTGAGGCCCAGGGCGCCTGGGTGCTGGAGCAAGAGAAGCAAAAGGAGCAAAGGGTGGGGATGTGGGGTTCTTGTGAGGGCCCAGCCCTAGGACCCCAGGACCAGGAGACCCAGGGGTCCCGGGGCCGAGCCCCATTTCAGCCTGGCAGAGGCCTTCTGAGGGAGTTAAGGTCCCACAGCCCAGGACTCCCGCCAGGGCCAGTGGCCAGCATTGGGGGACTCGGCCTCCTCATCTCCTGTCCTTTCTGTTTCTCCCACCTTTTGCCCCTTTTCTCCTTGCCTGGTCCCACCCAAGTCCCCCTCTTGGCCTGCGTGAGCCGGGACGGCACTGAACTGGGGGCCCATCGCCTGGACGGCGGTGGGAGGCAGGGCTGGGAGCCGGGCCGCTGGGTTTGGGCCTGGACCGCTCGCTGCAATATTGATGGCCCGTCAGTGCGGCCCTGATTCCTGGGCTTTCAGTTAAAAGGTTTCTGTTGTTGTAGCTTATGCAGTTGCTCTGTTGCTATGGAAACGTGACATCAAAATGACGTTTCCCGTTTAAAAGCTTTTAACTAAATTCCTGCCTGTCAGATGTAGGCCCCATTTTGAGCGTGGAGCTGCCTTCGAGCGAGCGTGAGCGGCGCCTCCCGCCCATGGTGCGTGGGGCCGGGCCGGGGGCCTCGCTGAGCCGCTCTCTCACCCCCCAGGCGCCTGGAGCATGGCGGCGGCCGAGGGGCCCGGCTACCTGGTGTCTCCCCAGGCGGAGAAGCACCGGCGGGCCCGCAACTGGACCGACGCCGAGATGCGCGGCCTCATGCTGGTCTGGGAGGAGTTCTTCGACGAGCTCAAGCAGACCAAGCGCAACGCCAAGGTGTACGAGAAGATGGCCAGCAAGCTCTTCGAGATGACCGGCGAGCGCAGGCTGGGCGAGGAGATCAAGATCAAGATCACCAACATGACCTTCCAGTACAGGTGGGCGCGCGCGCAGTGTGGGCCCCCCAGGACAGGCGGCACCGGGCGTGGCGGCCGCTCCTGGCTCTCTCGGAGCTCTGACTCGGGAGGGTGTGTGGGTCCTGGCCTGCCTGTCGGTCTCCTCTGGCCGGGTATGGGCAGAATCCCACGGGGTGAGACGGGGCGCACGAAACCGTGTGTGCAGCCTTCCATTGGGGAAGTGAGGAAACTGAGGCCCAGCAAGGGCAGGAAGCCGGTCTAAGAACTGAAGGATAGCAGGGGTGGGGCTGGTACTGGGCAGAGGCCAGGATGGCTCCCAGGACGTATGGCCGGTCTGGGCACTGTCCCTTGGAGGCAGCATCACTCATGGTGGTGCTCACTGACCTCACACCCTCCTTTCCCATAGGGAGGCGGCGGCTGCCAGTGCCCTCCCCGCCACCAGGCTCCCAAGCTCAGCAGGGGTTTCAGGGGCCTACTGTGCCACTGGGGAATCGAGACTGCAAGTGAGAAGGAGGCTCCGTGCTCTGCGACGTGGAACATCCACGGAGCCTCTGCCATGAGCCCGTGAGCCCCACTGGGGCTGGCCCTAGGGTTGGGGGGGGTGTTCCCAGAAATCACCAGGTGAGGCACAGGACCGGCCAGCGCGTGGGCAGGGCTTACTGTGCGAAGAAGAAAGAGATGGAGCCCTGCCCTGGCCCAGGACTCCCAGCGTGGGGGCTCCCGGCCTGGCCCCACCTCTGCTCCCGCCACACAGCAGGTGGGCCCTTCCTGCCCGGGCAACCTGCAGGGAAGGCCCGAGGGGACCACCCAGCCAAGGAGGCACTGGCACCTCGGAGGAGGGGACAGCTATGGTCCTACACACCCAGCATCTTAAAGTGTGTGGGTCCCCAGCTCATTAGGATGGGGTCACGGGTAGGCGGGGCTCATGGTGGGGTGAAGGTGTCAGGCACAGGTGGGGTCACAGCTACGGTGTGGGTCTTGCAGGGTGTGAAGGTCATGGGTGTGCGGTGAAGGTCACAGGTGTGGGGTGATGGTTTTGGGTGTGGGGAGGGTCTTGCACAGAGCGAGGGTGGCAGCAAGAGCTGGAAGCCGCAGGGGGAGAATGGCGGCCTAGAGCACCCGGCCCTGTGGACGGCCTGGACGGGGCTGGGCCTGGGGCTACCGGAGAGCCTGCCAGCTTCCAGGATGGGAGGGGCTGCTCCACCTCCAGGTCAGGCAGGTGAGCCCGGGGCAGAGAGGCTGGCAGCACCTGAGCCACTTGTGGGAGAGGCAACCCCCACTGCCCCCGCAGGCGAGGAGCCAGCCTCCAGCACAGCAGAAGGGGAGCCCCAGTCCCCGGCCCTGGTGGGAGCAGGGAAGAGGCCCAGCAAGGCCCCGGACAGACCGCCAGGCTGTGGGGTCTCTGCTTTCAGTTGTATTGATTTGATTTTTTCTGAGCCTCGAAGGAGGGGTCCGGGGCCTGGCCCTGCCCAAAGGCCCCAAAGCCTAGCCAGGCCCCAAAGCCGGGACCTAGGGTGCTGAACGTGACGGATGTTGGGTTTGAGCGGCTGGCTTGCGACGTGAGGGCTGAGGTGTGAGCCTGGGTATCTTCAGAGGCTCAGTGGACGCAGGCAGCTGCCCACGGTCCCACTGTTCCCGCGGCCCCACCGTTCCCATGGCCTCCTAGCCCTGCTCAGGGACCTGGTGAGGAAGGGACACAGAGGGCGGTGGGAGGGGGCTCCCCTCTGACTCAGGAATTCACGGGCACCGCCTCCCCAGCTGGCTCTGGTTGGTGTCTGGCCAGGTTATTCATTATTTATGCTGAAAGCCTCTTCAGAGTCCCAGGGGAGGGCTTCTGTCTCCATTCCTGGAGGCCGGGAGATGAGGGTGCAGCAGAGTGGGGGCCTCCACTCCAGACCCTGCAGTCTGGCGGGCCAAGGGCTGCGCCGGTGCACAGCACATCACGGTTGATGAAGCACATGGCAGCCCCTCAGAGCTGCCACAGTCAGCCTTCGTTCACCAAGGGAGAAGCTGAGGCCCAGAGCATGAGAGGACTTGCCCAAGGCCACACAATCCTTAGCAGAGGGAGCTGTGGCTGGGTGACTCGATCTTTGTCCTTTTTCTTTATACCCCCAGCCTCCCCATAGCAGAGGCTTTTGTCATTTTTTTTGTTTGTTTGTTTGTTTTACAAGAGCTCTTTATATATTAAGGCTGTTGGGCTGAAGAAGCCTGAGAGGGTGGCTGGTTCTGTGGAGAGTAGTTTGTTGGAGTACAGTTGGGGGCCTCCTATGCTGAGAATCGGCCTTTTCTTGTTTCTCCAAAGAGTGGGCTGGCTCAAGTAGGGCAGAGAGAGAAGCCTGGGGCAGAGGTTAGGGATCGGCGCCCAGTGCCTGGCCCCACACGCTCTGTGCTTGGTGTCTTCGCAGCCATGTGCCACCTTGGGCAGCAGCCCCTGCTCACCATCTGGCTGTGTCTGTTTGCTGGGGGCACCTCATTCAGAAGCCCGCTTATTGTTTCCAGGGACCAGTAGCTACATCCTGGCAGGTAACAAGAGTAGGAGAGAGGAGATGCCCACTCCGAGCACAGGGTGGGTTTGGAGCCCGGCCTCAGGGCACTCTGTCCAAAGGCAGAGTAGGAGGTGGGCTCTGGGCCTTAGGAGGTACTGGGTCTGATGAGGCAGAGACCCCTGCCTCCCCCTCACCTTGTGGCTTCTTTCCTGGCCTGGCCAGAGCTGTCTGGCCGCCCTGGGGCCCTGTCTCCCCTGCCTTGACCTCCCAGAGGCCCAGGGGAGGCCTGGGGACTTAGCCTCTCAGAGGGCAGGACCTGTCTGTGGGAGTAGGTGGGCGCAGGGGGTCCCAGTGGTAATGAGGCATCAGGCAGTGTGGGAAGGGGCCCATCCGGCCCACCCCAGGGCCTCTGGGCAGGTCGCAGGTTGTAGCGCTGGATCTAGGCTCCTGCCCAGACTGTAGGTTCAACCAAGAATGGCATGGGAGCCCAGCCTGCTGTTTGCTTTATTAAATCTGCCCTGCATCTGGGGGAGGGGCTTACTTCGATCATCCCCATGTCATTGATCTAAAAATAGAGGCTCAGAGAGGTGAATGAACCTGCCCAAGGTCACACAGCAAAGTGTGGAGATGAGATACTGACTCAGGGCTGTGGACACTGAAGCCTGTGCTCTAACGCCAGTGGCTGTTGCTCCCTGAGGCATTCTCTCCCGAATAGCACAGTTATTCTATTACAAAATATTATCGCTATACTTATATATCTTATAATACCTTATTATTACAATAATACCTTATTACTCTACCTTTCAAAATGACTTATTTAAAAAGCAGTATTTGCTCATTGCAGAGAGTCTAGAAACTACAGAAAAGTGAGGAAAAAGCAATAGGACCAGCCCCAAGTTCCCAGCATGCACAGGTAACCTTAGTAATACTGGGACGCGTGCTTCCTTTTTAACATCTGAGCCCGTTTAGGTCCTGAGGCCTGGCTTCTTTCTAAGTCCAATGTCATCTTGACCCTGGAGCCTGGCCGATTTTGCTGGGGAGGCCCTTGCTGGCTGAGAGCGGCTCCGGCCTGTGCCGGTGCAGTGCGCCCCTCTGCTGAGGCTGGGCAGGACAGGGGCTGGGCCAGCTCTGTTTCTCACCCTTGGCTCTTGTGTCTCTCGTTTCAGGAAATTAAAATGCATGACAGATAGCGAGTCCGCCCCGCCCGACTGGCCCTATTACCTAGCCATTGATGGGATTCTGGCCAAGGTCCCCGAGTCCTGTGATGGCAAACTGCCGGACAGCCAGCCGCCGGGGCCCTCCACATCCCAGACCGAGGCGTCCCTGTCGCCGCCCGCTAAGTCCACCCCTCTGTACTTCCCGTATAACCAGTGCTCCTACGAAGGCCGCTTCGAGGACGATCGCTCCGACACCTCCTCCAGCTTACTGTCCCTTAAGTTCAGGTAGTGTGTCTGCTTGTCCTTCCCCTGCCCTGGAGTGTCTCAGCCCCCACCATTTAGAGAAAGGGACTGGGAGCGGCGAGGGCGGCGGTCGCAGTGGTTGCAGAGGCCGTGGCTGTGGGCAGCGCCTCCAGGGACAGCTGGCCTCAGACTAGGGCGGGCTTTAGTGTCCACAGGCAGACCGAGTTCGTCTCCCAGCTCCATCACTTTTGAGCTGCATGGAAAGTTCCTTGACTTCTCTGGCCTCAGTCTCCCTCCTATAAAATGGGGATAAATCAGTACCTTTCTCAGAGGGTGGCTGGGAGCATTGTGGGAGGGAAGACGCAGCACGGGGCCCGGCACATGGAGGGAGACCAAGCCCCAGACCCAAGAATGTGCCCCCTGGCCTCCCTCACCCCACACGGACCCCGCCCTCACAGGCTGGTGGCCCCTTAGCGCTGGGGAGGGTGTCAGGCTGCGCCTCATCACGTGTTGCCGTGGGGATAGCCCATCCCCTCTGCCGTCCATCCCACACTTCAGACCACGCCTGTGCCGGCCGCGTGACTGCCTGCGAGATGCTCACAGGGCAGCCGGGAGCCAGGCAGCATGCAGGACAGACACCTGCGGGGTGGGCCTGGGGAGCCCAGAGAAGGTGCTTTGGAGGAGGGGACATTTGGGGTGGGCTTTCAAGGTAAAATAGAAGTTGACCATTTGGAGGCAAGAACAGGAAGATGGTGGATTTGAGTCACAGCTTCTCCCCTGCCCTGGTCTTCAAGTCTTTCTGACAGGAGGTGGGGTGAGGAAGGCGTCTCCGAGGAGGGTCCCCCCAAGCTGGCACCTCCCATGCCGGGGGCTGCTGCTTGACTCAGGATTTCTCATTGAAGACCCGAGACAAAAACGCTTTTGCTGGCAGCTAGAAGGAACCAGCAGGAGGCCTGAGATTTATGGCTTGTTGTTCCTGTGGACTGAGCCCAGTTCCCGGACTCAGCTGCCTGGGGCCTTGCACAGGACTGGGGCGTGAGGACTGCCCTCCCTGATCAGGACCAAAGCTCTGCGCTCCTGCCCCTGGGGTTGGCTGCACCCTCCCAGCTCAGAGCGGAGCGTGGGCCAGGGGTGAGCAGGCACTGGAGCAGGGCCTTGGGGTTTGTGGGTTTTGGCAGCTCCCTGCCCTTCAGGGAGGTCTGCTGAGAGCACGGGTGGCCCCTACCCCAGCAGCAGAGCGCTCAGGAGGTGCCCACAGGGCTGGACTGCCTTTACCTGCCACCTCTACCAGAGCTCCAAGGGTCTGGGGAGAGAGCCCAGGCCTCTTGTGGGCCCCACACCCTCTAGGTGCCTGTCCTCCTGCCTCTCTACCAAGGTGTGCTGGCCCCATTTCTAGGCCGCCGGGAGATTAAAGGGGCTCACATCTCAGGCCCTTCCTTCTGGGACCTCAGTTTCCCCATCTGCCTAAGGCCGGGTGGAGCTGGTGGTCTCTGGCTTCCCTACAGGTGTCCTGAGTACTCCGCACTACCCAGCACCCCCCACCCCTGCCTTCATCTCTGCCTGGGTGTAGCCTCTCCACCCCTGGGCGTCAACTGGGGCTGAGCCCCCACCTACTCACTCGGTGGGTGAGGGGTGCTCCCTGGCAGGATGTGCCCCTCTGCAGCCCAGAACATCCTGCCCTTTCCAGACCGAAGGGGTGTGGATTGTCCTGGGACCCTGGTCCTTGGGGTCGTCTGCTAGTTGCAAAGGATGGCAATGCCTGTGGCCTCTCTTTCTCTTCATTTTCTTTTTCTTTTTCTTTTTTTTTTTTTTTGAGACGGAGTCTCGCTCTTGTGCAGAGTGCAGTGGAATGATCTTGACTCACTGCAACCTCCACCTCCCAGGTTCAAGCGATTCTCCTGCCTCATCCTCCCAAGTAGCTGGGATTACAGGCGCCTGCCACAAGGCCTGGCTAATTTTTGTATTTTTAGCAGAGATGGGGTTTCACCATGTTGGCCAGGCTGGTCTTGAACTCCTGACCTCAGGTGATCCACCTACCTCAGACTCCCAAAGTGCTGGGATTACAGGTGTGAGCTGCCGTGCCTGGCCACCCCTGTTACTTTCTTACTGTCAAAGGGGGCGGGTTTTGGCCCCTCCTTTGCACATGGAATATGAGACCCCGAGTAAGTGACCTGACTCCCTGGGGCCTCAGTTTCCCCATTTGCCTAGTAGGATAATTGGGAGGGTCCGGTGAGGCCCCCGGTGTGCCCAGGCTCTGTGGCCAGCACGTCCACAGCTGGCGCTGTCCTTCCAGGTCGGAGGAGCGACCGGTGAAGAAGCGCAAGGTGCAGAGCTGCCACCTGCAGAAGAAGCAGCTGCGGCTGCTGGAGGCCATGGTGGAGGAGCAGCGCCGGCTGAGCCGCGCCGTGGAGGAGACCTGCCGCGAGGTGCGCCGTGTGCTGGACCAGCAGCACATCCTACAGGTGCAGAGCCTGCAGCTGCAGGAACGCATGATGAGTCTGCTGGAGAGGATCATCACCAAGTCCAGCGTCTAGGCCAGCAGGTGGCGGCGGCGGGGCCGGGCCACCCAGGGCAGGCCACTCAGGCCAGGCAGGCAAGGGGGCCGCCCCGTGAGAGGAGACCGCCTTCCACCTGGCCTCTGGCGGGATGTCCCTTCCGAGGGGTGTTTTGAGGAACCCCCAGGCCCTGGGGACCGTGAGGCTCCAGTCTCCAGCATGAACGCCCTTCCTCAGACACAGGCCAGGGCCTCTGGGGGTCACTCTGAGTAAGAACATCCTAGAACCACTCTCCAGTGTCGTTACTATCAATAATACTTGACATGGCTTTGATATTAAATGTATACTTTTTCATTCTTGCCTGGACCGCACGGTTTGCTGTTGCTGACTTGGTGAGGATGCCCTGATTGATGGATCCCAAAAATGAAAGCAGGTGCAAATGGGTCGGGGCAGGCTGGAGCTGGGGGGAAAGCTCTGCCCTGAAGGGAACCTGTGTCCGCCCTCACCAGGACCTCTGCATCTGTCCTTAAGTGGCCTCCCACGCCTGATGAAAATCCCAGGGAGCCTTCCGGGAGGCTTTTATTCAGCTCTGTTTGGAGCATCAGGTGTTTCTACTGCCTCCTTAGCAATGACACTGATAAAAGTCGTAACACCTGCTCGCATGCACGGCCCTGTTGGATGTTGTGGGTTCTGGAGATGTCGTGGTAGATGACACAAAGGCCCTGGCCTCTTGGGGCTTATGCTCCCATGCGGGGAAGACCAATGGGTCAGTAGAGAAATGCTTGCAGGTTGTGATAAGTGCTGGAAGGGAGGGGTTGGCGTGAGGACACGGAACCAGACTTACATGGAGCTGGGAACAGTGGCCACACAAGGAATCGCCAGTGTGAAGGCCCAGGAGCAGCCAGGCCACGGAGGCCGGTGCAGCCCGTGGGGAGGAGTGTTCATGGTTTTTAAGCTTAGTGGGAGTGTTTCGGCCAGTGCAGCTCTGGGTCTGACATCTGCGGGGGACAGGGGGGCGGTGGAGCAGCCACAGCTGCAAGCTCACCTCACTGCCGGCCCTTCCACCAGTTGCAAACTCTTTCCAGAAGCTCCAGCTTTCCAAAAGTTGAATTCTCTATAAGCCTCCTTGGCCAGGACTTGGGCGTTTCTTGCCCTGGCTGCCAAGGAGGCTGGGGCCAGGTGTGTTTGAGTCACCTCCTGGACTTAGGCAAGTGGACGCCCAAATAGAAGGTTCTTGGCAGGTGGACAGCAGGTGGACAGCATGGTTTGGCTCAGGGTTCAGAAAATCTCCCTCCGGCTGCCAGGAGGGCAGGCCATGGAGACAGCTGCGGAGACAGCTGCGGAGACAGGTGCGGAGACAGGTGCAGAGGCAGGCGTGGAGGCAGGCATCCTGCCAGGCAGTGCTGTGGTCATCCTGTGACAGGCAGCAGCAGCTCATCCAACCCTCTAGGGGGTCTGGAGGTCAGCCAGGCAAGGGAGTAGCTTGGGCTCCCCTGGGCGTGGCAGCAGCCTGTGGACCATGGTGGTGTGGAGGATGATGCCCTAGGCCTGCTTGTGTGAAGGAGAGGCCGGCGTGCTCTGTGGCGCCCAGAGGGGAGCTGGGCAAGAAGGATTCACTTTGCTCTGAGGGTCCTGGAGCTCCCACCCTCCTCAGCGATCTCCCCAGAGCCTGTGTGACGAGGACTCGGCCCACGTTGCTGTGGGATGAGAGGCAGAGTGTCGTGAGGGTTTAATGAGCGGCAGCAGTGGTGGGAGGAGGGAGCAGCAGCCAGCACTGCGGTGCCAGTTTCCAGATGCCAGATGACGCTGCTGACCCTGTGGTTGGGAAGAGATGCACAGAGCTGGCCTTTGCAAGCCAGTGTGGCTGCCACAGCGCCTGCCGAGAAGCAGAAGGAAGGGTGGCCCCAGGAGGACAGAGGATGCGAGCACATCTAGTGATGCGGGCCTGAGTTTTGGGAGCTTTTGCTCTGGCCAGTTTCCAGCTCAGGGACCCACCCACCTCATCGTCAAGACACTGCCCAAGAAATCATTTGCTTAACAAACACACTGGGCTCCCACTGGGCACCTGTGCCACCCTAGATGCTGGGAACCCAGCCATGACACAGGCACCTGCCCCCGGCTGCTGACCACTGAGGCTGGCTAGCAGCTCCCACGGGGCCAGTGCGGGGTTCCCGAGCCTCTTAACAGGGAGCCAGCCCCAAGCCCTCGAGAGGGAAGGGTGCCCATGGCCCTGGCAGGAAGGTTAGGCTGGACGCTCCCGCGAGACGTAGCAGATGGAGGTTCTAAATAATGTAGCGACTTCTTCGCCTTGAAACCGCTCTAGAGTCAGCCATGACGCACTGGGACTGCAGTAGCTGCCAGGCATCCGGGACGGCACACCGCGAGGCGCTGCTGTGCTTGGGTTAGAAGTGGTTTTGGTCTGTTTTCTTCTCGCCCTCTCTAATCAGAGTCGGTGATTCATGCCCCTTTCCACCACCTTAGAGAAGGGGCAGGCGCTGCCCGTGCTCCTCCAGGCTGCAGCATCTCAGGTTGGCAGAACTCAGCTGTGGAATCTCCTGGGGTTGGTGCCGTTCATCAGCAGCGTGTCCTTAACAACCTTCTGATTTCTTCCTTAGTTGCTGGTTCATTAAGGAGGAAAAAAATGATGATGTTAGCCATCGCTAAAATGTTTGATAAGATCCAGCAAAGCAGCGAGTTAACACTGAAAAGCAAACCCAGGAGCCACGCAGGTGTGCCTGCTTTTCGCCTGTAGTATTTCCTGTTGTTTTCACGTTTTCAGCTGATGCATCAAGATACGTAAACAAAAGAAGCAGGAGGAGAGAGGAAGAAAGTAGAAGTACCTTTGTTTTCAGATCTCATTTTTGTATACCCAGAAAGCCAAATGTACAAAAGACTGGGAGCTCTTTTTTTTTTTTTTTTAAATTTATTTATTATTATTATACTGTAAGTTTAGGGTACATGTGCATAACGTGCAGGTTTGTTACATATGTATACTTGTGCCTTGTTGGTGTGCTGCACCCATCAACTCGTAAACCAGCTGAGACTTGTTGAAAATAACAATGAGGAAATGTCCCATTCAGAGTTGGAGTGAATTTAACCCAGAAGGAACAGGACCCATACTGAAGAGAACGATGCAGGCTTATTGAGCTGGAGAAACTTAGCACACTCCCGAAAGCTCCAAAGTCAATGTCATCATTTCATGACTGTCATTCCAGCCATACTCTCAATAATGCCGCTTGTTGGTTTTGAAGTGGACACAATGATGTTTACATTCATATGAAGAAAGAACAGGGCCGAAAGTCCAGGGCCAGTCAGCGTGAGAAGACCGCTCGGCCTCCCTCGGAGTCGCGGAGTTGGAACCACAGACTGAGATCATGTGGCTGCTGGAGGCCAGGAGGAACGTCGGGAAATGGAGACTCCTGCGATGCTGGTGGGACGTGGTATAGCCACTTCCAGGGACAATTTGTGTCCCCTCCTAAAGCCGGAGGAACACGTTTCCTCCCCTGGGCAGTGCCACTCCTAGACAGGTCACCCGGCAGCAGCTGTCCTCAAACTGAGGACCCCTCAACACTCTTCAAAATCATTAGAAGTGGGCCAGGCGCGGTAGCTCACACCTGTAATCCCAGCACTTTGGGAGGCCGAGACAGGTGGATCACGAGGTCAGGAGATGGGGACCATGCTGGCTAACATGGTGAAACCCCGTCTCTACTAAAAATACAAAACTTAGCTGGGTGCGGTGGTGGGCGCCTGTAATCCCAGCTGCTTGGGAGGCTGAGGCAGGAGAATGGGTGTGAACCGGAGGCAGGCCTGCAGTGAGCGAGATTGCACCACTACACACTCAGCCTAGGCGACAGAAGCGAGACTCCACATCTCAAAAAAAAAAAAAATTATTAAAAGTACCAAAGAACTTTTGCTTATGTGAGTTCTAATGACCAATATTAATATACATTAGAATACCTTATTAGAAATTAAACCTAGACCTTTGGAAAACATGTATTCATTTCAAAATAGCAATAAACCCACAACATATTAACATAAATAACAACTGTATGAAAAACGTATTTTCCAAAACAAAAAGTTTTTGGGAGAAGTGTGGCATAAGAGAATCCCACTGGCCTCTCATCAGGCTCCAGTCTGTCCACTGTGGTGGTGGTTTGGTTGTGAAGTATAGGGGTGAATGGAGAATCTAGGCCTTACCCAGATGTGTATTTGAAAAGAAAAGGAACATTTTAATAACCTTTGCAAATAATTGGGATATTCTTCCTTGATTCTCTTCCAACACTGGACAGGTGGTGGTTTTTTTTTTTGAGACGGAGTCTTGCTCTGTGGCCCAGGCTGGAATGTGGTGTGATCTATTTCACTGCAAGCTTTCCGCCTGGAGATTCCATTCTCCCTCCCCTCAACCTCCCGGTAACTAAGGACTACAGGCATCCACCACCACGCCCGGCTTTAATTTTTGCATTTTTATTACAGACGGGATTTCACCGTGTTAGCCAAGGATGGTCGATCTCCTGACGCTAATGACCTCACTGCCTTTCCCAATGCTGAGATGAAACGTGTCACTAAGCTGGTCCCAGATAGTCAGTTTTTACTGGCTGGTTGTGTGTGGAATCTGAAACCCTATCGGTGAACTTCCACTTCATTTCAGGAGAATCTGTTGGTCTGTCTTGTGCTTCATGGACTCTGTCCATCATGCTTCTGTGACCTCACACACTGGGCCTTTGGTTCACTAAGTTATGCGGAGATTCCAAATGCTGACACAGTTCCTCAATCAGTATTTTAAAATCACTTTTGGTGATATCACCAATCTTAGAAAAGTCTTTAAGCTGGAAAGGTGATGAGCTCATGGTGGTGGATACAGAATTTCAGAATTCTGATTTTTGCATGAAAGCTTGAATTTTATCATTGGTAACAAATGCTGTCAGCTATTTTCTTTGAATCAGACAGGCTCACAGGCTCACTTTGTTCATTTTCAAAGAAAAAAAAAAAAAGGTCTGTCTGGACACCCAAGGCCGAACAACCAGAGTTTTTGCACATCCTTTTCTCGAGTAAAAAGTGTGCTCCATACCTGTGTTCCAGATCCAGATGGCAGCGCAGCTGCATTTCCCCAGCGTGGGCGTGGGGCAGGCGCACCTTCCGATTGCTCAGGCAGAACGTTGAAAAGACGTGGACTCCGGGGTCAAGACCTCACACACGTGACCGTTTTCACTCCATCAAGGACATTTGGAAGTGACCGGCGTTTTGCACTGCAGCTGTGCGGTGGGAAAACCCCTCAGGGCTGCACCAGGGCTGGGGCCTGCCTGCGTTCCTGCTCAGGTCTCGCCACATCAGTTCACACATCGGCTCGATGAAGACCCCGTGATCATCAGACTATGAGGAAAGCAGCTGCAGCCTCAGGGACCCTTGGAGACCCACAGGCCGAGACCTGAGAGTCACTGCCTGAGTGCTGGAGCGTGCACACAGGTGACCCGAGCGAGCCTCGTCTGTCCTTGCCCGGTACCCGGAGCTGGCTCCCTGGCAATCGGTGGACACACGGGCTCCATCACACAGAGGGACCCTCCATGCCACTGGGTGGTGTCATCATAGCACGTGGGAACCGTGCCCCCAAGAGGACCCGGAGGGACCCCCTGGTGCCTTGTAGGCACTGGGGATAGTCAGATGGAAAGCAGACACAAATCTGTGTCTTTACAGGGTTTCGAGTTGAGGGTGGGGCTAGATCAACAATAAATACATGAGTATCCAGTATAAGAGACGTGCTTTCCAGGGAAAGAAGGCTGTAGGGGGATCGGAGCCGTGGGGAGAGGGAGAAGGCCTCCCCACAATGTCATGTGAGCAGATGGAGTGGGAGGGGTGCCCCTCACCTGAGCGCTGGGAGCTGCGCTGTCTAGGCGGGAGCCGGCTCTGAGGGCGAGGTGGGCCTGGACAGGAACACCAGGCTTTCTGCTGGCACAAGAGAGTTCTGGAGAAGGGAGAGTCAGGCGTGGTGTGGAGCCCGGGAGGTGGGTGAGAGGTGCTCAGGAGGCATCCTGGCCTGGGGGAGGATACAGTGGTCGGACTGGCGCAGGCCTTGGCTGTTGCCTGGGCATGGGGAAACACCGGAACCTGTGTGTGCTGGCTCTGCGCTCACCGTCATCTCCAGGACTCAGAACACGCGAGAGGCGCGCGAGGCGGAGCGTGTAGGGGAAGGTGCTGCCTGCGGTTTCAGCCCAAGTTCATCTCAGCTGGGCCCGGTGGGAGAGGACACCCTACCTCTAGAACACTAGCATCTTACGCTAGAAAAAGCCAGTTGGAAGCCCCTGGGACCGCCCTGCCTTCCAAAATAGAAGCCGAGAACTGACACATCTGTGGGGGACGTGGCCAGCCAAGCTGTGAACACTGTGCACGTGTGGATTCCTGGCACATCTGTGGCTTGTGCAGGGACCACCATAGGCTCCCCTCCACTCAGGGAAGTGGGACCCCTGCACAGCCCCTGCCCAGCACGCAGTGGTCCGCCTGGCGCCTTTCGCTGCCCTCTGTTTATCTCTGCCTTGCCAGGCACGAGCTCAGCTTCACTGCTTTCCGTCAAGGCTAATCCGCTCTCTCCTGTTCTGCACCACCATGTCCAGACCTCAAATGCCTCATCCCCCACAAATGTCATATTTACCCCAGAGGACCTAGGGGGTAAAATTACCCCCTAGAAGACCTAGAGGACAGGAGGGAGCAGGTACACTGGGTAGCGTGGTAAAACCCACACGTGCCTCAGGTCTGCCCTCCCCAGTAGGGCCAAGTGCCCACACCTTGCACTCCCTCAGAAAGGCTGTGGCATTTGGGGAACGCCTTCGGGTCTGGAGCTACACGTAGGCCGCATTTGGATGTTTTCCCTGATCCTTTTTCCAGGCAGCCCACAGGCTACAGCTGAGGGTGCGCCCGGGGTGAGAGAAGAATCTGCGGGGCTCTGGGCTACCCTTGCGGCGTGAGCCGTACGCTCCTGCTGCCGGGCGTGCTGGGCAGAGGCATGTCTGGGGTCTTGGACAGTTCTTCCCTGGAGGTCACGGAGGAGGCCCTGTGGCTGTGGAACTAAGCCACACCAGCATTGGGAAGTTCTCCTTTGTAAACAGTTTTTAGGGTGTGCCCCTCTCAGCCTGAGTCCGACCTCACAGAGACTCCGCCAACTGCTGCTCACTCTCATGACCCCCTTCAGCTCATGCCAGCCCACCTGGTCTGCTCTAAGAACCAGCGCTGGCACAGTGTGCATCTCTCCCCTGCCCAGCCTTTTCTCGCACAAGTACGTGCTGCTGTGAACCTTGCCATTTTCGCCAATATACCTGCATTAAAAAGGTTTGCTTCTTGTTAATGCTGGCAGAATGCCCTCCTCCTCTTGAACGGGAGAATCGGATTCCAGTGTGCGGAGGCTCGGCCGTCTCATGGGCCCCTTACTGATGGGGGATTGTTCCAGGCTTTCTCTGCAATCAACCATGGTGCAGCGGATGTCTCGATGTGTACTTGTGTACACCAGCAAGTTTTGAAGAATGAGACAAAACACTTATTAACTCTAGGGGAAATGAAAGGTCGTAAGGAAAGGGAAAGTCGTGCTACAAATGGCTCACACGTGAGGTCGGGTTGAGATTTACTTTTTTCCACACAGATATCCTGTTGTTACAGCACCGTTTGTAGAAGAGGGTGCCGTGTCGCTATGGAATGGCTGTGGACTCTTTCTTGAAGATGAATGGCCTGTGGATGTGTCGGGCCCACTCTGGAGTCTGCATTCTGTCCGTTGATAATGATGTCTGTCCTCACGTCAGTACACACTGTCCTGATTACTGTACGTCTTGAAACCTGGTCTAATAAATCTTTCAACTGTATTATTCTTCTTAGAAAGTGGATATTTTTTAAGTCTTTAGCATGTCCTCATATTCTTTTTTGTTGTGGTAAAATACACTCAATATACAATTTACCATTTTAATTATTTTATGTATTTATTTTATTTTGTTTTATTTTTGAGATGGAGTTTCACTCTCGTTGCCCAGGCTGGAGTGCAAAGGCAAGATCTTGGCTCACTGCAACCTCCGCCCCCCGGGTTCAAGCGATTCTCCTGCCTCAGCCTCCTGAGTAGCTGGGATTACAGGTGTGCACCACCGCACCTGGATAATTTCTGGATTTTTAGTAGAGACAGGGTTTCACCATGTTAGCCAGGCTGGTCTTGAACTCCTGACCTCAAGTGATCTGCCCGCTTTGGCCTCCCAAAGTGCTGGGATTACAGGCGGGAGCCACTGCGCCCGGCCCATTTTAATGATTTAGAAGAGAACAGTTCAGTGGCATCCAGTACATTCACATCGTTTGCATCCATCACCACCATCCCTCCACAGAATTCTCCTCATTTTGTCAAATGGAAACTCTGTCCCTCTTAAACACAAAGTCCCATTATCTCCCCACCTCCCCAGCCCCGGGCACCCATCGTTCTTTCTGTCTCTGTGCATTTGACTACTCTAGGGACCTCATATAAGTGGAATCACACAACATTTGTCCTTTTGTGCTGCTTATTTCACTCAGCATAATGTCCCACCCTTGCTGTCACGTGTCAGAGTTTCCTTCCTTCTCAAGGCTGAGTAATATTCCACTGTCTTCCACCACGTTTTGTTTATCCGTTCTTTTTTTCTTTTTTTCTTTTCTTTTCTTTTTTTTTTTTTTTTTTGAGACAAGGTTTCACTCTGTCACCCAGACTGGAGTGCAGTGGCACGATCACAGCTCACTGCAGCCTCGACCTCCCGGCTTAGGTGGTCCTCCCACCTCGGCCTCCTCAGTAGCTGAGACTACAGGGGCTCGCCACTGCATTCGGTTAATTTTTGTATTTTTTGTAGAGAAGGGGTTTCACCATGTTGCCCAGGCTTGTCTGGAACTCTTGGGCTCAAGTGATTGGCCCATTTTAGCCTCCCGAAGTGCTGGGATCACAGGTATGAGCCACTGTGCCTGGCCTTGATTCATGTTTTGAAGCACACTGGGGTTGCCGCGAATTTGAGCTAACGTACGTAGTGCTGCTGTGAACATGGGCTGTGTGCGAATGTCTCTTAGAGACCCTCCGTCCAGTGCTTGTGGGAATACCCGGATGTGGAATTACTGGGTCGTATGGTAAATCTACATTTAACTTCTTGATGAATCAGCAGCAAATATTTTTGTAATATTCCTACATACAGAATTTCTGGATCAAAGGAGGATGCATTTAGATTTTTAATAGATGTTGTCAAAATGCCTCCTCAAGATGCTATTTAAATAATTTAAGATCCTAAAAAAGACAAAAATGTCCCCATTCATGTTATGAACCAACCAAAGCCTTACTACCAAAAACCCGATTTTTTAAACATACAAAACAGCCCAGACATGGTGGCTCACACCTGAAATCCGAGCACTTTGGGAGACCGAGGTAGTGAATCGCTTGAGCCCAGGAGTTCGAGACCAGCCTGGGCAACATAGCAAGACCCGTCTCTACAAAACATGCAAAAAATTAGCCAGGCGTGGTGGCACATGCCTGCAGTCCCAGCTACTCTGGAGGCTGAGGTGGGAGGATCACCAGAGCTTGGGATGTCAGGGCTGTGGTGAGCTGAGATTGTGTCCCTGCACTCCAGCCTAGGTGACAGAGCAAGACATTTTCTCAACAAAACAAAACAGAAACAAAAACAGAAAAAGAGATTTGCCATGTTCTTGTGCGGGAGGATAAGAAGGAAATGGCAAGCTCCTGAGGCAGGATGTGAACGAAACTCCAAGTAGAGCCTGGCACATCTGAACAATCGACATTTAATGATGGGAGCTGAGTGATGAGAATGCAGGGACACAGAGGAGAGCGACACACACCAGGGCTGTCGGAGGAGAGGCTGGGAGGGGAGAGGATCAGAAAAACAAGTAGTGGGTCCTTGGCTTGACTTAAAAGGCTGAACCTAAAAAGAAAAGTAGGATAAAATGACTTGAAGCTTCTTGTGGAAGAAAATAAAGGAAAAGAGGGACAGCAGCCCCAGGGCTGGTTCACTAGGGAGAGAAACTTGTGTCAGCTCCCAGCACTCTAAACCACGTGGCGCTGCCACGAAACAGTGTGGGGCACGCACGGCCACACAGGGACAGCCCAGCTCGCCACGAGGGTCACCCTCATGTCTAGCAGTGCGTAGGTGTGCTGGTGCAAAACATAAGGACCTGTATAACCTCGTACATGGCTTTCCATATGGGCTCTTTATTCGAAGTTGGTGTCAGGTGGATTAAAGACTCGTGTAAAAAATGGAGATCTTGGCCAGGCACGGTGGCTCATACCTGTAATCCCAGCACTTCTGGAGGCTGAGGTGGACGGATCACCTGAGGTCAGGAGTTCGAGACCAGCCTGGCCAACATGGTGAAGCCCCACTCTACTAAAAATACAAAAATTAGCTATCTGGGTGTGGTGGTGCACACCTGTAATCCCAGCTACTCAGGAGACTGAGACAGGAGAATCACTTGAACCCAGGAGGCGGAGGTTGCAGTGAGCCGAGATCCCGCCGCTGCACTCCAGCCTGGGTTACAAGAGTGAGACTCCATCTCAGGGGGAAAAAAAAAAAGGTGAGTCAGCTGCCATAGGTGGTAACCACACTCAAGCAGCATGCAGGCTGGACAATGGTTGTCTGTGGGCCAGCGTTTGAATGGGGCAGGAGGTGTGCAGCTCCAGTGTCCCGGGAGGAGGGGCCTCCATCCCCACCCGAGAGCCAGGCAGCGCCTCACCTTCCAGGGCACCCCTTCCTCACCACCCCTTGCCCAGCCCTCCTTCCAGGGCCCTCTGCTCTTCCTTCTCAAAGCAGTTGCTGCCTCTGAGTGTCCAAGGCCAATTTCTGACACTACATTCTGGAGTGTTCCACTGACACCGTCTGCCAGGATCCACACTTCCCAGAATCCCCACCCTGTGTGCTTCTAGGGCAGACGGATGGGGTGAGAGGTGAGGCAGCGGGGATTTGGGAGGCAGGAGGTCAGGACCATGGTTGGCGAGAGGCCACTGATGGTCAGGAGCAGCAGGACGGGGCACAGGCATCCGGCAGGTGCCGGTTTGTTGGCTCCTCCTGCGATGTGCAGCCTCCTTCCCGCCAGGCCCTGCTGACCAGCCCTGACCTCAGGCCGGCCCATCAGTGCACAGTGCACAGAGGCCGGCAGCCAGGGCAGCCAGCCGCAGGGGTCCAGCGATCTTATCTAGGAGCCTGCGGGGTCCCATGAGACAAGTGAGATACCTGAGGAGGTTCCTGCCAAATCTGGCAAACTGCCTGAAAGGGGCAGGCAGGTGGGCTTTTCCCTTCCATATTGCTTCTTGCACAAACAGACGAGGTGGAGGAGATGTCTGGCTCTCCAGCGGCCTTCTAGGGCCCTGAGGCAGTCCTGAGGGTGAGGGCCACCTCCAGAGGTGGCCGACCCGGGCCTGAGGGCACTGTGGGCTGTCACCTGGGCCTGGCTGCTTCTGTGGGAGAGAGAAATAAAATTCCCAACCATACCAGTGTTATTTCCACATTTGCAGCCAAATGCAATTTTTAAGAGGGAGTTTAGTGCCCAAAAGGGGAGGGAGTGTTGAAAACGGCAGGTTCAACGCCCGCAGCGTGGCGTTGGCTCCACGAGGCTGCTGAACGGGGTGTGGAGAGAGGTAAGTTTCCACCCGCTGCAGGCTGGAAAGCCGATGTGGTGGGAAACGTGTGGTCACACTGTCACCTGGGCCTCCTGGGCCAGCAGACCACCCACCGGCCGGGAGGGCAGGAGCTGCCGCTGGGCTGGGGAGCGCTCTCTGCCTGTGGCCTGCCATGGAAGCCGGTGTGATTTCGAGCTCTGCAGGGCTGTCCCCAGGCTGCAGGCATTGCAGGAGGGTCCAGTCCTAGGCACACACCATTGTCACTTCACCAGGCTCCGTGCGGCCCCAGCTCTGGGGACTGTCCAGTCCCTGGATTCTGTAGACACAGAGTCAAATCTGACCCTATCCTGCCTTCAAGCCAGTGTAGATCAGGCCTGGGTGCACTGGGCCTGTGGGGGAGGGGCCGTGGGTTGGCCCTCAAGGAGGGGAAGATGGGGGCGGCAGGCAGGGGTGGCGTTGTGGAGATCCATGAGGAGGGCAGGGCAGCCTGGGAGCGTTGGTTGTAGATCCTGGCTGCAGGGGTGAGTAAGAGGAGGGCCCCGAGGAGGGGAGGGTGGGGCTCACGTCCTAGTCAGACCTAGACTGGCTCTGCAAGGTGGTGGGGTGAGGTCAGGACCCCCTGCGGCAGGGCTGCCCAGGGGGACGCAGGGTCCCAGGCTGTGGCACACGTACCCCATTCCCCATGCCTGCACAGGGTCTCCAAGTCGGGAGGAAGGAGGCCAGTAGTGGAGTCAGGCACTGGGCTGTGCTGGCTCCACTCTGCCATGCAGGGTTGTTAGGGGCTGGCTCTGTCCTACTGCTCGGGGCCCAGGGTCTGGGGCTCTGTCCTCTGCGAGCACAGAGGACCCTAACCCTAACCCTAAGGGACGTGGTGGAGGGGAAGCGCAGGGGCAGCGGATTCCTCCTGCTCCTCCTCCTGCAGGCGCCTCCCCTCCACCCCACAGAGGGCTTCTGCCAGCTTCTAGAACTTTCCCCACAGTACTGCACTGACCATGTGTTCCTTAGTCCCCAGCAGGGTTAGATTCCTGACTTATTCCCTTGTTTAATCCTCAGTTTAGGGTGGGGTGGGGGCTCTGGAGCGCGGCCTCCCCCGACAGCCCACCTGCTCCTTGCCGGCCCCCTGGCGCAGAGGCCCTCGTCACGCTTGGATTCAACCACGGGCCTGACCCCCCACCTCCCTCATTTTCCAAAACGCCTTTGTCTTTTCCTGTTCAAAGAACTTTCAAGAGACTTTCCAAGTTTTGTTCGGGAACAGTGTGGCTCCCCAGGGTGCCAGCTGGCATCTTGTGCAATTATCATTAAATTACAGGGACAATTTTAATTTCACAATAATTAGAAATATCAACTGCCGCTCAGCCTTCGAAACTAATGGAATTTTAATGGGCAGCTGCTTAGGTTACAGCTAAGAATAGCAACGTTCCACCAAGCGGCTGCAGCCAGGGCCCTGAGTGGGCGCCAGCCTCCGTGTGGGAGCCGTGCCTAGGGAGCAGGGGCACCTGGTGGGGGCCGTGAAAGGCAGGCCCTGCGTGAACCCTCCATAGCTGCCCTGTAAGGGAGAAAATGGGACTGTCTTGGTCAGGTGGAGGAGACCTGAGTCCTGGACTTTCGACCCCAAGGTCAGCGCATTCCCCCTGCAATATAGCCCCAGGTCCTCCTGTCCCACAGCCACAGCCTCAGGGCTTGGAGCTGAGCCTGCGACCTCAGATGGTGCCCTCTGGGGAGCCCACCCACTCTGGGCCTTGGCAGCCTGGGCTGACCAAGACCTTCCACTCTGAGCAAATCTGCAAGCCTGGGGAGCTCCAGGCCCTCAGAAGGAAGGCGCCCTCACTCCTTCCTCTTGTTCTTAAAATTACAAGGCCCAGAAACAGTCCAAGGCCTGGAAACAGTCATTTCCCATGTTCTGTCCAGTTTTCCAGTCATTTGAAGCAGGGACTGGGGAGGGGTGAGTCCAGAGCTTGTGACTCCATGCTGGTGGAAAGTGGAATTAATGGTGTGTTTCAATTGGGCAGATTTTGCTTTTGATAAGATCAAAATTAGCTAATTATTTTATGGCTAAAATGTTTTATGTCCTGAGAAAGCTTCACCAAGGCCGTGGAGATATTTTCCCGTATTGTATTCTAGAGGCTGTGGTTGCATCTGGGTCTCTGTCCATCTCAATTGCTTTGTGGGAAGTGAAATGGATATCAGAGACATTTTTTTTCCATGTGATTCTCCTGTTATTCCAGAACTGTTTGTTGGAAAGCCTGCCCTTTCCCTATCGCGTGTGTCTGCTGCCTTTGTCAAAAAGCAATTCACAGAACAGGAGTGGGTCTATTATTATCATTATTATTATTATTGAGATGGCATTTCGTTCTCGTTGCCCAGGCTGGAGTGCAATGGGGGGATCTTGGCTCGCTGCAACCTCTGCCTCCCAGATTCAAGTAATTCTCTTGCCTCAACCTCCTGAGTAGTTGTGATTACAGGCATTCACCACCACGCCCAGCTAATTTTTTTATTTTTATTTTTAGTAGAGACAGGGTTTTGCTGTGTTGACCAGGCTGGTCTTGAACTCCTGACCTCAGGTGAACCGCCCACCTTGCCTCCCAAAGTGCTGGGATTACAGGCGTGAGCCACCACAACTGGGTCTATTTTGAGACACCATTTGATCCTGTTGGTCTGCGTGTCTGCATTATCTTGCTTACTGTGGCTTTAGAGAAAGTCCTCAGGTCACTTAGTGTAAGTCTTCCAAACTTCTTCTTTTCCAAAATTGTTTTTGCTAATCCATATATTTTGCCATTCTGTATACATTTTAAATCAATTATTGATTTCAATCAACTTATTGATCCCCAAAGAAGTGAGATGGAATTGAATTCATAGTCCCACTTGGTAAGAACTGACGTGTTAAAAATATTGAGTCTTACAATTTATGAGCATGGTGTATCTCACCATTTGGAGCTGTCCAATACATCCTTTATTAAATTGATTTATCAGTATATTGATTTTCTAATTTTTTGCTAGTATCTAGAAATACAGTTGATTTTTGTATCTGTAGTCTGCAACCCTGCTCAACTCACTTACTCATCCTAACAGCTTTTTCTTTTGTAATTCTTTAGGACTTTCCATGTTTACAATAACATCTTCTTGATGACAAGCTTATCTGTATGTGAATAAGGACAAGCTTCTTATCTCTATGTCTTTTATTTCTTTTTCTTGCCTTATTTTCTGGCTATGAGCTCCAGTATACAATCTTGAAAAGAAGTTCTGAGAGCAGCACCATTGCCTTAGTCCTGATCTTAGAAAGAAAGTATTCAGTTGTTCGCCAATGAGTATGACATTAGCTGTAGGTCTTCCTTCTTTCCTTCCTTCCTTCCTTCCTTCCTTCCTTCCTTCCTTCCTTCCTTCCTTCCTTCCTTCCTTCCCTCCTTCCTTGAGATGGAGTCTTGCTCTGTCCCTCAGGCTGGAGTGCAGTGGCGCAATCTCAGCTCACTGCAAGCCTCCACCTCCCAGGTGTAAGCGATTTTCATGCCTCAGCCTCCCAAGTAGCTAGAATTACAGGTGCCCACCACCATGCCTGACTAATTTTTGTGTTTTTAGTAGAGACGGGATTTCACCATGTTGGCCAGGCTGTTCTCAAACTCCTAACCTCAAATGATCCACCCGTCTTGGCCTCCCAAAGTGTTGGAATTACAGGTGTGAGTCACTGCACCTGGCCAGCTGTAGGTTTTTCATAGATGCCCTTTATCAAATGAGGAAGTTCCCTTCTAATTTTAGTTTATGTACAGTTTCTATCATAAGTGGATGTTGAATTTTAACAAATACTATCTGTACATTTATTAAGATGACCATAAGATTTTTCTCCTTTATTTTTATTAATGTGGTGACTTTGAAGAATTGCTTTTCAAATGTTAAACCAACCTTGCATTCCTTAGATTAACCGCACTTGCTCATGGTGTGCTATTCAGCTTAGTAATATTCTGCTAAGGGTTTTGTGTCTGTGTTCATGAGGGTCATTGGGCTGTAATTTCTTTTTCTCATGATGTCCTTGTCAGGTTTTGATATCAGAGTTATATAGGTTTCATACAATAAGTGCAAGAGTGTTCCATCTTTCTCTTTTTTTCTGAAAAAAATTGTATAAGGATGGTATTATTTCTTCCTTAAATATTTGATCCATTCCAACACCACATGGTCCTGGAGTTTTATTTCTGGATCAGTTTCCTTGTGGAAAATGTTGGCTTTTCCCCAAAATTTTTGTTATGAACAATTTCAGCCACTCAGAAAAATGAATAGAATTGTATAATGATTAGTCATACTCATTTCCTAGACTGACATTTTATTATATTTTCCTTATCACATATCTATCCATCTATTCATCATTCAATCTTATTTCTCAATGCATCCCTTTAAAGTTCTTAATTATTATTATTATTATTATTATTTTATTTTATTTTATTTTGAGATGAAATCTCACTCTGGCACCCAGGTTGGAGTGCAGTGGCGCGATCTCAGCTCACTGCAGCCTCCACCTCCTCAGTTCAAGCAATTCTCCTGCCTCAGCCTCCTGAGTAGCTGGGACTACAGACATGCACCAACATGCCCAGCTAATTTTTTTGTATTTTTAGTAGAGACAGGATTTCACCCTGTTGGCCAGGATGGTCTTGAACTCCTGACCTTGTGATCGCCCACCTCGACCTCCCAAAGTGCTGGGATTATAGGCGTGAGCCATAAAGTTCTTAATTATTAATTCAATTTCTTTGATTGAAATAGAGCTGTTTAAACTTTCTATTTCCTCTTGTGTAATTTTTTTGTGGTTTTTAAAGGAACTTTAAAATTTTATATCAGTTGTCAAATGTATTGTTATAAAGTTGTTTGTACTATTCTCTTACTATCCTATTATTATTATATCTATAGGCTCAGTGTGATAGCCTAATGTTTGTAACTTGTATTTTCCCTCTTTTTCGTTAGTCTTACTAAGGGTGGATAAATTTTATTAGTCATTTTGAAAAACCAACTTTTGGACCTTTTGTTTTTTTCTGTGGTTTGGGTGTTTTCTGTTTCAATGATTTCCACTCTTATTTTTATCGTTTCCTTCCTTCTATTTACTTTAGGTTTAATTTGTGCTTTATTTTCTAGCTTCTTAATATGGAAGCTCAGATCATTTATTTCAAACTAGTTTTTAAATATAAACATTTAAAAATTGTAAGTATCGCTATTAGAACTTTAGTTATATACCACAAATTTTGATTTTTTGTGTTTTCTTTACTATTCAGTTAAAAATATTTTTCTAGCTTTATTTGTGATATCTTCTTTGACCTATGAGTTATTTAGAATTATGTTACTTCATCGTCAAAAGTGAATGGTTTTCTAGACATTGTTACTGATTTCTCTTGTTGTCAGAGAATATATGCTGTATAACTTCAGTCCTTTAGCATTTAAAGAGATTTATTTTATGGCCCAGTAAATGTTTTTTCTTGGTAAATGTACCATGTGCACTTGAAAAGAGTATTTATTCTATAGTTGATGGGTGTAGTCTTCTAGATGTGTTAATTAGGTTAGATTGTTTTGTGGTGTTTTAAAAATCTTTTATGTTCTTATTGATTATTTTGTCTGGTTTTCCCAAAAATTTATAATAGAATAATGTTAAATATTCAACTATATGGTGTGGTCTTATTTCTGATTATTTTTCTTTTTTTAGTTCTTACAATTTTTGCCTCAAATGTTTGAAAATATAGCCACCCAGCTTTCTTATGGTATTTTTCCATGATGTTTCTTTGTTTAAAATTCTTTTACTTTTAACCTAAATGTGTTTTTATATTTTAAGTGTTAAATAGAATATAGAGAGTTTTGGTTTTTTAATTCAGTCTGACATGCTGTCTTTTAATTATACTATGTAGCCCATTTATATTTAATGTAATTATTGATATAGTTGGGTTTAAGTCTACCTGTAGTCTTGCTAATTGTTTTCAATTTTTTATGTTTGTTATTTACACTATCGTTTCTCCTTTCCTGCTCTTTTTTTTTTTTTTGAGATGGAGTTTCACTCTTGTCACTCAGGTTGGAGTGCAATGGCGTGTTCTCAGCTCACTGCAACCTCTGCCTCTCAGGTTCAGGCGATTCTCCTGCCTCAGCCTCCTGAGTAGCTGGGATTACAGGTGCTCATCACCACGCCCAGCTAAGTTTTTTGTATTTTTAGTAGAGATAGGGTTTCACCATGTTGGCCAGGCTGGTCTTGAACTCCTGACCTCAGGTGATCCACCTGCCTCAACCTCCCAAAAATTCTGGGATTACAGGCATGAGCCACTGCGCCTGACCTGTGCCTTCTTTTTGATTGACTTTTTAACATTAAAAAAAATTTATCTCCTCCATTGGGTTTTAATTTACAACAATCTTTGTATTATCTTTTTGAAATTGCTCTAGGAATCCTAATATATTTCCTTAATTTACCTCAATTTACTTTGAAATCATATTACACTATTTGATATATAATGTAAAAACCTTTCAACATATAATTCCATTTCCCTCCCATCCTTTGTGCTATTGTTGCATATAATTTACATGTGTTTATAAGCCTCATGATACTTTGTTAGTGTTTTTGCTTCAAGTGTTCAATTGTTCTTTTAAAAAATTAAGAAAGGGAAAACAAATCTTTTTATATACCCACACACCTTTACCATTTCTTCTGTTCTTCATTTTGTGTGTGTGTGTGTAGATCCAAGTTTCCCTCTGTCATTATTTCCCTTCAGCCTAAAGAATTTCTTTCAGCATTTCTTATAGTGTGCATCTACCAGCAATAGATTCATGCAGCTTTTGTTTATCTGAAAACACCTTTATTTTGCTTTCATTTTTTAAGGATGTATTCACTAGATGTAGAAATTCTCAGTTGACAGTCCCTCCTCCCATGCTCCTAGTTCTTTAAAGATGTTCTTTTGTCTTCTGGGCTTCATTGTTTCTAATAAGAACTCTGCCATCATTTTTATTATTGTACTAATGTATGTAATCTATCTTTCTTTCCTCTGGTTGCTTCTAGGATTTTAGTTTTTGTTTTCAACCATTTGTGCCTGGGTGTATTTTCTTTGTACTTGTCCTGCTTGGGATTTATTGAGCTTTGGGGATCTACGAGTGATTTTTTAAAAATTCAATTTGAGAAAATTTTGGCCACAATTTCTTTAGATTCTCCCCATTTTACTTGTACTCTTTCTCTGGAACTCCAATTACACATATGTCACCCCACTTGATATTATCACACAGGTCACAGGTGCTCTTTTCATTTTATTCATTCCACTTTGTGCTCTGTGATTTCATTTAGATTATTTAAGTTGATTTTTTTTTTTTTTTTTGCAGTGCACAGAAGCCTCACCAATACATGTTTTATTTCCAATATCATGATAGTGTCATTTTTGGCTTGAATTTCTTTTTGATATGTTATTTAGAGTTTCTACTTATCTTCTAGTATACCCCATCTCTTTATCTTTATACATCTTTATCGGCACATTCTTTTATGTATTCACAATACTTCTTTACCTTATGTGTCTGCTAATTTCCATTACTGGATCATCTGGGTCTGCATCTTTTGTGTTTTCTTTTGATTATGGGTCAAACTTTCCTACTTCTTAACATGTCTTGTAATTTTTTGTTTCATTCCAGACATTGGCTGTAAATAAACAGTGGAAACTGATAGGTCATATTTTATTCTGTTTTGATTTTGTTATGCATGTTTCCCACATAATATAAACACTTTCCTCAGTTTGGGTAAAGGGCTTATCATTCAGATTCCTCTAAAAGCCAAGTCATCCTTGGGGCTGGGCCACAAATTAATTACACTGAGTTTACCCATGTTTAGCCTAACCCTCTACTTCCCATTCCACTGCAGCCTTTTTAGATCTTGTCAGTATTGGAGCTAGGAAGGGTTGAGCTTTAGGTATATTTGGTAAAACCTAGATTTAACTCTGGCACAGCAATGGAATAGTGGCACTGTGATAATGTGGAGGACTAAGTGATTTCTGCCTGCTTCCCAGCCTCTCCTCCATCACTACTTTCATGGCAAAAATGGAGGCTGGATGGGAGCTGGTAGGCTGGTTGGGCTGAATGACACGTCACCTAGAACTGGGCTGCTTTCTCCTCATCCCCGCGGTCTCCCATTTTGTGGCAGACTTGTTCCTTCTTCTACTAACATGCAGCCCAGCCTCCTGTTCCGGGGATGGAAGTTGCTGTTCTATAAGAAGGGCTGGTCTCTCTTGGGAATTTAGGTCATTAAAATTTCCTTGCATCTACTAGACTACTAATCTCATAAAATGTATAATATTGTTTCTGGATTCTTCTTGTTGTTGCCATGGGAGTGAAAGTCTTTTCCATCATTCTATATCCTAGGTGGAAGAAGTCTTGTTTTCTTTCCCTCATTAGGCTTCACATCGGAAGTGCTCAGCTAAGGGTAAAAGAAGAATTAACGAACTTGTCTCATTCTTCCTCTCAGGTGGCGTGAGTGCCATACAGTCTCACATAATGAAATACTGTTTCCTAATAGCACCAGTGTCTATTTGTCTTGTTTTCTTCATATTTCTATTTGTGATTGTTTCCAGAGATTCTCACACATTAGCAGAGCAGTCACCACAGGGTTGCGTGGCAGTGGAAGAGCATTTTGCAAGATGGGGGGTTCTTACATCTAATACTTACAGGCAGGGCCAGAACTCACACAGCACAGGTTCCTCACTTTCACACTGGCAGCAAGTGAGCCATTTTATTTAATGAGAGTCAATTAAATTTTCAAAAATCAAATAAAAACAATTTTATATTTATTTAGATTTTTTTTTTTTTTGAGACGGAGTCTCATTCTGTTGCCCAGGCTAGAGTGCAGTGGCATCATCTTGGCTCACTGCAACCTCTGCCTCTGGGTTCAAGTGATTCTCCTGCCTCAGCCTCCCGAGAGGCTGGGATTACAGGCGAGCACCAGCATGCCTGGCTAATTTTTGTATTTTTAGTAGAGATGGGGTTTCACCATGTTGGTCAGGCTGGTCTTGAACTCTTGACCTCAGGTGATCTGCGCCCCCCTCGGCCTCCCAAAGTGCTGGGATTACAGGGGTGAGCCACTGCATCTGGCCGATTTAGGTAGTTTTTTTTATTTTAAAAGATTGTCAAGGGGAGGCTATGGAGGCTGTGATAATGGTGCTATCACAATGGGTAAGGGAAGAGGTATACAAGCCAACAGAGCAGCCAGATGCCTAGAAGCCACCTTTCATCCATGTACAGCACAGAGTTTGAATTTGTTGTCAGGAGATGTGGTTTTGAGGATGTCAAGAGTAAGGACGTGCTTTGGAATACCCCGAGGATTATATTTGATAGTTTCTACATCTTCCCAAAGATGGGACATCTTGACTCAATGTGTATCATATTTGACCTTATAATCACCCTCAGAACCACAAAAGAATGCCAACTAAATGCTGTTAAAGCAATTAGATTGAATTTATACAGTATTCAAGATGTATTAGAAGAGTTAAGGGAAACAGCATAATATTCTTTTTTTTTTTTTTTGAGACGGAGTCTTGCTCTGTTGCCCAGGCTGGAGTGCAGTGGCCGGATCTCAGCTCACTGCAAGCTCCGCCTCCCAGGTTTATGCCATTCTCCTGCCTCAGCCTCCCGAGTAGCTGGGGCTACAGGCACCTGCCACCTTGCCTGGCTAGTTTTTTGTATTTTTTAGTAGAGACGGGGTTTCACCGGGTTAGCCAGGATGGTCTCGATCTCCTGACCTCGTGATCCGCCCGTCTCGGCCTCCCAAAGTGCTGGGATTACAGGCTTGAGCCACCACGCCCAGCCAACAGCATAATATTCTTAGATAAAAGTGAATTGTGGTCTTCAGAAGAAAATGAAATTAATTTTAGACATGCTCTGTCCCAGTCATTTGATATGTTAATTGCTATTGGTAACATTTGCAAAGGCTTACCCTCAAAAAAGGAAAGAAAAGAGGGTGGACTATTTTATGTTTAAAAAAATTTTTAATATATTTTTTAGTTGGAGAGAAAATGGTTTTTGTCTACTACAAAGGCCTCATGTAAAATAAGCAATAAAAATAGCATTCTAGTAAAATCTAAAGAAATCAGAAAAAGGAAATGAAAACATTTGCATGATGATTGATATGGTTTGGCTCTCTGTCCCCACTCGAATCTCATCTCAAATCGTAATCCCCATGTGTCAAGGGAGGGACCCATAATCACCATGTGTTGAGGGAGGGAGATGATTGGGTCCTGGCGGTGGTTTCCTACATGCTGTTCTCGTGATAGTGAGTGAGTTCTCACGAGATCTGGTGGTTTTATAAGGCAGTTTTCCCTTCTCTTGCTCACTGTCTTGCCTGCCGCCATGTAAGACATGCCTGCTTTCCCTTCCACCATGATTGTAAGTCTCCTGAGGCCTCCCCAGCCATGTGGGACTGTGAGTCAATTAAACTCTTTCCTTTATAAACTACCCAGTCTCAGGGAAGTTCTTTATAGCAGCGTGAGAACAGACTGATACCATGATGAAAATGATTCACATATAAATAATCTTTAATGATTCTATACAGATTATTTTCTGCCATTTTAGATTAAGGAATAATCTCAATTGAAGAGAGATTTGAATAAACTGAGTGATATTCTGGTATTTTAAAAATAATATCTTAGCACTGACAAATTTGAAAGAAGCGTTTTAGAAATGCTGTGTGAGTCTAGGTGTTGCCTTAAGAGATGGTGAAAATCTTGCTATACATTACAGTGATTTCTGTGATGAAATTTAAGAAGTTTGGACCAGGCATGGTGGCTCACCCCTGTAATCCCAGCTCTTTGGGAGGCCCAGGTGGGTGGATCACTTGAGGGTAGGAGTTCAAGACCAGCCTGGCCAACATGGTGAAACTCTGTCTCTACTAAAAATACAAAAACTAGGTGGGTGTGGTGGCGGGTGCCTGTAATCCCGGCTACCCAGGAGGTTGAGCCAGGAGAATCACTTGAGCCTGGGAAGTGGAGGTTGCAGTGAGTCAAGATTATGCCACTGTACTCTATCCTGGGCAACAGAGCAAGACCCTGTCTCAAAAAAAAAAAAAAAAAAAAGGTAAGGAGTTTGCAATATTTTCTGTGATAACAATAATGTATTATAGGCAGCACCATAATAATGTTAGAATTGGTACATAAAATTTGTGGCTCTTTTCCAATGATAAATATTTGCTTGAAAAAATTTATTGACAGTTATGTTTGCTTCTGCTTCATCAGGGAAAAGTTTTTCCAAATTGAAAATAGAACATAAATTATATGGAAATCGAGATTATAACAACATAATTAGAGATTTTGCTGAAATGAATGCAGGAAAAGTTATTTTGGGGAATAAAATGTAATCATTTGTGAACAGTGTGTGTCCTTCTGCTATTACTCAGGCAGGCACAGCTGACGGTCACTGTTCCCCAGACACAGGCAACAAACATTGTCAGTTTGGATATTTTGCTTTTGTTTGGTTATCTGAGAAGCCATAGCTTTAGCTCTATTTTTCAGTTTTGTTGTTTTAAAGGAATTTTCATCAAAGTGGGTGGATAGAAGACATTTTATTTCACATTTTATTAGTCTTATATTTATTCTATATTTGGGCATGTGTTATGTGTGGCCTGCATTGGAGCTCTTACTCTGAAGTCATGAATATTGGCGGTGCCATGGAAGGGCTGAGGCTGGAATGGATCCTGCCTGTGAACACTGAACCACATAGGATGCCCGGCTGTGTGTGAGCCACAGCTGGAGTCATTCGCGTGATCTACCTATAAAGGTGTAGGAAAGCTGGAGAGATCCACCCATCTCAGGACACTGACATTTATGCCCAAGGCAGCAGTGACCAGCAGGGCTTCAAGCAGGTCCTGGAGGAGGCCTGTGGCTGGGAGAGAAGGAGAATGAGGGCCTGGGACCCCTTGGGATAGGGGTGAGACACTGACCTTGGTCTCCCAGGGAATGGCAGGAAAGGATCAGGATCAGGAACTTGGAGGAATGGAGTGGATGTGGTGAAACGTTGGCAGCTAGGTGGGTAGGGGGTGGATTCCAAAGGGAAGGACAAATGGCAACATCACCAGGAGGCCTCACTTCCCCAGGGCAGACACTACCTGACCTGGGGACCCAGTGTACTCCCTGCCCCTCAGGAATAAACTGCATGAAAGTCTGCCCTGTAACATTGGATCTGCAAGGAGGGGAGACGGAAGAGCCGATGAATTCCTTTTCCCCAAGGGCACATCTTAATCTTTACATGGCTTGAGGTGGCCGAAGACTGCAGCCTTACAGGCTTGAGGAGTCAGAAGACAGAGTCCAGGTCTAACAGGAACAGTTGAGAGAACTGAACAGAGCTTTTAGCTGCTGCCCATCGTGGAGGAGACAGAATTTGGGATTTGAGTTCAGTGAAAATAAGTTTCTCTTAGAATAAAATCAACACTTCTCAGAGAAAGATAATAGAATCCAGAAGTTCTACAACATATCATTAATGATATCCAGCATACAGTAAAAAGTGTGAAGAAACAGGTATATAACCTGTTCTCTAGAGAGAATGCAGACAATGAAAACTGACCCCAAATTACCTACATATTGCAATCAGGATGCCAGAATTTTTTTTTTTTTCTTTTGAGACAGAGTCTCACTCTGTTGCCCAGGCTGGAGTGCAATGGCATGGTCTCGGCTCACTGCAACCTCCGCCTCCCAGGTTAAAGCAATTCTCCTGCCTCAGCCTCTCAAGTAGCTGGGATTACAGGCACCTGCCATCATGCCCAGCTAATTTTTGTATTTTTGTAGGGACAGGGTTTCACCATGTTGGTCAGGCTGATCTTGAACTCCTGAGCTCTGGTAATTCACCTGCCTTGGCCTCCCAAAGTGCTGGGATTATAGGCATGAACCACTGCACCCGGCCCAGCATGCCAGAATCTTACACAGCTGCTCTAAGCATGTTCAAAGACTTAAAGGAAAACATTCTTATAAGGAATGAGCAGATGGGAGAATTTAAGAAGAAAAACATAAGCCATAAAAAGAATCAAATGAAAATTTAAGAAATGAAAAGTGCAGTAACTGAAATGAAAATTTCACCACATAGGCTTAGAAGTGGATTGGATATGGCTGAAAAGAAAATCAGTGAATTTGAAGATACAGCAATAGAAATGGCCCAGTCTGAAGCATCTAGATAAAAACGATTGCAGCAGCATGAACAGAGCCTGGGCACCTGTGGGCACCATCGTGTGGCAGAATGCATGTGGAACGGGGACTCCAGAAGGAGTTGAGAGAAATGAGGTAGAAAACATTGTTGAAGAAATAAAGGTGGCAGATTTCCAAAATTTGGTGAAAACCATAAACTAAACATCCAAGAAATCCAACAAACCCCACACAGGATTATTAGAGAGAAAATCACACCCAGCTACATCATAGCAAACATGCTGAAATCCAAACAGAAAGAGAAAAATCTTGAACATAGCCAGAAACAATGACCTTACATGAAAAGAACAATTATGCATATTTTGGCTGACTTTTCATCAGAAATAATAGTGGTCAGAGGATAATAAAATGACAACTTTGCTTTTTTTTTTTTTTTTTTTTGAGACAGAATCTCACTCTGTTGCCCAGGCTGGAGTGCAGTGGTGCGATCTCAGCTCACTGCAAGCTCCACTTCCCGGGTTCACGCCATTCTCCTGCCTCAGCCTCCCGAGTAGCTGGGACTACAGGCACCCGCCACCACGCCTGGCTAATTTTTTGAATTTTTAGTAGAGACGGGGTTTCACTGTGTTAGCCAGGATGGTCTCGATGATCTGACCTCATGATCCACCCGCCTCGGCCTCCCGAAGTGCTAGGATTACAGGCATGAGCCACCGCGCCCGGTCTGCTTTTTTTTTTTTTTTTCAAATTTGACAACACGCATATGTATCTGGAAAAATACACTTCGTTTCATCTGTTTTTGAACCTTCTATAAATAGAATCATTTTGGTGTATTCTGCTTTTTTCACGCAGCATTCTTCTGTGATTCACCTGTGGTGATGTCTACAGCAGCCTGTCATTTGCCGTCCAGCTGTGCAGTCTCCAGGGCATTTTACTGTCACGCTGTGTCCATTCCCTTACTCATGGGTGTGTGAGTAGGTTCACTTAGTAAATCCATGCATGTTGCCCATGAAATTCCGCATTGACCATCTGGGTCTCTTTCACCTGTGCCGGGACCCTCCCCTCCCTTCTTCAGAGCTGCTCTGCATTCTGCTCTGTGCCCGAAGGCCGACCTCTGCGAGCTGCAGCCACCAGGCTCCCTTTCCTTCTGGCTTCTGGTTGGCTTTGGCCAGTGGGAGACACCAGCAGAGATGGGAGCAGGAGGGCTGTGCTCTCTCTGGAGTCTGATTGCACTTCGTTCCCTGAGTCTCGGCGGCCCATAGCGCTCTACTGTTGCCCGATCTGGGCTACCTCACTGCCCCCAGCATTTCCCTTAACCTTTCCACAGGTTTGTGAACAAGCTCCTCATTCAACAAACCTTAATCACCTCTTTTGAGTGTGCTATCTGTTTCTTGATTGATAGAGGATTTAATACCAGGAAAGGCCCCAGGAAACAGATTCTCAAAATGAGATTCAAAGGCTGGATTGCTCACATATTTGATGGCTACATAATAACTTCCTTAATGGGGAAGCTGGGGCACTAAGAATTCACTGCACACACAGGCATCACGATCAGTCAGATGACTACCAGGGCAGGCATGGGTGAGCCCATGGCGCTGGGAGATGCCTGTGGCACTTAGAAGCTCTGACGACAGTGGAGATGGTGCATATTGGGTCAAGATAGAGCATCCATTGAAACGAGGACAAATTGGAGGGCCTGAAGCCCAGCAGAAGGCGCAGGTGGAAAATCAGAAGACCTCCGTGATAGGTTTCCTTATCTCCTGGAGCCGTAGGACAGACAGGGCAAGAGTCAGGTGCAGGGCCTCGTGGAAAGGGTGGCACAGGTGAACCCTCTTGGTGGGTTCAGGGCACAGGTGGGGAAGGAATGGGCTTCCAAGGCGTGGGGTGGGGATATCTTGACAGAAAGATGAAATTAAACTTTGGACCCACTGGGGCCGCCCAGACTCCAGCCTGAGAGGACGAGCCTTCCCTTTTTTTCAAAGACTTCAACGCCCACCCCCTGCCCACTGGGATTTGCTGCATCCCAGCATAATCTGGACACAGAGGCGAAAGGTTGCTCTGGGTCGAGGTCACCAATCTGTAGGAGCAGGTGTTTGGGGATACGGGTGGGACAGGGTTCCAGGGGTGCCAGGCTAAGCAGGAAGCCGCACGGGACTGCGCTGGCCGACGGCATCCACCTGGGTTTGGGAATTGGGTGGTCGGCTTGAGCCCCAGGGGCAGCATGAGCAATCTGCTGGGCTGGCTGAAGCCCGGCTCACCCTGGCCTGATGGGAAGTGCCAGCAGGGTGCCCTGGAGGGGAGGGCCAAAGCGCAGGTGCAGGGGTGCGTCTGTGTGTGCTGGCTGCTCAGCTGCTCCCTAAACTACCCCACCGCCCGCCCCGGGAGACATTAAGAAACATCCGCGGGGCACGGCGGCTCATGCCTGTAATCCCAGCACTTTGGGAGGCTGAGGCTAGGAGTTCAAGATCAGCCTGGCCAACATGGTGAAACCCTGTCTCTACTGCAAATAACAAAAATTAGCTGAGCATGGTGGCAGGTGCCTGTAGTCCCAGCTACTTGGGAGGTTGAGGCAGGAGAATCACTTGAACCTGGGAAGCAGAGGTTGCGGTGAGCCAAGATTACGCCACTGCACTCCAGCCTGGGTGACAGAGCAAAACTCTATCTAAAAAAAAAAAAAAAAAACATTCCTGAGGGCCGGCACGGTGGTGCAAGCCTGTAATCTCAACACTCAGGAGGCTGAGGTAGGAGGATGGCTTGAGTCTGGGAAGTTGAGGCTGTAGTGAGCTGTGATCCCACTGCTACACTCTAGCCTGGGCAACAGAGCAAGACCCTATTTCAAAAAAAGAAAAAAAAAAAGAACTATCCAGTGGGAGGCAGAGGTAGCAGCCAGGCCCTCCTGTGGGCTCCCCAGCCGGCTAAGGAGGGAGCAGGGTAAGCCTGAGTCCTGGTTCTGCCCCCACCTCTTGGTGTTCTGTCAACTCGGCTGGGCACAGTACTCCGTGTTTGGTTGAATGCCAGTCTAGATGTCACCGTGAAGATATTTTTCAGATAAAGTTAACATTTAAGTCAGGGTACTGTGTGTGAGGCCAGTGACCTTCCATGGTGTGGGTGGGCCTCGTCTGAGCAGTTGAAGGGTTTGAGAGGAAAGTCAGAGGCTCCCAAGGAGGAGGGAAGGCTGCCAGCACAGTGCTCTGGACTTGAGGGGCGGCATCAGCTCCTCCCCAGGTCTCCAGCCCGGGGCCTCCCTGTTGAATGCAGACCTGCCGGCCCCCACCAGCCCATGTGTCAGTTTCTTAGAATCAATCTCTCCCCTTCCTCTCTTTCGGGATCTCTGTCTATCTGCACACCCTACTGGATTTTGTTTCTCTGGACAGCACTGATACGGAGAACCCCATAGCATTCTTGGGGCACTTGCAGAAAAGTGGCCCCCACTGAGGACTTGACAGGTGGCCCAGCTAGCGGGTCTTGTCTGGATGGTGGGACAGCAGAGGCAGGGAATCGCGACCTGCGGGCTGGCTGCAGTAAGGGGAGACCGGGGCGCCGCTCGGGCAGCATGTGGAAACCCTTCCTTCAGCTCCTGCTCCCTGTTCACAGCAAGTGCTCCGGCTCCAGCTGAGGCCTGTTTTGGGGGTCATGACTGAAGTGACCAGAGCAATGTGAGGAACAAAGGGTGCGCCAGGGTGGCACGGCTGGACCTCTGGGAGTGCGGTGGTCTGGAAGGAAGGGGGACTGGTGCCCAGTGCTCTGCTCCAGCCCCCTTTGTCCTGTAAGTCCTGTGTCGTGGCCTCCTCAGCCCTGGAAGCTCCCAGGGCCCAAGGACGCAGGCCACTTGGTGGCCCCCAGGGCCCGTGCAGCGTGCTTAACCTCGTGGGGTGGGTCCTGCCCTGGAAAAAGCCCCAGCCCCACTGTCGCTGACGGGGGTCAGCTCGAGGTGGTGCCTCCTGGCTCCTCCTCATCCCCTGTGTCCCCCACCCCAGTCTCCTTCCATTGCAGACTTCTGTCGACTGGCTGGTCAGAGCCACCAGGCTGTGTCTGGCACAGGAGCCAGGCGTGGGCGGGACTCTAGGTTCTCATGCCCTGGGGAGTGCCCGTGCCTGGGGCAGGGCTCCGTAGAGTCCTTTGTCGCCCCTCAGCTTGAGGAAAATGTCTTTGTCACCCCTCAGCTTGAGGAAAATGTCCTGCAAATACTAGCCCAGATGGAGGGAGCCGCAGCTTCTCCGCCACTTCCTGCCAGTGTGCGGGGCTGCGCTCCAGGGACCGCTGGGGACGCCACCAAAAGAACGGAGCCCAGGGAACGTGGAGAGGAGCCCAGATGCCTGAGGTGAGCAAGGCAGTGCCTCCGTCTGGCCTGGCATGTCCTTCTGGTTATTTGTGAGGCCACCACAGGGAGGGTGACCAACTGTCTGTTTTGCTCAGGGTTCCAGGGATGCAGGATCTTTGATGCTTGTCCAGGAGAGGCCACTTGGCCACCCTAGGGGCAGGTCTTCCGCCCTGGGCCGTGTGTGCCTTCTTTCGACACACTGAGAAAGCCTTTCTCCCGAGATCACCAAATGCAGCCTGCTTGGTTTCTGCTCCCCATTACTGCGTATGCGGTGGGCAAACCTCCTTCGGCCCTGAAAGCTCCTGGCTGCCTGGGGGGTCTCTATGCGCTCTTACATAAAAGGCAGCTCCTGTCACTCAAGTGGCAAATATGGTCTCAATTTAGAGTCAGTCCAAATCCATTACCCGAAACCTGAGATATTAATCCAAGCTCCAGTCTTGGTTTAAAGCCAGTCCCTGTGGGCTCTGCTCCCCCGGCCTCCTGGGATGGAAGCCTGTGCTGGGGGCTGCGGTATGGGGTTTGCTCTCCTCCCTCCTGCAGGTGGATGCAGGGTAGGCGAGTGAGGAGGAATGAGGGGTGGGGAGGACCTTCGTGCCTGAGGCTGGTGAGCAGGCTTCCTGCAGGCCGGGCCTAGTGGGTGCAGGGCTCACCACTCTGGTGCCTCTGTGGTCCCTGAGTTGATCCATCAGCAGGGAGCTGCGCCCATTCCTGGGACCCGAGGAGTGGGTCCGCTCCTGTTCTCGCCAGGGGCCTCTGACCCCTGCGGGGCAAGTAAACGGGATGACTTCACGCTTCGCCGCGGGCCCAGGGGAGCCCAGGCATCCCTTGTCCCCACAGACCCAGAGCCAGGCCTGTCCCTTGCAGTGCAGCCACCCCGATGCCCCCTGGCCCCCAGTGTCCCCTCAGCGGTGCCTCCCCCATGTTGTGGTGCAGACCTGCAGCATAGCACCCCCAAGAATCTCTTGCCAAGTCCCGCCTCTCCCTCCCCTGCCCTTCAGGAGGCCGCAGTGAGTGAGGGGGTGAGGTCTCACCCTTCACCGCCACTCCAGGTCGGTGCCTTGTAACCTTCCTTGTGCTGACACCAAGACTTTGCTGTCGTGGAGAAGTGAGATATGCAAACGGCACGTCGGTGCAGGTCCTACAGAGCTGGTTAAACCCCGGCTCTGCCCCTGTCCGACGGGGGTCCAGGGAGACACGCTTTACCCCCTAAGCCTCAGTTCCACCATCTGAAAATTGGGATATTAATTATACCCACTTTACGAGGCTGGCTAACTACAGTGATGTGGGGAAGTTCCCCACACTGCACTTACTGCTCACCCATGAGGTCGGGGAGCACAGGTGGAAAAGCCGTCTGTGTCCTCGTTGGAGGGGTCGGCTGTCTGGATGGTGGCTTAGGGCTCCAGACCAGCCGGCTGCCCTCACTGGGGCTGTTCATCACACACTGTTCACTCCAGCCCAGCTGCTGGCCGGCCACCCTCCCTCCCCATGGCCACAGGTGTTCCCGGCCACAGCCAGGATGGTGGGCGCCCAGTGCCCTTTCCTGCAATCCCTGTTGCCGGTGGGAGCTTCCTAGAGCCCTGATCCGCCCGTGGTGATCACCTGCTGTGGCTCCCGTGGCCTGAGAAGGATGCTGGTGCGCTGTAGTCTCCCTGCTGGATGCAGAGCTCAGGGTGGGGGCAGAGAGGAGGGCATGGCACGGATGCTGGTAACAGGCGCCCACTCCAGCCAGCCTCTCCTTTTCCTCAACTGCTCTGCTCTGCAGCTTTGCCCAGCTGCCCCTGTGGTTTCTGTGGCTCCCGTGGTGTAGACAGCGCATTCCCAGGCCCAGCGCAGCTCAGGGCAGCGGGGCAGGAAAGGTAGCCTGTGGCAGCCAGGCGGGGCGAGTGCTGCACACTGGGGAAAGGCTCCGCGGGACTGTGTTCTGAGCACTTCGTCTCCCCAGGCCTCAGTTTCTGCATCTGTAACCAGGCATGTGCAGGGTTGTGAGAGCGTCAGAGAGCCCCCGTCAGGCCCTTAGTGTGCTACTGGGCACCGAGTGGGAGCCCAGTCAGCGGTGCCTGTGGGAGCCAACGCTGCTCCAGCAGGATTGAGTGGAATACCGCACAGGCCAGGAGCTCCTTCGGGCTGGGGAGGCCTCGGGGACCTGGCTGTGATTGTGATCTGGCCTTGATGGGTGAATGGGTCAGGGCCAGCATCAGCTTTGGGCATACATCAGGGAGTTACTGAGGAAGACAAGAAAAGGGGCACCCAGTTCTTTTACAATTCTCTGGCAAAAAGTGAGTTCTGAGCGCTGCCTGCTCACTGAAGAGCGGAAAAGTGTCCAGGCCCCAACGTCGTACAGGGCCCCGGGAGGGCAGCATTTTCGCGACTGTTCAAGGCAGACTCGAAGAGCAACATTTAAAACATTTCCGATGTCATTTTCATGTTTTGAGGCAATACTTTCTGATTTCTTTCACGTTTATTTTCTGTGAAGGAAAACACCCTGCTAAACACATACTTTCTCAAGGCACATCACATGGTCTGAAAGAAAACGAAGAAAGGGCATCTTCTCCAAATTGCTCTTCCTCCAGCTGGAGCAGCTCTGTTGCTGCCGAGCTTTGGTTCTTTGACAAGAAGAGACATTTCAAAGCCGGGTCCCACAGGAGGGCGGCGTTCACGCCACACATGTGGCCAAGCCCTTCCTGCTTCCTGAACCTGCCCCTGCCTGCTGGCCTTCCGGACCTCCCCAGCCCCTGGCCCTGGAGGCCCGAGGAAGTTCTGTGTAGGAACAATATGGTTTACTTAATTAATGCATATTCTATTTGGTGACAACGTCCCTAATTGCCATGAGCTCTACTTAGTAACAATATGCTCTATTTAATTAATTTTGTGTGTTCTGGTTAAAAACATTATGCTTCATTTATTTTATCTGCTCACTGACAGTGAATTCCACAGCCTGGGCACAGGAGGGGCCCCACCTGGAAAGGGGTCCCGGGAGAGAGCATTTCAGATGTGGCAGAGTGCGGGCAGCGGGCTGGCAGGCTCACTTGCCCTTCGGGGCCTAGGCGGGGGCCCTCAGCTCCCACATCTCCCCCAAACTGACTGGGCCCCATGCAAGCCTGTCCCCTTAGCTCTGTTTGGGGGCAGCCCCAGCCCCTCTGCTTTGTCCCTGCCTTGGTCCGAAGCGTCAGCGCCAGAGTCCCTCTGGCCCCCTCCCATGGCCAAGCTGTCCAGAGACACCCTGGGCCCGCACCTGCTGGCCCTGAGCTCCCTGAGCCCGTGTGCTCCTTGCTCTGAGCACACACAAGGATTCGATGGCAAATAAACTACTGCCACGTGGGGAGTGTGCACAGACCCCCAAGAGTGATGGGCCCTGCGGGTGTGTGGGGTCTGGTGGGTGTGTGGGAGGACTGCGGCTGGGGTGGGGACGGCGCTGGCTCCACAAAGGATGTGACACGGAGATGGGCCCTGACAGGAGCGGGGCAGCTGACGAGGGGGCCCCATGGGTGCGGGCAGCACGCCCGCCGGGAAGGAAGGGTATGGGCCACGCAGAGGCCTGCTGGGCGCCTGGCCACCAGCACTCCCCTCCGGGCCTGGCTTCCTGGCACAGCTCCTGAGGCGCAGCTTCCCCCACACTTTGAGGCCAGGGAAATACTCATGGGGGACATGCAGGTCCAGGGGTGCCCCTTACGGGGAACCTGGTCAAGTTCTGGTGACCCCAACTCTCTCCAGAGGACAGATAGGGTTTGGGTTACCCTGGTGCCTGGGTCAGCTCAGACCCTGACACAAGCAAGCCCCCCAAAGTCTGGGTGTTCCTCCTTTCTGGGACATACGGACCCTGGCAAAGGTGCCACAGGCCCAGAGGAAGGCTAGGGAAACACTTGCTTAGAGACTGACGGGGCATCCCAGGGCCTTCTGCAGACGGATCTGGTCCCTGTGAAAGGGCTCTTGGCCTTTGCACCGACTCCCACCTGGAGACCGCGTGAGGCGTGTGGCTTGTCGGGGCCCCAGCAGCCCCAGCTCCCAGCTCTCCTTGTCTCTAATCATGGACACCATCGACCCCGAGTGAGCCGCCATCTCCTTGCCCCTGCAAGTCCCATTGGTGTAGCCCCTGGAGCTGGCTGGCCCCGGCCTGGCTGCCCACTCTGCCTGCCGTTCCCTGCCCAGGAAGTGCATCTACCTGTTTCTGCCATCAGGATCCTGTTGCCCCGCTGTAGGAGGGACCCAGTCCGAGGTCCCACCTCCGCTTGTCAGCCTACACCTGCTGAGGACAGCCACCACCAGGTCCCCAAGCAAGGTGTGGTCCCCTCTGAGAACATTGTTTTACATGTTTTCTTATTGGGGTAAAATACACATAACATAAAATTTACCAACTTAATCATTACATTTTTTTTTTTTTTTTTTTTTTTAAAAGACAGGCTCTCATTCTGTTGCCCAGGCTGGAGTGCAGTGGTGTGATCTTGGCTCATTGCAACCTCTGCTTCTCAGGCTCAAGCGATCCTCCTGCCTCAGTCTCCTGAGTAGCTGCGACCACAGGCATGCACCACCACACCCAGATAATTTTTTGTGTTTTTGGTAGAGACGGGGTTTCACTGTGTTGCCCAGGCTGGTCTCCAACTCCTGAGCTTAAGTGAGCCACCTACCTCAGCCTTCCAAAGAGTTGGGATTACAGGCATGAGCCACCGCGCCTGGCCTAAAATTTTTATTTTTTACTTTTTTAATTAGTGCAAATCCCATACTACATTTTCATTTTTTAAATTAACAAATGAAAAATTGTACAGTCTGATGCTTTGATATACGTTTACACTACGGAATGATTAAATTAAGCTAATTAATGTGTCCCATCACTCACATCCCATTTTCTGTGAAGAGCACATTTAAAATCTACTCTTAGCGATTTTCAAGGATACATTATTATGGACTAGTTATCATGCTGTACAATAGATCTTCTGAACTTACTCATCCTGCACAGCTGAAACTTTGTGCCCTTTGACCAATGTCTCCCAAATTCCTACCCACCCACAGTCTCTGGTAACCAGCATTCTACTGCTTCTGTGACTTGGACATTTTCAGATTCCACATGTAAGTTAGACCGGGCAATATGTGTCTTTCTGTGCCCGGCTTATTTCACTTTTATAATGTCTTCTAGGTTTATCTGTGCTGTTCCAGACGGCACATTGCCTTCTTTTTAAGGGCTCCAGAGTATTCACTATTACATGATGTTTTCTTTATCTACTAATCCATCGACGAACACTTAGGTGGGTTCCATATCCTGGCCATTGAGAGTAGTGCCGCAGTGAACCTGGGAGTGCAGACGTCTCTGACACACTGATTCCATTTCCTTCGGATACATACCCAGCAATGGGATTGCTGGATCACATGGTAGTTCTAGTTTTGATTTTTTGTGGAACCTGCAAACTCTTTTCCATAATGGCTGTATCTCAACCATTTTTAAGTGCACAGCTCAGGGGGATCAAGCACATTCACACTGTTGTGCAAATATCTCCACCATCCATCTCCAGAATGCTTGCACCTTCCCAAACTGAAACTCTAAATAACTCCCTGTCCTCTTCTCCCCAGCCCCTGCCACCCACCCTTCTACTACCCATCTCTATAAATGTACCTACTCTAGGGACCTCGTATAAATGGAATCAGACAGTATCTGTCCTTGGTGACAAGCTTATTTCACTTAGCATAGTGTCATCAAGGGTCATCCATGTAGTAGCCTGTGTTGGAATGTGGGGGGATGCCCCTGCACCCCAAGTCCTGTGGAATAATTATCATCCATCCCACCTGTTCAACTCAGGAGTGCCTCCTTGAGCAACTGTAGATGATGAACTGTGGGTAGGGCCGCTGAGCCGCTTCCTGGCAAGCACGGAAGAGCAGGTGCACCCCTCTCCGTGGCCCTCCATGCGCCAACAGAGGCTGCCCTGCCAGTCTGGGCCAAGTGAAGCCTACAGGAGCAGAACCACAGGGGCCAGGGACTGACCACCCAGAGACTTGGGCGTGGTTCTGTGTCTAGCCCCTCTAGATGGACTGAATGAGTTTTGCTTAATTGGCAAGACCTGCCTTTTCAAAACCTTCCAGCATGACACTTGACACCTTCTCTCCATCTCACCCAATTTCTCCCCACTTCTGGGGGCCCTGGCTTTCCCGGGGATGGACTTAGTGTGCTTCCTCCCATGGAAACAGCTTCTCGGGCCACCCCCTGCTGGGCACGAGTTCTCTCACAGGCTCGGTGACCTCTGGTATGAGCTGCTCCTCCTCTTCCCCCACCCCTGTCCATGAGGCACCTGGAGGCCGGGCAAGTGCAGAGGAAAAAGCCAAAGGGAAAGAAGAGACCTGCAGGTGGTGTCTCCCCGTCTCTCACTCAGGGCCACTTGTCCCTGCCCTGGAACCGGAGGAGGTTGAGCTCTGTGGCCTGCTTCCTTCTGGCTTGGCACTGCTCTGGAAGGTTCCACCATCCGCACATAGGCAGAACAAAAGAAGGTTGACAGTTGCGGGGGGTCCGGCTTGGGGGCGGTTTCTTTCCTGGTTCTCTCTTTTTTTTTTTCTGAGATGGAGTTTCACTGTCACCCAGGCTGGAGTGCAGAGGCATGATCTCTGTTCACTGCAACCTCCGCCTCCGGGGCTCAAGTGATTCTCCTGCCTCAGCCTCCCAACTAACTGGGACTACAGGCGAGCGCCCCCACACTCGGCTAATTTTTTGTATTTTAGTAGAGGTGGGATTTGGCCATCTTGCCCAGGGTGGTCTTGAACTCCTGAGCTCAGGCGGTCTGCCCGCCTCAGCCTCTCAAAGTGATGGGATTACTGGCGTGAGCCACTGCGCCTGGCCTCTTCCCTGGCTCTCTCTGCTGGGTCATCAAGGGCTGGCTGTGTCCCTTGGCCACAGGTCGCAGCTCCTGTTAAGAGGCTCTCTCTCCCTGTCTGGCTTCCTGTAACCGTTCTGGCCGAGTTCCTTTAGTCCTGCAGGTGACACCAATTCCCTCCCTGCTGTCACCTGTCCCAATTCAGCACCTCCCTGTGGCTTCCCCGCTCCCGGGCCGCGCCTCTGCCGGCGGGAGCCTTGCTGGATTCCAGTTGTCCCACTGAGAATGCCATTGGTTTCCTCCTGGGATCCAAACTAGTCACACAAGACCAGATGATGAAGAAAGCATGGGGTGGGGGCGGAGAGGAAGCGTTTTGAGCCCATCAAGGCAGGTGACAGGAGAGAAGCAAACCCGAGAGGGGCCGAATCCCTGGGAGGGCGGCAGGGCGGGAGCGTGAACAGCAGCGAGGGGTGCGTCTCGAGGGAAAAAGGAGGCGGGAGAGAAGGAGGGGAGGGCAGGAAGGAAGGCGCAGGGAGACCCAGCGCCGGGGAAGGAAGACACGAAGAGGGTGAGGAAGGAATCCCGGCCTAAGGGGTGAAGGCGGCGGCTGGGACGGGGCCAGAGGCGCAGGCCGGGGCCGGGTAGCTCCCCCTCTCGGGCCGGCGGTGCCTCCGGTCCCGCCCCCGCTGCTGCCCGCGCTCCGGGAGGGGCAGACCCGATGGACGCCGCAGTCACCGCGCCGCCTTCGCGAGCGTCCCGGGGCCCGGAGGGAACGGCCTTTCCTATCTGTCCCCGTGGCTTCGCTGCGGGAACTCACGCCGCCCGCGAGGCTGCCGCCAGCTCCGGGCATCTGCCCGGCCGAAAACCCAGGGCGCCGGGGCATGACTCCCCACACCCAGGATTTCCGGGCACCGCGACCCAACGGGCGCGGGACTTCCTTGGACACTGACGGCAAAGGATGGAGACAGCTGAGGCAGGGTCGGCTCCTCCCGGCCACACCGACCTGCCCTTCGCAGGGTGTCCCGGGCCGGCGGAGGCAGGGAAAACCAGCTTGCGGGAACGCAGTCGCTCCCAGCGACAGGGCCGGGCCAGTGCGAAGCCACACCGGGCGTAACAAGGCTGCCGCGCCCGCAACGGAAGTCCCGCCCCTAGCCCTGGAGGCCCCGCCCCTCACTTCTTCCCATCCCCGCTTCCCTCGCAGTCCCATTCCCACGCTGTCCCGACACGCAGGCCCTCGCCCCGCCCCATGCCCCGCCCCCGACTCACCCCTCCCCAACCCCGCCCCGCCCCCTTTGCCCCGCCTCGCTTTCCGTTCGCCCCGCCCCTCCCGGACCCGCCCCTCCAGCCCCGCCCCTCCTCTGGCCCCGGCTCCGGCCCCGCCCCCGCCTCGACCCCGGGGGGCGGCGGCTGCTGAGGCGACCGTTACGCGCGCGGGCGGTGGCGCGGGCCGGAGCGCCTGGAGCGGGAGCGAGCGGCGCGGCCCGGTAGGTGTGCGGGGCCGGGGCGGGGGCCGGGCGCGCCGCCTCCGCTCTTTCTTTCGCCTCCGGGGCGCGCGCCCGCGCCCTCGGCCTCCCGGTCGACCCCGGCCTGCCCTGCTCGGCGCCCGTCCCCTCGGGGTCGCCGCCCGCCCGCCCTGCCTTTTGTTCGCCGGCGCGGCTCAGGCTCCAGGTCCCGGGCCCGGCGCGGCGCGGGGCGGGGCGGGGGCGGGCGGCGCGGGGCGCGGGCCTGTGGGGCCTCCTGGCTGGGCGGGTGCGCGGCCTCCTGGGGCCCCGCGCGGTGAGACCTGCCCGGGTCCTTGGCGGGACCCGCGGGGGCGGCGCGGAGCAGAGGGTCCCGCGGGCGAGGAGCGCCTGGGAGCGCCGGGAACGCGGCCCTGACGGCGCTGAGGGGTGCAGGTTCCCTCGTCGGACTCCACGAGCGGCCGCTTTGTTAGGGCAGAGGCTGCCTCCAGAGACCCGAACTCCAGACCCACTGTAGCGATCTGGGCTCGGCTCTGCCGCGGTGCCGCGTTTGTGCAGTGTAGACAGAGGGTTCCCAAAGCTGTGAGGTGTAGGCAGAGAGGGGACCCAGAGCTGTGGAGTGGGGACAGAGAAGGGGCCCAGAGTTGTGGAGTGTAGACAGAAAGGGGCCCAGAGCCATGGAGTATAAACAGTGGAGTGAAGACAGATAGGGGGTCCAGAGCTGTGGAGTGTAGACAGAGAGGGGGCCCAGAGCCATCGAGTGTAGACAGAGTGTCATAGCCGTGCAGACAGAGAAGGGGCCCAGAGCTATGGAATGTGGACTGTGGAGTGTAGACAGATAGGGGGTCCGGAGCCGTTGAGTGTAGACAGTGGAGTGTGGGCAGAGAAGGGGCCCATCGCCGTGGAGTGTGGACTGTGGAGTGTAGACAGAGCCGTGGAGTGTGGACAGATAGGGGACCCTGAGCCGTGAAGTGTAGACAGTGGAGTGTGGACAGAGAGGGGGCCCAGAGCTGTGGAGTGTGGATAGAGAGGACCACCTGGCCTCTCACCTGCCTGGTCACTTGTTGGGAATGTGTCCCTGGGCAGGAGACCACCTTCTCTGTGGTTGAGTTTCGTCATTGGACCTGACTTTGGGGCTGCCGCAAGGGCTAAGAGTGGCTTTGTCTGAAGCCTTCAGTGTGGTCCATGCTGTCCTGTCCAGGGCCCTTCTGAGGCCACAGGGACTTGCAGGATGGCCGGCAAGGCCTGCACAGAAGGGGCCCTGGGGGGCCTTCCCAGGCAAGGAAGCACCCCACCATTCACATAAGGAGACTACCAGAGAGGGCGGAGAGGCAGCTTCTGGCAGCAAGGGCCGCCGGGGTGGAGTCCCACGGGCCTTCCAAGGGGCTGAGGCCTGCCCCTAGAGAAGGTGGCGTGGGGAGGGCAGAGTGATTGTGAGTAACGGGGAACCAGTTTCTATTTCACTTTAGAAAGTAATTGTCACCGTGTGAAGTTTTTCCCCTGAAAAAGCAGGATAAAAAGGTCCATCGTGGCCAGTGCTTTTGGGGACTTGAGATGATGGATATCAGGTGCCCAGGCCCTGCATGGTACCACAGCTCTGCAGATGGGGAAGGCCATGTTGGCTGAGGGCAGGGGTTCAGCCAAGGGCAGTGGGGTGGCTGAGCCTGCAAGTGGGTGATGGGGCCGCCTGCAGGGCCTTGGGCTGCACAAGTTGGTGCACACCTGTTTGGGTCTTTTTCTTAAAACTGCAAGTCCACCCTTGTCTCCGAGACCTCTTGAGGCTGGAATCGGCCCTCAGACGGGCTTACGTTTCTAGCTCTGGAACTGCAGTGATGCAGATGCCTCTGTGACTGGCAGAGCAGAGGGAGGAGCGATAGGGCAGTGGTGACTGGAGGTCTCAGGGAGGTTGACAAAGACAGGGTGGAGGAAAGGCCCCTGGATGTGGGCTGAAGGTGCAGTACTGACCTGTGGAGTGCTCAGGAGAGGGCAGGGGCAGTGTGAGCTGAGGGCATGTCATGGGGAGGGTCAGGAGGTGGGAGGGAGGCACTGGATGGGGACTGCAAAGAGGAGGGAATCCAGGGTCAAGGGCTGGCTCCCTTTCTGCCCTGTTTAGGATGAGAGTCTCAGGGAAGAAGGGGTGGCCAGGCCGAGGAGACCTGTGGCTCTGGGAGCTGGGACTCAGTGAGGTCCTGGAGGTGGTGAGGGCCCAGAGGTGACAGCTGGGGCCCCAGCCAGCCTGGCTGCTGCTGTGGGAAGGTCTGGGGGTAAAGGAGAGGGAGGTTAGGCTGAGGCTGCCGGAAGTCAGCGCTCCAGGCTGATGGAAGGGGGCTGAGCGGGCTCTGCGGGCCTGGTTGGCAGTGTGCGGATCACATTGTCTTTGGACCTTTATTTTTGTCTGAGATGGGCCAAGCAAAACAATCAGGTTGGGCTGGGTGCGGTGACTTAATGCCTGTAATCCCAGCACTTTGGGAGGCCGAGGCGGGTGGATCATCTGAGGTCAGGAGTTTGAGACCAGCCTGGCCAACATGGTGTAACCCCGTCTCTACTAAAAATACAAAATTATCCGGGTGTGGTGGCACGCGCCTGTAATCCCAGCTACTCGGGAGGCTGAGACAGGAGAATCGCTTGAACCTGGGAGGCGGAGGTTGCAGTGAACCGAGATTACACCATTGCACTCCAGCCTGGACGGCAAGAGCAAAACTCTGTCTCAAAAACAGAAAAACCCCATCTCAAAAACAAAGACAAACCAACAACAACAAAAAACAGGCTGAGGGAATAAACAACTCATCAGTTACGACTTAACACATGCGGGGCTTCAAGCACGCAAAATCCTAAAGCCCAGAGCATTTTACATTTTATTTGAATTTGGTGGAATTCCTGGAAACATTTCCCTTCCCAGCTGTATGAGTTTCCTATTGCTGTGTGACAAAGCACCACTCACTTAGTGGCTGAAAATGGCAAAAGTTTATTCCCCCTAGTTGGGCTGAAACTGTGGTGTCATCGTTGGTTGACCAAGCGCCCTCCTGAGGCACTGGAGGAGAACGTTTGCCCCCCTGGTCAGCTTCTGGGGGCTGGAGGAGAACCGTTCGCCACCCCTGGTCAGCTTCTGGAGTCTGGAGGAGAACCGTTCGCCCCCCCCACCCCGGTCAGCTTCTGGAGACTGGAGAAGAACTGTTCGCCCCCCCGCTCAGCTTCTGGAGACTGGAGAAGAACTGTTCGCCCCCCCGATCAGTTTCTGCGGGTTGAAGAACTGTTTACCCCCTTGGTCAGCTTCTGGGAGCTGGAGGATAACTGTTTGCCCCCCCGATCAGTTTCTGGGGGCTGACTTCATTCCTTGGCTCCCGGCTCCTGCCCTGCTTCCATTGTCCTCCTCTTTATTCTCTCTTTTTAGAGACAGGGTCTCACTTTGTTGCCCAGGTGGAGTGCGGTGGCACAATCATAGCTCACTACAGCCTTGAACTCCTGGATGAAGCCATCCTCCTGCCTCAGCCTCTTGAGTACCTGGGACCCCAGGCATGTGCCACCATGTCCAGCTAATTTGTCTGTTTTTTTTTTTTTTGGTAGAGGTGAGGGTCTCACTGTGTTGCCCAGGCTGATCTTGAACTCTTAGCCTCAAGTGATCCTCCTGCCTTAGCTTCTCAAAGGGTTGGGATTGCAGGCCTGAGCCACCATGCTTAGCCTCTGTCTTCCTCTGCTGTCTTCAAATGTCCGGGATAATCTCCTCCTCCTGGGAGCGTTAGTTTACTCACATCTGCACATCCATATTGCTGTATAACTTTCACAGTCCCAGGGATTAGGGCCTGGGTATCTTTGGGGATGGCTATTCAGCCTACAGCAGGCTCCTCACTTGTCTTCAAAATGACTTCACTTTTCCCATTGTGTGAGAGGAGCAGCCATCTTGTGCATCTTCCCCGGGATGGGCAGGGTTTGTCTGCGGGAAGGTCCCATGGTTTCACATCCCTGCCCTCGGGGAGAGGCGGGAGCAGTCCTGGAAACAGGTGTCCTGGGAAGGAAGATAAGCCTTGCTCAGGATACAACCCCAGTCATGAGAGGTGGTGGGAGGTCACTCATGCTGTGCCTTTTTTAGGAGGTGGGGTCATTACCAGTTCCGAACTGGATACTCCACACAGTGCTCCTGCAGTTTAACCTGTGGTTTTTGGGGGCCACCGTTGCAGAAGTTGCCTAGATTCTTCCATGAAGGAGCCTCTTGCCTCGGGCTCTAGACAAGGAACTCTTGTGTTAAAAGTTTCCTTCCTCCATTTTTTTTAAGGTCTGGACTTCAGTGAAGGAGAAAAGAAACATCTAGTTTGTTCTTTCTGTTTTTCTAGTTTGTTCTTTCTGTTTTTCTTTTCTTTCTGCTTTTCTGTGGACTTGCTGTCCCCAACTCTGTAATCATGATGATACCCGATACGCGCACACACACTCTACTCACGTATCGTTTCCTGCATCTTTGTGTCCCTTAGCAGTGATCTTAGCTGTCCTTCCAGCATGCCTGAAGAAGGGCTGAGTCTGTGGATTGAAGCGTCCAGTCGTAGGCATTATCCTGCCCTGCCTGGCCCCAGCCCCCAGAGGCGGGATCCTAAATGGTCTGTTTTCTCAGGCATTTACTGTTGTTGAAGCTGCTCCTTTAAAGTTTGTTTTAGACATTATTTTTTTTTATTTCTCCCAAAGGCCGAGGGGAGGTTTAGCTCTCCTTTGTCCCATCAGCCTCCCTGTCCCTCTATGTGCCATCATAATCACATCACCGTTTTTGGTGAAATCTATAGTCCTTGCTCTTGTGTGGCTGTAAGCATTGCTCATTATTGAGCCAAGGAGTGCCCTGAGCACAGGTCCTCTCACACAGCCCTGTGGATTCGCATCTTCTAATCACCCACCTATCAAAATGGTTTGTTTTTCATTGCATCCAGGACAGTAGCCCCATCCCCACCCCTCTGTGGTTGGGAGCCTTCTCCTTGCTCCTGCTTGCCCTGGTCTCCAGGAGACCTGCTGCGCCACCGTCACCCGCATTTCCCTGTGCTGTCCTCCATCTGTGGGGCTCCCTGTGCACTGGGTCCTGCTCTTCTCTGTCTGCTTGGCTCACTCCTCGTTTTGCTGAAGTCCTACTCTTTTGATACCTAAGAAACATCACATAGGATTTTTTTTTTTTTTTTTGTCCTTGATTTAGAAAACATCTTTATTTTACTCTTTGGTTACCTTTTAACTTAGCTGGGTATAAAATTTTAGACTGACAATGATTTTTTCAGAATTTTGAAAATGGTGCTTCATTGCATTTGGTTTCCGTGCTGTTGAGAAGTCTGATGCCATTCCGATTTCAGTTCTTGTGTGTGATCTCTCCCGCCCCAAGCTCATAGAAGTGGCTCTTTTCCCTCAGTGTTCTAAGAAACCTGATGATGGCATCTGCTTCCATTTATTATGCTGGGCACCCCGTGGGCCCCTTCAGGCTGAGGATAGAAGTTTTTAAATTTCGAAGATAATTTTCTTTCAGTTTTGTTGTTTTCTCTTTCTGGAACTTTTATTTGGAGGTTGGACCTCCTAGGTTGATCCTCTAATTCTCTTTTTTCTCATCAATGTTGATCTCTTTGATGTTTGTTCAATTTTTTTTTTTTAAGTTGAGATGGAGTCTTACTCTTTTGCCCAGGCTGGAATGCAGTGGTGCAATGATAGCTCACTGCAGTCTCAAACTCCTGGGCTCAAGCAATCCCCCTGCCCCAACCTCCTGAGTAGCTGGGATTACAAGCATGTACCCCCACACCTGGCAATTTTTACTTTTCATTTTATTTTTTTGTAGTCTCATCACGTTGCCCCTTTGCTGTTTTTAAGAAGTCGGTCATTATGGTAGCTGTGTTGCTCTTTTGGGTTATATGGTGATGTGCTTTCAAGCTCCTCTCGGGAATTTTGGCTTCCAGCAGTTTGATTGTGATGTTCTTAGGAGGGTTTGCTTTGCATTTGTCCTGCTCAAGGTTTGTTGAACTTCTTGGATATGTAATTTTTCACCATCTTCAAACTGCTATTAGGTTTGTTTAGTGAATTTTAAAATTTCAGTTCCAGTAGTTTTTTTTTCTAGAATTTTCACTTATTTTCTAGTTTCCATTTCTCTGCTCTGTCATTTGTTTATTGTGATCATGTTGTCATTAAATCTTTGAACACATACTAGCTGCTTTAACGTTCTTCTCTGCTAATTTCAGCACCTGCATTATCTCAGGATCATTTTGTTGGCTTCTTCCGACTATGGGTCACATCTTCCTGTTTCTTTGAACATCTAGTCATGTTTGATGGTGTACTGGACATTGTAGATGATGACTGCAGTGACTTCTTTTTTCTGAAGAGTGTTGATTTTTGTTCTGGAAGTTAATTTGTCTGGACTCAAATGAAAATATCTGCTGCAGTCTCTGCTTGGTGCTGTTGACCTTCTGGCTGCCTCCTTCTGCTGGACTCTGGGGTCTTTGTGTGCGTGGATGGCTCACCACTGGCCAGGACCTAGGCAGAATTTACTAACAGATTTTAGACTGCCTCTTCCCCAGTGACCTCCTTTCTGAGATATGCCCCTCACTGTTCAGCCACCCTGTCCTCCCCAAGCCCTATCTTGGACTCTTCAAGTTGGGAGGATCACGGCTTCCACTGCGCTCTAGCCATTTTTAGAAACATGTTTTACTTGGTGCAGCTCTCTCCTTTCAGGGGACAACTCCCCTCCACTTTCTGCCTGCTTTTCGTAGCTCTCCAGGACCTCCCAGAGTTGGTTTTTATATTTTGTGACTGGTTGGAACTTGATTTAGCAGCATGGGAGAATGTAGGAGACTGTCAGTTTACGGAGAGAGCTGCTGGCATGTTGATTAGTAGCCAGGCATCGGTCTTTGGCAGTTTGCTTGTTTTTCACGTCGAGAGTTCAGGTGATCAGGGAGTGAGTACTCCAGCTAAAAGAAAGTTCCTCCCCTAACAACACCTGACTTCTGTATCTTAAGTGTTAGCCTAGAATAGCTGCATTTCCTAGATGGGCCAACCAACCTGACTAACCTGGTGGCAGAGAGACTGTGCGTCCTTTATTGCTTTCCTCTGATGCGAGCACCGTAAGGATAGGGCCTGTGGGCTCTTCTTTGACTTTCCAGAGGCCCATGACTCCCGGACCCTTGGACCTGGTGCAGGTGTGCTAGGCTGGGGCTCCTCCAAGCTCACTGAGGGTTGGGGGAAAGACGCAGCCTGGCCTGTGCTGCTGTTCCGCGGTCTTCACCTCACCCCCACAGTCTTTTCTAACTGTGTGCTGCAGTGTGTCTATAAAATAGAGTTCATCATAAGATTGTCGTCAGGTTTAAATAGCGTGATGTGTGGAAAATGGTTAGGAGCAGTGGCTGACACCTGGGAGTCCTGGTCAGCATTAGCGATGGTGCTGTTGGCATCGCTGCAGGCTTGCATTCTGGCTGCTGGGAACAGGCGCTCACCTCGGAGGCACCCAGGCCTTCACTGAGTGCATCTGGGTCTGGCCCCCACTGTGTGCTAGGTTGTGGGAGACGGCAGTGCCGTGGGCTCTGCTGAGCTGGAGTGCAGTGAAGGCACTTTGGGCAGGGTAAGGGGCTGGCTTGTCCCGCCTGCCAGAGCCCTCTGCACCCCAGGGGCCTGGAGTCCAGCCTGGGAGTTAGTAGAGCATTGTGTGGAAGAGGGACAGCTCTGTGGATTCCAGCATTTAGCAGCCAGGTTCCTCCCTGTGAGGCTGGGGCAGTTGGCCCTGGGAGTAGGAGGACTGCCTGGGAGGAGGAGGACTGCCTGGGCCCACCCCTCCTAGGAGTTCCTGTGCCTGCTATCACAAATTATCACCAGCAAGGGGCTAGCCCAGCAGCAGTTGGTCCTGTCACAGTTCTGGAGACCGGAAGCCTGAAGTCAAGGTGTGGCAGAGCTGTGACCCCTCCAAAGGCTCTAGGGGAAGACCCTTCCTGCCTCTCCCAGCTGCTAGGGCTCCCAGCCTTGCTTGGCTTGTGTGTTTGCATCGCTCCAGTCCCTGCCTCTGTCCCCATGTGGCATTCTCTCACGTGGCCTTCTCTGGGTCTGTGTCTCCCTTCTGCCTCCCTCTTTTACAGACACCTGTGATTGCATTTAGGACCCACCTGGGAAATTGGGGATCACTGCCTCGTCTCAGAATCCTTAACATAATCCTTTTCCAAATAGGGTCACAATCACAGCTTCTGGGGATTGGGCCCTGGTATCTTTGGGGCTGCCGTTTGCCCTACTGCACCTACCTAGACCTGGGGTTGGTGAGGAACCACATGAGGAGGTCACAAGGGTACCACGCTTCAGGCCCCAGCAGCCTCCCCAGCTGCCCTCCTGTTACGTGGGGTCTGTCCCGGCTGCCCTCCTCTGTTACACAGGGTCTGTCCCGGCTGCCCTGTGGGCAGGACAGGTGCACAGCTTGTCCTTAACATGCTTGGTGCTGAAGCGGCTCACAGTACTGGGAACGTTGGCATCGATTTTATTGTTGTCTTTCTGAGAGCGGGTAAGATACTAAAAGCAAAAGGACCCCTTCAGGCCTAGTGAACACACAAAACAAACAGTGGTGGAACCCTCTGTGTCTTTTTCCCTTGAATCCTGTAGGGGGGTGACCAGGTATCGGTGAATAGGAGAATCACATGTAGGAGGCTGGAAAAAAGACCCATTTGTTGATGAGAAAAATTGGTTTCAGCCTTTCTGGGTGTTTTGGGCTAAGGAGTGGCCCGCCAGGGACAGGGATGGAGAGTGAGGCTGGGGTCCGAGGCCCAGAGATGGACAGTGAGACTGGAGTCCGGGGCCGTGCATGTCCTTTCCTGTCCTTTACCTGCCACTGTGGGCTTTGTTCAAGGAAGCAGGTATGAGGGAATGAAGGGGTGGGGGGCACAGAGGTGACATGTCCAGGCGGGGTGATGGGGGACCTCCGAGGTGCCAGCAAGGAGGAGGAGGAGACCAACGTGGGCATTGGAATGAGCCAGGTTAAAACACAGCCTCTCTCCAGGGCTAGACTTGCCAGGTACAGTGTTGCCGTGCAGCATTTGGGTCGCTCTCATACTGAGAAGTTGTCATGTGTCTAAGATTCACATTTAACTGGGTATCCTGTATTTTTTTATTTTTTTGCTAAATCTGGCAACTCCATTTATAGTCTCACTCTGTGCAGATTTAAAAACCACAAACAGAAGTAAATACCAAGTAGAGATAAAAAGGGAAAGTCAAATACAAATGGAAAGGAAGAATTGAGGAGGTTTGACCTTCAGTGTTCCAAAGATACTGAACTAGTGTTTATTTCTGGAATCAGAAAATTTCATCAGCTGTGGGGCACCGGGATATTCTGGAGGGCTGTGGCCTTCGTGTGTCCTGTTCACTTTTCCCAAAGCCAGGTCATCACCAGGCTGGTGCCCAGAGTGAGCTCGCAGTGCAGGCTCTGCTGGACTGACCGCAGGGTCGAGTTGGCGCCTGTGACGTGGCTTGGGCCCTGTGGGCTTGGGCCCTGGCTGTTGTGGTCTGGGGTGGGTGGGGTTGGGGGCTTGGCTCCTGCTCTTGTCTGAGTGTCTTTGTGGTGTGGTGCTTCTGCAGGATTGGAGTTTCTGGAGTTCACGTTGTGTGGCCTTCAAAACCACAGAGACACAGGCAGGTGGGGTCCGTTGTGCTCAGCCCCTTCCACTCTCTTGTGACTGGTGGGCTCTGCTCCCCTTGCTTACAGAAGTGGGTCCTCCTGCCCCTTGCAGGGGGCCTGTGTGTGCACCCACAGCACCACATCAGAAAGCCCTGGAAGGCTGCGGGCCGACGTCTCTGTACATGAGAAGGGAGGCGACCCAGGAGTGGACAGGCACAGCCGGAGTGTGGGGCCCCTGCTCTGTGAGTAGGTTCTCAGAGCCCGGGGGCTGGGGGTGTTGGAGGAGTCAGTGGGGGCTTCAGGTAGGAGGTGGGCTGTGAGCTGAACCTCAGAGTCGTGGAGGGAGGAGAGAGGACCCGTTTCAGGAGAAAGTGATTTTTGCAAATGGTGTCCTCCTGCATGGCCTGGCCCTGCTGTGCACTGTGGCATTGGGCTGTCTAACTGTCTGGGACCCCGCAGCAGCTGGCCCTGGGAGTTCGGGACCATCACTGGTTGCCTGTTCGTAGTTGCCCACCTGGAGCTGCTGCAGAAGCCACGAGACAGTTCTTGAATGAATAAATGAATGAATGAGTGAGCAGGAAAATCATGGGGCTGTGAGGAAGTGGGTCTGACTGAGGGGGATGTTGAGGTTTGGGGAGGGACCTAGTGAGGGAGCCTCAAGAGGCTGGACCCAGTGGGACAGGTGCTTGGGCAGGGATTAGGAAGTGGGGAAGGACAAAGCACTGGCAGCTGTGGGCAGGAGGAGGGTGAGGGCAGGGTGGGCTGGCAAGTGGGGTGCAGCGGGGAGTCCAGCAGGAGGTGTGGCCACCATACAAGGTGAGCCTTGGTATGGCGACCTAGGCAGGGAGGATGTGGGAGGGCCTCCGCCTGGATGGGGACACGAGTGACAGCTGCAGGGTGCCTGCAGGCTCCCCCAGCCTCACCTCTGTGGCCGTTGCTGGAGGACACTGGAACCAGCAGTGCTGTATTTCAGCATCTGTGCAGATACCCTGTCCCTGGAGGCTCTTTTGCTTCGTGGACTCTGGGTCCTTGGAGGATCCTGCAGAGTTTCCCCTCCTTGGGAGAAGCTCCCTCCTCTTCCTCAGCAACTTGAGCTTGCCCTGGTAGTGGGGGGAACAGGAGGCAGGAGGAACAGAGGCAACTTGTCTCCCTGGTTGGCTGACTTCCTCCCACCCCACAGACCTGCCCCTGCTGTGTTCTCTAAAGTAAAATGGAGCTAAGAAGCTAAAGCCAGTGTTCACACTTTATGTTATTAGTATTAGTATGATGTTAGCACAGCTCTTTCTTCAACTGTATATGACTGTCTGAATGCTACTTCCTTTTACTGTTGCTGGACTGTAATAGTGTATATCTTTTTCTCAAGTGTTCAAAGAAACGAAGCATTCTGTGCCATGTTTTTTTTTTTGAGACGGAGCTCTCACTTGGTCTCCCAGGCTGAGGCAGTGGCCGGATCTCAGCTCACTGCAGCTCCGGCCCGGAGGTTCTGCCACCATTCTGCCTCAGCCTGAAAGTAGCTGGACTACAGGCCCTCCCACCTCGGCCTCGCTAGTTTTTGTATTTTTAGTAGAGACAGGGTTTCACCGGTTAGCCAGGATGGTTCTATCTCCTGACCTTGTGATCCACCCGTCTCGGCCTCCCAAAGTGCTGGATTATAGGCGTGAGCCACCGCGCCCGGCCGAAAGTTGCCAGTCTTTAATTTCTTCTTCACCTCTCATTTCTTTCCCCTAATCATTCATATTTGCAGTACTTCCAAATTTTAAAAACTGCATTGTTTTTTGAGTGAATTCTTTTCTAAGCACCGAATCGCTGTGTTGCTGCCTAGCAATGTGCGGGATCTTTCTGAGGTTGACTCCGGAAGAGAAAGAAAGCGCATTTGCTCCATGAGCCCGGAATTAAGGCATTTAATGTGTGTGTCCCTGATGCTCAGCCTCTTGGTTTCTTTGGATTTGAAATGTTAAAACCTCAAGAACTGACATTTATAAAAGACCCACGCAAAACTATGCATAATGACAAAATGCTGACCTGGGACATTTTATGTATTGTACTCTTCAGTTCAGCCGAATATATTATTCAAACACTGCATGTTTCTTCAAAAACTACTCATAATGTTGGTGGCTACTGCCCTGCTGCCTAAACATAGATTATTAATATTCAGATTCAGGAGACTAAAGCTACCCAGGAGCTGAGCCAGACTCCCTGAGAACCGGATAACTAGTTTTTGTTAGCGGAAGTGTGTGCTTCCAGGGAGGCCGCTTTCTCCCAGACGTGTGCTGGTGGAGAGGGAGGCAGCCGGGGCCACACTGGAGAGCCCGGACTGCAGTCAGCCAGCCTGGCTTTGAATCCTAACTGCCTCCAGTCGTGGTGCCGGAGCCTCGGTTTCGTCATTTATAAAATGGGATAATTAGACTTTGCTTGTGAGATTATGATCAGTTCGGCTTCTTTTTAGCCACTTTTCCCCATTCTGTAGTGTTTGTCTCCGGTGTATCCGGCGTGATTTCCTTAATCACCTCCTCACAGAGTAGATTTCAGAGACCATTTTTGAAACCACCTGCTATACATTGCCACCTCGAAGTAAGTACAGCGCCATTTTGTGCTTATAGCAGGAACGGCAGCAAGTGAAACGACCCTGGAGCTATTTTGCATCACGTGGCACGTTGGCTTGCTGCCGCTGTGCAGCACTCTCTGTCTGTAGCTGCAAGGCTTCTGGGGTCAGGAGTCCTGGTGACGCTCACGCAGGGCTGTGATCAAGGCGTCGGCCAGGGCTGCGTGGTGAGGATTCACTTCCATGCACACTTGTGTGGCTGCCGGCAGCCTCAGAAGATCCACTTCCAGGGTTGGTAATATCGCTGTTGGAAGACTTCACGTCCTCGCTGGCTGTTGGCCAGAGACATCCGTTCCTTGTCATGTGGGCAGCTTCTTTGGGCAGCTCACAGCTGGGCAGTGAGTTCCCTGAGAGCGAGTGAGGGAGAGCATGAGCGAGATGAAAGCCATGGTCTTTTGGTAACCTCATCTTGGAAGTGACACCCATCTCTTTTGCACATTCTGTTTGTTAGAAGCGAGTTGCTAGGTCCAACCCACAACCCAGGGGAGGGACTGCAGGGGCAGGATGACCAGGAGGTGGTGTCATGGGGGCCATCTCAGAGGCCACCTGTCACCATGCACCTGCTGGTCCCAGAGATTCATGTCCCTCCCACATACAAGATACACTCCCCACAAGATCCTTTTGTGACAGCATCTGCTCAGAGCCCCGCGTCATCCTCGAAACTGGCTCTAGGTGGGCTGAGGTGCAGCTCCTGGGGTGCACGGTACCCCGGTCTGTTGACCTGAACTAGAGAGACACGCTGTCAGCTCATCCACCCACAGCCACGGTGCCATCATGGCAAGCACCGCAGGCCAGACCTGCCTGTTCAGAATGAGGGAAAATGGAGGCAGAAAGGAGCCTCAGGCATGCCTCACTTCTGAGACCCAGCTTGGCAGATAGGGCAGTTCCTTGTTCAGGTGTCACGATTGGGGATTGTTAACTGTCCCTCTGCCCTCAGAGGCTTTGAGTCCTCTCTCTGACTCATGCTTCCCTTTGTCTGAGACACAGCACCTGCTTGCAGTTGAGTGGTTTCCTCAGCCTGCTTCCTGCCAGTAGGATTTTGGGGTTCAGCACCCACTTTTTATTTTGTACTAACTCTGACCCTTGTAGTTCAAGCTGGCAGTGATAGTTCTAAGTTTATGGGCCTCCTGGGAGTCTTACTGGTGTCCCTTCCATCAGGCACGAGCCATACCTGGTGGTATCATGGCCATAAGCTTCTTGGGGCTTGGTTGCTCCATGAGAGTCTGGGAGGCCCACCCTTCATCTCTTTACAGGGGCTCCAGCCGTCTTGCTGTACCTCAGCACACAGCACCTTTCTGATGTCACATGCACAGCAGGCTTGCCTTGGACAGAAGTGGAAGGAGGAACTGGCTGACTGGAGCATTCGGGGCCATGGGGCAGTGGGCTGCTCAGAGGAGAGTCGGTGGCAGGAGGTGCAATGACGATGACATGAGTTTAGGGGAGGGTATGGAGACGAGGAGACGCATGCAGGCGTCACTCCACCATGGGGAGTGTGAGTGTGGGGACAAAGGCTGACTTGGGAAGTCCCACTCGCTAAGCGGCACAGCCTTTCCACCCCTGTGTCATCTAGATTTCTTTAGCATAACTGGAGTTGAATGTTTCGGCTCCTGTCCTGCCTTGTTGTAGACACATGGCACCCTCTGTTCCTCAGTCAGGCACTGGCCTTGATGACGTTTCCTTCCTTAAACACAAATAGCTGTCGGTCTGCTCCAGCACCGAAGCCTCAGGGTCACTGCACGGGTGTCTGGGGAGGCAGTAACTGGTGCTGGGGACTGAGCAGGCAGCAGGGAGTGGTCCCGGGCGTCTGAGCCCACCCTCTGTGGCACTCTGCTTCTGTTTGGGTGGGGAATGTCCTGGGGGACGCTGGTGGGTGGGAACCACACAGCTCTTGCCTTATGAACCCGGCAAGTAGCAACAGCCCTCGCTGGAGCAGCTGGGTTGGGCTGGGTAGAGGGGTGATGGGGTGATGGGGTGGTGGGGCTTGGGGTCAGGGAGTGACGGTGGATTCCAGGTGCTTTTTTGGAGGCTTCTTTCTAGCCCCTCACCGTAGGCAACTAAGAAATGTGCCGGGGTGAGTTTTCATCAGTTTCCGATGTTTGGTTTCTCTCATCACGTCGCTCTCTTTTCTGAGTTGGTGCTGACCAAGCTCTTATTGACGGATGCGGGGTTTGGGGTGAGCCCATCATTCACACCTCTTAACTGCCTTTCCCCACCAGCTTAGGAGCTTTATGGAACGACACGCTCCAGCTGCTTTTCTGTCCTGGGATATGGCCTTTGCCGATGCGTCTTGCTCTTAGGCAGACTGTCTTGGACGTGGGCCCGTGCACCGCTGGGGACAGGCCACACTGCGGAGCGTGTGCACACGGCGTGAGGTCCGTCTCCAGCGAGCCAGCCTGGGGTGGGATTGCCGTGGGTCTGAAGAGAGAAGGCCAGGTGGATTTTTGTAAAACTAGCAATTAGGTATTTTATTCATGATTACGATGGCTTTCATGTAAAACCTCATCAACCCTCTTACTTTTACTTTTTTAGTACAAAAGTAATATTTGTTATTTTTAGAAAATGTAGAAAACATGCATAGAAATAATTACATTCAGATACTTAGAGAAAGTTAAGAATGTTTCAGCCAAATAGGTTCTTGGCACCCTTCCTTCCTTCCCTGACTCGGCAGGCGTGGATCGCGCACCTGCCCCGGGCCATGGGTGTGCCAACCCCGAGGCCTCGCGGCCTCTGCTCGTGCCTAGAACTGTGCCTAGCATGGAGAGGGCACTCCCCACTGTGGAATGTGTGGACGGACAGCAGTCTGTTTCCTTGTGTTCGCAGAACTCTTTTAAGT